>NW_022103911.1:12406504-12433230 GCF_000313985.2 Echinops telfairi
TGTGAACTGGTGTTGGGTTAATGGGTTAATGTTGGACTTGTGGGCTTGGGCAGCATTGGGTTGGGATGTTTTCGTGATGCACCTTTTCTTTACATAAAACTCTCTTATACGTGAGTCGCCGTGGATTTGTTTCTCCAAAGTACCCAGACTAATACACCCCCTTACTCTGGATTCATCCACCGCTACAGCAAGAAACGCATGGTGTTTCTGTATGTATGGATTGTGATAAGAGTTGTATGAGCTCTGAATAAAATGATTTAAAAAAAAGAGAGAACACAAAAATAAATTCTAAATTAAAAATAAATAAATAATGGAGTCATCATGTTTAAAGCTACATAAGTCAAAAGGGCTTTCCAGATTAACATCTGACACAGAATTTTAGAATTTATCTAGACTCAGACTGGACTTTTCTCCTTTCACAATGGTATGCACTATATTTAATATAAACTTCTATCTTGATAGTTAGATAGATGGGTAGCCAGTTTTGCTTCTCTAGAGAACTCAGTCTAAGACATTTTGAACTGTGAGTGGTTTTAGAGAAACAAAATTATAAGGATGAATTTTCTAAATTGGTTATTAAATCTGATTAGTTTCCAAGGCACAGTTTTCTCTTCCTCTATTAGTAAATAAGTGCTTTTAATCTCTTGCATGAACTGACAATGTTAATATGAAAAATATCATTACCAGTAGTTGAAGTATTGGCAGAAAAACAAGGCTCTGGCTAATCATGTGTTTGCTAATTTTCAGCAAATATATAAGGATGAGAAGTAAAGAAAGATGATTGGTTCTACTTACAATATAGGAGTAAAGGAATAAATGAGTCCATGGCTTCAGAATCCCAGCTCAGCACCACATAAGATGTGGTTTCTACTTGTGCTGTAAAAGAAAGCTTTATTTCGTGTAGTAAGAGAGCTAGAGTCCTATCATACTTGTGGCTGAATTTTATCAAATGAATTCCCAATCAAGAATGGTGTGATAGTCAGATGTTTATGTCAATTGCACAGATTTCGGTCAAGCCCCGAGTAGAGCTGAGATTGATAATATCTCCTTGGGGGTCTGGCCTTTGGTATAAGAGAGAGGTCCGGGGAAAATCAAGGTCTCTCTTGCTCCGATGCCTTCTGGTTCATCAGTCTCCTGCTGTGGCATCTGCTGAGTACAGGAGCCATCCAGGGTCTGCTGACTTCAGATTCCTTCAGCTAACCTTGGATTCATCCAGCTCTACCTATTCATCAGCCTGTGGCCTCCTGCTTCATCTTCCTGCTTCCTGTTCATTAGCTCCTGAAGCTACAGGAGCTAGAAGAATCTGCCAGCTTACGTAGCATCTGTAGACTTCCATCAGCCTGGACTTACCCTCTTCTGCAACTGTGGAAGCCATTCCTTGATAGAAATTACACTCTGAATACATCCACATACAAGAATCACTGGTTTTGCTCCTCTAGTGAACCTAACTGATTAGGCCTAAAACTTGACCTCTGTTTTTGGATATTTCTGTAACTGTAAGTAAAAAGACACTGCTGATTCATGACAGGGAGTGGCAGAGATACTACCCAAAATAACATCACCAATAGATGAAGTGTTGGTGAGAAGTGACTTTGGTTGTTGTGTGTTTGATAATGGTCTTCGATGTTGTCCAGATGAGAAATAGAGGGAATCTGATAAGCTGACACTACTTACAATGGACAAACTAGTCAAGGAAAAAAATGAGCTCAGAACCCAGGAAGCCTGGCTCAGGTGCCCAATAAATTGCCCTAAAGAGTCTACTTCAGATATTTAAAATTAGAAATAAATAAGGAGCATGGAAACAGACCCTATAAAAGCAACAAATGTCATAAAGTAAAATAGAGTAATTTGACTCTAAAAAATTATATAACTTTGAGGGAATTGACAAATTCCTAGAAACATAAACTTTCTACATTGACTCAAAATGACATAGATGTTAGAAGGCTCAAACAATTAAATATATTAAAATATTAACAAAAATCCTTACAACAGAAACATGAAATTCTTGTCTAAGTTCATGATCCTATTACATGGTGGCTTTGCTTATTGTGAGAGGAGGCCTGGTGATCCCGTGGCCTCAGCTTTGGCTGCTGCTTGCCAGGTTGGTGTTCACACTTGAAAGATGTGGCTATCTACTTCTGTAAGTTTTTCAGCCTCAGACAACCTGTGAAGGGTTGCTGTCCATCAGAATTGATTGATGGCTATGGACATGGTATTGGTTTGAATTTGGTTTTTCCTTATTTTGACCTTAGTGCCTTCAACCTCCATATCCCCAGTTGATACTTTGAAATAATTTATTCAGAAAATATGACATGAAAGTGTTACCTTATAATCTTGTAGCCTTTATGGAAATAATAGACAGTCCTTTCTTCCGCAGCACTGGGTGAGTTCAAACTCCCAAATTTTTGATTGGTAGACAAACTTAAAATGCTTGCTATGTCAGTAGAGATAGAGATATATAGATAGTGATAGATAGTATAAATAAAGTCTCCATTTTGCAAGTGCAGAATGCACAAGACATTTACCAACTCACAATCACTAATTATAAAATTAAATAACCTTTTCAAATGATCTTGAACTTTGAAATCCATAAAAGCTAATTCTTTAACATGCACTCAAACCTTAAGGCCCTGCAACACCTTGAGACATAGTATGAGGATGTACGAATTTAAAACTATATAAAACTAAAATTCCTATTTATAAAATCATATAAGCACAGCACACATATAAATAGCACAAGTAAGATATACACTGTAGAGTATTGCTTTTTATTTAACAATGACTCATTTTCATTCATGGTAATGATACATGCCTTTACTTAGTCAACTGAAGTTTCTTTTATGGGTTTTTTCATGTTCCCTGCTTAATCTATTTAGATTTGTAAGCTTCAAGGAATAAATGATCATATTTTATAGGTCTTATTTGTATACTAAGAAACCCTTGTAATATCGAAAAGTTGGGGTCTCAAACTTTCCCAGAGATACCTGGGAAGAAGGGATTACTTTTTTGCTTCTGAAAAGACACAGATTTGGAAACTCCACAGAGAAGTTTTATTCAGAAACCATGGTTTGCCATGAATTCTAATCACCATAACAGCAACAAACGCCAACAACATATGTATTCTAAAATATATAGTCCTTGACAGCTTGGAGTAATGTGCTTCCTAAAATTGCCATAAGAAGCTTTAATCTTTTTTTCACTCATTCCTAAAGCAGAGCCGGATCCCCGTGTGCAGAAGAGGCAGCAGCAGAGGCACAAATGGTTGTAGCAGGGACAACATGGGCTTGAGCAGCAGACTTCTCAACTCCCCACTAGGAGTAAAGCTGGAGATCTTTGCACAGGAGGCTGGTTTGCAAAGCGGAGTGATCTCTGGCCCTTCATCAGCACTAAAGGGGCTTTGAAACACTTGCTTTTGGCAGAGAGGCTGGGGGAGAGGTGCCTGCCAGTATGGCTGAGATGGCTGAAGAGAGGGGCAAAAGACAAAAAGACGAAATACTTAAAGATTCCTTGTTTTATTTGCTTTTTCAGTCCTGACTTACAACCTGTTACTTTTTCTATGAGTTTCGTAACCATGAGTATTATTGTCTTTGAGTTCTATGGGGCCATTGCAACAGACACTCTAGCCCTGCAGAGAAGTGCTGCAGGAGAGACGCTTGGTGTTGAAATAGTGTAAAAGCTCTTGGAGGGTGGAGGCCTGTCTGACTTCTACCTTAAAGGAATGACCCTTGGGCAGATGTGTAGTTGGCTTATCTTTTTCCCTTGTGTACCTGGAGGAGACCAGAGGTGGCCTTCCCACTGTATCCTCAGTTCCTAAATACTTGTGCCTTGCTTCTTTCTTTATTTTGTTTCCTTGCTTCAGCCGTAAGCAGACTGTTTACCTTTCATACTCAAAAGTAGAAATTGGACTATGTCATTTATTGTCTAAAGCATGCAAATTTTCAACAGAATAGAATGATAGAAAATTTAAATATCAAATATATATCTTAAAACATGAAAACTGGTATAATCACATACAAAGAGATTACTAGTATTACTAATTAAAAATAAAATCAGCAAAACTTATATTCACAACATGCATTATGCATCTTTCTAGTGAAAATATAATTTATCATTCAAGTAAACAATTTGTAAATCTAACAAGATATTAAGAATTGCACCAAGACAACTATTGTAAATAAGGTATTGGGAATCATTCAAGAAAACAATTTACTTGCAAGAGCAATCATTTGATGTCATTTGAAGTTGCTTTTACCATCAAATGACAGATTTATTTTAAGACTATAGACTTTACAATATGTTTTCTAAAATTCAGTTTTTCGTATCCATATATAATTTCTCTTATAAAACATTTTTCTCTGAAACTTTAAATTTTTTTATGTTTCACAGAACATATCTTCTGCACCATTGCATCTTCCTATAACCATCCTTCTAAAAGACCAATTGCTGGAAGTGATTGATATAAAAAGTGTCTTGAATAGAAAATTCCCTAGTGCTCTCTGATCTGGATAGAGGGTATCTGTTGCCAGTTTCTAGAGGTAAATTAAAAATAAAAATGAAAAAGAAAGGACTCACTGTTGTCATTGATGCTGCTCATTAGCGACCCCTTGTGACACTTAAATGTTCACAGGATTGGAAAGCCCAGTCTTTCTCCCATGGAGCTGCTAGTAGTATAAAACTGATGAGCAAAAAAAATAAAAAAAAACAAAAACAAAAAAAATAAAAACTGATGAGCATGCAGATCGCAGCCCAACACATAATCACTAGCAGACATGAATTCTTATGGTTTAAAAATAGATAAATGTCTACCTATCCAGTCCCAGAAATGTGTAGGTTTTACTCCAGGAGTTAGAATACTTAGTTGATCAATCCACTTGATACACTGAACTGTCCCTAGGAAACTTGTTGAGGTAATTGCTTGGGCTGCCGCTAGGCTTTCTGAAGGCCAAACATATCTGTAAGACAAAATTAGAACTAATAACTGTCATTTGGCATGTAAATCCACTAATGATGTAGTACATCCCCCAGTTTAAAGAATTGAAATGGAGAGACCAAGATTTGGGGCATTTTTTGTTTAATTTGGCTGGTTTCTTACTCCAACAAGGACATTGTTGGTTTTGGGGGGGGGGTCATCTAGTCAATTACAAATTAAAGCAATCCAGTGAACAACAAAGCGAAACGCTGCCTGATCCTGCCCCATCCTCACAATTTTTCTAATGCTGGACACCATTGTTGTAGCCACTGTGTCAGTCCATCTTGTCTAGGTTTCGCTGACCTTAGATCATGCGATTCTGAGTTCACCAGCCTGTAATCTCCTAGCATAGTAAAATCAGTATGAAAATTGTGAGCAAAAACTGTGGGTCCACATGAAATTAGGTGTGTTTATTACAAATCTGCTTACTAAATTTGTGACTTTGGGGAAGTTCTTTCACCCCTTTGAGTCAATCAGTTGCATCACTGAAAACTGCTAATTAATGAATTCATTGGGTTTTTAGGATGGTTAGATACGGTAATACATGGCAAGCATGCAGAAGAGTATCTGGAACTCAACGAATATCTATGTCAGTGATTTAGGAACAATCGTCACTGGAAAGAAGCAAGGCATTAGGTAAACTATGAGGAGAGAAAAGATAACCATATTGCTCTATCTTATCCATACATACTATTTCTTTAATGTGAAAGATAATGATATCATTCTATATTAGAAAGCATTTGCACATGTAGAACAAACATATTGGTAACTTTTATTAATGACTCAGTATATGTGAATCGTAGTTCTAATTTTTGTGCAAGGATGAACTAATTTTAAACATCAATACTACACAAGAATGCCCATACTGTATTCTCTTTTACTAAAAACAAAACCAAAAAAACCCCTGAAGCGCTAAAAGCTAGTTAACAAGAACTAAGTTCACTAATAAGAAAGAGCGTTGACTAAGTTAACTAGTAAGAAACAGCATTGACTAAAGTCAAACCCATGCCTGATTTCTGATCCTTCAATGTTAAGCCAAATCCTTCAATTCTGAATATCATGAGCGCAAAATAAACTATAGATTCAAGAGTTTTCATTAGTTTGCATTTGATTGCTCTAAGAAAGAAAAAAATTTGGTATAGTCATTCTTTTTGTGGTGACTCCTTTCTGTGTTCAATTGTGTTTGATTGAAGGGTCAGCAGATTGATTCTTAGATTCTTAGAAGTTATGATTTGTAATCCTATTTTAGTGCTCTAGGTAATGTTCAGTTAATGCAATTCATCTTGTCTCTGACTTCAGACATATATTGTTTTTATTCCTACAAAATTGCTTTTGAATGTGTTATGATGACAATATTTTAGAAAAACAGCCCTTTAAAATTCAGTGTGGCCCGATAAATTTACATTAGCATCAATAATAATGAAATCTCTTATGTCTCCAGAGGAAATCCAGAATCGTATAATGATTCCCACTACACTGAGGTATAAAATATGACTCTGCACACACCTTGCATGCATGAGTTATCCACTCTGGAAGTAAATGCTCAAAAAGACACAAATAAATTGAAGTAGAAAGAACAGTTAGAACCTAAGAACATATGCATTTGATGTGAATGCCACAGGAGGACTTGAGCTGCAGGCTACAAAAGTCGGGCACTTTTACAAGCACTTGCCTACCTGATTTCCTAAGCAGATAAACAGTATTTTCTGGTTGGTTAGGCACTAAGTGATTTGAATTTTATGACATTCTTAACAGGAAATTTTGCGAAGTTCCATTATTTTACCTATGGAACAATAGAATGGGGGGTGGAATGGCTCTAGTAGTCTGCATAATCTTAAATAAATAAATGATTTTAATTTAACATCATCTTAGTCAATTTTTTATAGATGCATATTATTTAAAATGCAAATAAGATAAGCACAGTGTTCCTTCAATGTGATGGTATAATATTGGTGTTTTAGGTTATCATCCCCTCGGGAAGGCAAAATGTTTCAATTTTCTCAATGACAGTCTCCATCAACTTTCATATTGCAAATATATAAATAAACTTATTACCTGCAATTTCTGCTGGCCTTCATTTTCTCCTCTTCAGCTACAGTGATATTAGTAGTTGTGACTTTTAGATAAAAGTTTGGTTGATGCATAAATGCATAGAGAACATGCACAGATCACAAATACACAGGTTAATAAATTTTTCACAAGCTTATCACATTTACATCCATGTAACGAGCAAGCAGTATACTAATTAAAAAGATAATATCACCCCCAGGAATCCCCCTTTTTTTCCTTTACCAGATATTCAGCACAACAAATTACATCATTCATTCTCGTGAATTTTAATATTAAAATATTTCTTCTTAATGTATTATTTAAATAGATTATTAAAATATTTATATGGAATAAATCCTTTCAAGTTCCTGATGATAATGAAGTGTTTTCCAGAATAGATATGTGTACTCTATCTAGAAAACAAAATCCTACGTGTAAACAAGGTAAGGCAACTGTAATACCTGAGAACACGCTCCCAAATAGAATGCATTATCTTTGGCTCTAATGTGAGAGGATATTCGGGACTATTTTTTGACCCTCACTACACAACAAGAACAAGAGCAGAGGAAAATGAGTGTGAATTCATTTACTAGAGAAGGGGTAACAGAATAAGCTTACCAACATTTACTTTTATTTTATATAGAATTCATAGTTAACATAATGTATTAACAGCTTTCACATGTATTAAAGAGCTAAGAAAGAAACTCTAAAACTCAATAATAGATATATTATTCAAAATTGCCTGTATAGGTCCACTAGATATCAAAAATAAAGCTTTAGAATATACTATTCTGGAAATTCTAGGAAAAATAACAGTAATGACATTGTCAATCACTTTTAAAGGACAGAAAATTGGATATTCCTTTTAGATAGAGTCTATAGTTCACATTGCAAAATATTTTCAAGGATATGACCAAGTTAACCTTGGCTTTCAAGGGCTCATTTTGTTTCTTTTTTGTTTTTTTTTCTTCCACTTTCCGATTATACTTGTAGTTCAAACAATGAGTTTCAGAGCAACATGATAGTGTACATATCCTCAATTTAATGCATTTACAAGTCATTACTAATAGTTTTTTCCCCTTGATTTGAAGATGTTGAAATAACCCCGAAAGCTATGGGGTTATAAAGATCACTCACTTTCCTATGTCTCAATTTCTCTGATTATAAAGTGAGAACAATGTGACCCATCTACTTTGATCTTTGGGATTTTAAGGCTTAATGAGTTCAAAAAGTTTCTAAGGACTTTACAAGAAAGTAAGCATATAAATAGTATTAATGACATGCTTGCTAGACAATGGAAATGTGTGAAACGGTATTTCCAAGAATCAAAAAAGTCAAAACACACTTTTATCAGCTCTTAGCACTAACCTCTAAGAAGATCAAAGACCTTCTTCTTTTGTGTAATAATCTTTGGAAGCTATTTAGCTCACAATTTTAAAAGAACATACCCAAAGTATAGAAGAAAGGTTGCAACACTGAGAAAAAATAGAAAAGTTTAATATGGACCTATAGAAATAATGTCAAATAGCATGAAAAATAATGCTTAGAAATATGCCAAAGCCTCTTTGAAACAAGATGAAAATGAAATAGCCATATCTGCCATTTATAAATCTGTTGTCATCTAAGAAGTTGGGAAAGTATCTATAGAAATACTCAAATGTTTTATTCCATCTGAAGGGTAATATATTCAAATTAGGAACACACACATGGAAATATACACAAGTGATGAAATAAGCTGTCCTGAATGAATTAAAATCTGTAGCCCTCTATAGTTTATCTTACTAGTGGTGAAATAATTTGAGATTTGATAGCAAGAATGGTTGCACAACTGGAAAATGTACACAGTTACTGAAATGGACATGCACAAATTATTAAAATAGTGTATCCTTTGTTGTCTATAATTTCCACAAACATATGTTTAAAGATAGGGGAGAAAAAAGAAGTTATTTTTAGATTTCAAGCAGTACCGGTAAAGAAAGATTAAAGAATATTAAATATGAACAAAAGCTTCCAATTTTAAAGAACACTGACAAAGATCTCAATACAATACTCAGCAAGTGATTTTTTTACGTTATTAAATGATAAATGAATTCCTAACAAAATTGTACCCTTTCAAAAGCTGGATTATATAGTAGTGTTCATCTTTTTAGTGTAAATTATTACAGATTATGAAATCAAGTTAAGGAAATTTTAGGGGTTTTACCCATAATTCTTGACAAATAACAGAGTATTTTGTATTCAAAATTTGAGTAAACCATGTATGATTACTTCCCTCAGGTTATTTTTATATAAAATGGGATTAAACTAGGGTGAGGCTAAACACATTCCTATCAATTTACTAATTGTATCTTTTATCTTATTTTGAGTTTCTCTTCAGATGTGGAAAAGATGGTGCTTACATGAGCCAAGAATCATTATCAATCAGTTTATTACATGGATTTTTTTATTATTGTATATGCACATTAAGAAAATCACAGTTGGTAAATGTAGATTTTACTTCATAACCCATGTACTCTTCTATGCTGTGTTAGTCTGGGTACTTTAACTAAAGGTTAAGTGTGCATCAATAAAACATCCCAACCCAGTGCTGTCCAAGCCCACAAGTCCAACATTAACCCATATGTCTGACAAAAATCCACAAAGTCCTCCTCCTTCTCACAAAACACACTATGATGCCAACTGCAGGAGGAAAGCCGAATCAGTGATCATGTAAGCATCTCAGCACTGGCAGGGGTCTCCACACAGCTGCTCTAGCATCCAGGGCTGCATTGGGGTAGATCCATGTGGTTTCTCCTCAGAGATGTCTTGCAGGACGTGAGCCTTGTCAGCTGAAGCAGGAAACTGGCTAAAGCAGCTGCACCTTGGTCCCACCATCAGAAACAAGTGATCCGAGAACTAGAAAGGCCAAGCTCACAAAGCCATTTATCCCTCTGCCCTTCAATTAACCCCACATGTGTTTATCGACCAGGTTGGCAAAATATACTTCAATGATATCATATCATATGATATCATTTATGTTGTCATAGCAACATAAATCTTTCTTTGCTTTTTCTCTCATAAGCAATAATCACCCCAATGCCTTCATGTCCTTCCATCTCTCATTTATTTTGCTACAGTTATGTTTTCTAAAATGTGAGTACTTTCCTGCCCCCAAGTCCCTGCCTAATTCTTGTTAACTGGAGTTTGCATCCCTTGTTTCACTCCACTGGTGAACTGCCAGCAACAAAGGCTGCAAGTAGCTAGCGTTAATACTTACTTAAATATGGAGTTTGGTAACAATACTAGCTGAATTTTTCACTGGTTTCCTTATAACTCTTACCACCTAATATCAAAAAATTGTGCACCTCATATGAAGTAGAGGTTTTGACAAGGAGCATTAGAAACAAAGCCTGAGAGAAGTGATTATTTTTCGTTTTACCTTGTACTTTTGTGCCCTTCTTTTTCTTTTCTCTTTTTTGTGCCCTTCTATAAGATACCTGTGACAAAGCCACCACTCCCTCCTATTAGTGAATTCAGAGATTCCAATATATAGGCATATTTGAACACCACTGCTCTCAGAGAGAAAATATCTCTTAAGGTTTTCAACACTGTTCAGGCAGGAAAGTTTGTAAGTAGAGCTACTCTAGGGATCAGTGGAAGTAAAATCAAATCATAGGGAAAGAGAAACAAAGGCAATTTATTAGAGTCCACCAATCACACAGGTCATGTATAAACAGTATTACAAACAGATTTGCAAAGATTTGAACTTAATAGTCCTCTACTTAGATATAAGAATCTCTTCTATGTTGAATTTGAAATTGTATCTTACAGTGATTATGTTGGCAATATTAATAAAAGGCTCAAAATCATCTCCATGGCATTTTCTTTGATTTGACTTATCCATATCTGCCAAGTTACTTATATTCCCTCATTCAATTGTGCTTTTAATCCAACTATGGTAAGATAAAACTTTAAATAGGTATATTGCTGTTGTGTATTCTTGAAGTCCCAAATAGAAATTTATCAAATTAACTTAATCTTTCTTTATTAAATTATGTGAATTTAATCTACATAATTCAAAATTTTATTGAAAAATGTGTATGCATGAGTGTTTACAAGTGCATATATTAGGGATGGTGAATAGCTTGTCAGTACAAAGTATTATAAAAATGTTTATATTCAGTTTCCAAACTGAAAATAGGCTAAAGACTCTTAAGGTTAATATATCTTTAAGTCTTAAATAGTCTAAAATGACATCTTATTTTATCTTTCTTAATACTTGAAAATGTTCTTAAAGAAGAACTTTTTAATTATCTTTAAGGGTAACATCTTTAAATTATATTTTAAATCTTTCAGAAATTTTAATTGTAATCATATGGTGAAATATAAGTCAAACTCTGAAGCATGTAATATTTTTGTGCTTCCCAGGTTTTTATGGTTTAAATACTAATGGAAAAGAGTACACTAAAAAATAGAGTATAAAATGTCACTCAACTGTGTACACTCATTCATATTCATTAATCTTATAACCCAAGGATTATGTCCTCTCCACTCATGAAAAATAAAAATAAGTAATTGAATGGATTAATTTGGAAAGTTTCTATGTAGTTCTCGTCAGGGAACATGTTTTATGTTTTATGTGTGTGATTCACTACCTGTGAAGGAGCCATGGTCACACAGTGGTTAAGCATTCTGCTGCTAGCAGAAGGGGTGGTTCAATTGGAGCAAACAGTTCTTGGGAAAAATGCAGAAATCTGCTTTGATATAGGTGGCAATCTTAGAAATCCCAGGGGCAGCTCTACCTACTGCCATAGAGTCACTTGAGTTGGCATGGAGTGGGATTACTAAAGTTGCTTTAACATAAATAAATAAAAAATACATGATTTTCAGGACAGAATTTTATTTGTTTACAGTTTTGTAGGCTAGAACTAAAAATCCAAGATGTGACTTTGGAAGAGGACTCTGTGATCTGTATCAGCAATTATGTGTTGTAGGAACCCTTTGAGCTACTTGGTATCTGCTTACCCTGTGTGTCTGTCTTCATATAATAGTCTTGTCGTGTGTGTGTGTGTCTCTGCATATATTCTGCTGTTTTTATAATTCAGGGGTGATTGAGTTTAGGACCCCTTACAATGGTGTGATTTCATGGCATAACTAACTAACTAAATATATCCCAACATGGATATATTTACAAATCTAGGGGCCAGAACTTGCAACACATATTTTGGGGAAACACAATCCAATTCATAACATTATATTTTATACATTTTATTCAATATATAAAACATAAGAACAAGAAGCAAAGAACTGTGCATTTACAACCTTTTCTCTGATGGTAGATTTATCTAATTATATAGCAAGTTTACATATATATTTTTAATAAAAATGTATAAAATATTTTAAGAAAAAGTATTTATGAAGTAAAATAGTTTATACTCTGTTTTTAAACAAAGATTTTAGGATTCGTTGTTCTGTCATTTTTATTGCATTAAAGAGAAATAAGTGAAGAAAATTTCAATAGCATTAAGATTGTAATGATAATAAATCTTATGAAATTGAATCTATGACACTTGACTCTTACAAAAACATGCACAAGTACAATGAAAATCATTGTGCTTAATGTATAAGATTTGGAAACCTGAGCTGATACAAGAAATAACTGAACATATCCAGAATTATTTGAAGTGTTATTAGCAGTTATATCACTGGACATTTTCTCTTTGAAACATTTTTTATGTCTTTACCATAACATATGATGAATGGTGAGAGGTTAAATGTCCAAGGGACTAGAGAAAAAATGTTATTTGTTTATCTAGTTATAACTAAGGGCCATCTAGGAAAAAGACAAGTTTTACTACTCCTGTAAAGAGATATGGTCTTGGAAACCCACAGGGGCAGTTCTACCCTGCCTATAGCGTCACTACAAGTTAGAATCATCTCGAAGGCTGTGAGTTTTTCGTTTGTTTGTTTTGTTTTCTAAGGGGCATCCAAAGGAACCTTGATGGCATAGTAGGTTACAATGTTGGCAAATTAATTACAAATCAATTCAAACCCATCAGCCCCTCCAAGAAAGAAAGATAAGTATTTATGCACCCAAAAGACTTATAGCCTCAGAAACCCGAAGGGCCAGTTCCAATCTTCCCTATAGGGTCTCTTTGAGTCAAAATCAACTCAATGGAACTGGGTTGTGTTGGTAAAGGACACTAAGGAACACAGGTAGTACAAATAGTTAAGTGTGTTTTCACTACAGAAAGGTTGTAGTGAAATTTTTCTAGAGACTCTAGGAGAATGATCTGCTTTTGTTAAAATAACAACCAAGAAAAGTCTAGGGGGTAGTTTTACTCTGTCAGAGTGGGTCACAATGAATCATAATGGACTCAATTGCACCTAACATATGACACCTATACTTTAAAATTTTGGAGTGGCTCAATAACTCAAGAGCTTGCATAATATTGCCTGTTATAACAAGTGTATGCAAACATACCCAATGGCTCATGTCTAAGAAAGTACATTTCAATCAACTGGCAGTCAAAGATAGATGTTCCTAACCTGTGAGTATCTCTCTCTACCATTTTTTAATTGGGGATCTGGCCTATGGAAATACTGTTTTCCAACATATGCCAACCCTCTTCTTACATGTTGATAAAACCTCAAATGCTAAAACAATTACTATAACTTTAAGGATAAAGAGGTAGGGCACTATAAAAGTTTTGAACAGATTTTGCATATTTAATTATTAAAAGAGCAATAACTTTCATAGGCAGGACACAAAGCAAACAAAATATTCTGATTCACTTTGATCCCAATCCTCTTAAGGAATACATATACAAGAGGGTACCAAATTTTTTTTTAAAAAAGGAAAAATAGCTGGATAGAGCTTTCCTACTATGCATTTTTCCCACCCGTAGAGCATAAAGCAGTTTACTCTGAGCTAGTGCACCTAGTGGCATCGCTTGGGAAGATTCTCTCTAGTCACAGTGAATTTTTTCATAAAAGCAATTTCACATGAACCTCATGTTTATCTGATGGCCCATTTAAGAGAACAGTATGCAGCTATGAAACTTTGTTTCCTCTTAGGAAAAAAATTGCTGCAAAACACTGTTGTAATGTTGAACACAGCTTACAAGGACAGCATTATTGTAAAAACCTAAGTGTATGAGGATTTTCTCATTTCAAAAAATATGAAATGTCGGTTGATGACAAACCTCGTTCTGTATTTCTGTCAACTTTCCAAACGGACAATAATGTGTGCACTTGTGCTCAAAGAACAGTGACCGATCATTGAAGAGATAGAGAAGTTATCTGAACTCTCAGGGAGCTTGGTTCAGTGAAGAATCACTGCAAAATTTGTGCCTCAGTTTCTAACTGACCAGGAATAAGAGTGTTGAGTGGAAACATGCCTTGCTTTGAAAGAACAGTTCCTAAGAGACCCAGACTTTTTTTCTAGGTCATTACTGGTGAGGAGACATGATACTATTCTTACATCCCAGAAAGCAAACATCAAGCAAGTCAGCGAAAGACACCATCTACACCTCATTCTCCCAAAACCCGTCAAGTGAAATCAAAGATCAAGATGATGCTCATTTGTTTTGTTTTGTTTTATGTGAGGGGGATAGTGCATTTGGAGTTAATTCCACCAGGTCAGACTATCAATCAAGCTTTCTTTTGGGCGGTTCCGAAAAGGTACTGTAACAGTGTGCATCACAAAAGACCTGATCTGTGGCAGATCGGGGGCTAGTTTTGCCACCTCTACAATGCACCTGCTCACAAAGCTGTCTCTGTGCACCAGTTTTGGGCAAAAAGCAGCATGCATTTCTTGCGCCAGGCACCTGACTCACCTGAGCTCACTCCAGGTACCTTCTTTTTGTTTCCATGAATACAGAGGGACATGAAAGGACAGTGATTTGATGATGCAGAAGAGGTGAAGAAAAAACAAAGAAGGTGCTGCCAGCCATCCAAACAGATGAGTTTGAAAGATGTTTACAAGAATGGAATCACAGATTTGAGAAACACATTAAGTAAAAAGGAGAGTGCTTTGAGGTAAGGTTGTTTCATAAAATAAATAAATAAATAAATAAATACAGAGTTTTGAAGGGGAAAGTCTGGTTTTTTTGGGTGGGGCACCTCTCATATATATAAACTCTATGAAAGTGTTTTTTAAAGTACACACAAACTGAGTATAAGCCAAATAATTTTTTTAGTCATTTTATTGGGGGCTCATATAAGCCAACTTTTTAAGCACATTTTTATGCAGCTTTTGTAGTAAAATTTGGTGCCTTGGCTGATATTCAGGTCGGCTTATACTTGAGTAGATAGGTACTATTTTGTTGTTTGCTTGCTTTGCTTTGAACTTTTCAAAATCCAGTGTTTTATCTTATCTCGTGTTTTCAGCACATCTTTTCTTATCAACTGCTGTGGAGTCTGGTGCAAATGATTAAAAAGTTTGGCTACTAATAGAAAGATGGGAGGTTCCAATACTCCCAGATGTGCATCAAAAGAAAGTCCTATTGCAATGCAATTCCTAAAACCTATCTATTGAAACCCGATAAAACACAATCCAACTCTGATACACCTGCGGTTGTCACGAGTCAGAATTCACCTGATTATAATTGCTTTTATCTGTTGGCATTTCTCCCCAATGGAATATTCTCATTGCAAAAGCAATGACACCTTTATCTACTATTCCTGCAGTAATATTTTTCATATCTATAATTCAATCTCATGTAAATTAATATCTCATTCATATTCCCATGATTATTTTAAAAACATATCCAGAAAATCAACTTTAAATTGTTTGGAAAAAACAAGATGGCAATGTCACAAAGAAATATACCAGTCATGTTTCCCAAGCAGGTCAAAGTAATAATTGATAAATTATTTTAAAATCACATTATAAAAATCTGCTATTCTCGTTCATATTGATATTAATCCTATTTTGTTAACCCTTTTCTAATGTGTATATATAATTTAAAATCCATTTAATTTTTCAATTAATTTAACCACGCCATCCCCAGGGAGAGGCAGGCCTCCCAACCCGAAATATGGGGAAAGTGCCCCAATAAACAACATTCAAGGAAGACGCTTTTCCATAGCGTATCTGCCCTTCTGAATGGTTAAATAAAGCTCTCTCCTACAGACACCTGACTCCTCACGCACACAGAGAAGCATCTCAAAGAACATTCGCTCCTCTTGCCTCTTGTATGTTTTGAACTCCCTTTGAAATATTCCCTTTAAAGCCTTCGAATACCAAAATTAGTAAATCGCCCATTCGTTGGCTGTATGTGATTCACGAGAGGCTTGCATGACTCAAGAGGTATAAAAACCCATTGTTGAATAAACTCCGGGGGGCTTTCTTCTTCTCTCTCTTCTCCGGAGAATGAAGCAGTCACCTGAGCCCCTCTTTCTGTCTTCTTCAATTGCACATGTCTCTTCATAAGACTGTGGGGCTGGATCCCACAAGTATGTGACTAAGGATTTAAAATTATCCTTTTTAATTTTAAATAATTTAAAATCTAATTCCCGAGTGACTCTCTAAGCAGCCCTGGGGGCACAATATTTCAGCCTTCAGTTGCTAACTAGCTAGTTGAACCCACTCGGCAGGTCCCGGAGATCCGCTTTGGTAAGTACCAGAGCCGAGAGAGGAGGTTGAGGGTACGGTCTCTGTACATTCAAAGCGATAATTGACAGCAAGGCTCAATCCCGGTGCGGAAGAGCAGCCTGCCTCACGGGAACACCACATTAGCAGTAGCAAATAAGAAATGTTTCCCTTTTTCCCACAGAATTCAAGCAGAATTGCGACAATGACAATCACTTTTAAGTGTCCTTCATGACACTCCAAGTGGAATATTAACTATGCTGTAAAACGCAGATTTTAAACCCAACGAGTTGAAAAATACCAAGTGAAAATCTATTTACAAGTTTTGTGTAATAATGCAACAAACCATTTGAAACTCAAGTTCACTGCCATAGAGTTGATTCTGACGTACAGTGACTTCAAGGACAGGGAGAACAGAACGGGGCCTGTGTGTTTCTGAAAACAGTGAAAAGCCTCTTCTTGCTCCTGCTGAGTGGCTGCTGGGTTTGCACTGCTTACCTTGGGGCTAACAGCCAAGTGCCATAGCCACGACGTCACCAGGGCTCCTTGCAGGGAAATTTAATGAATCTTAAATAACGGGTGTGTGTGTGTGTGTGTGTGTGTGTGTGTGTGTGTGTGTGTGTGTGTGTCCTAAAAGAGGTTTATGGCCGCCCCGCCCCCTCAAGGCTGACTAACTGGTTTTACAATATCTTATTGTCAAAACCCTTAACTGCCTGATATTTAAACTGTTTTTCTCAACTCATCCTACAAAACCCATGTGAAACAATATACTTCTTCTAACATTTCGAGACAATTCTACCTTATCTATCAAAAATATCAGCTAAAAAGTTGAATCTCTTACGAAGGATTTTCATTTAACAAAATTCCTAGTATTCCAACCCACAAAGTACTTTTTATATGGGTAACTGGCAGGAGTACAGATACACTTGCACTTAAAAGAACTATATATAGTGGTTTTTGTTAAAATAAGTGTGTGTGCATAGAAACATCTTTGGGAACGCTTGCTATGTTGAGTTAAAAGCTTTTATACCTTCCTTACAGATCTCTTCTTATTTCGTTGCAGTTTGTTAAGCTTGTAGAATGAATTATGTGTGTGTGTATCTAACAAAATATCTAAGAAGAGATAATTTGCTGTTATTCAGTGATCTCATCTTTATTATTTCAAATTGTCATCTACTGTCATTCCCACCTATCTGATGTAGTAGGCAATTTTAAAATGATCTCTTTTACTATCTATTTTTAAATCTATAAGGCATTACATAGAGAACAGTATAATATATTGCTGTCTAGAAACAAAAGGGTAAGATTTGTGAGAAAAGAAGTGTTTAAAATCTCTTCATTTTTAGTTATACCATGTGGGAGACTGGAGCAAATGAGTAATAAAAGGCAGAACAATTGAGTCTCCTAGGGTGCTAAATTAAGAATTTATAGGCCGAGTGATGTCTTTGCAATCTCATTCAATTTTCTATTATTGCACATCTTAAACAATTATGAACACAGATGACATGACATTTTCTCCATATAAATCTGCAGGGGTGATAAATACAGCATGCAAAATTCATTTTGATACTAATGTTAATTGGTCTAATGTTCTCAAAATAAAGAAAAACAATGCATATTTAAAGAAGGCAACATTTTGAGCAAATGAAACTCAGCAGAAGAGCTAATATGGTGTATTTTTACTTTAAAACAGATGGAACATTTACTATTTCCAAATGATTAGTAACTGCAGATGCCATTGACATAAATCTATGTTACAAATGCTCTGAGAAATAGATGATGATTTTTTATTTACCAAGTAAATAACTATAGAATCTCACAGATATCAATTCTGACTTATAGTAACACTGTAGGACAGAGTAGAAATGCCACTGTGTGTTTCTGAGGCTGTAAATCTTTATAGTGGAAAGTTTAATCTTTCTCCCTCTGCAAGTAGCTCATGATTTGAACTGCTGGTTTAAAACTGCTGAACTTGTCGTTAGCATTCCAATGATGTGTTTAGCCAGGTTAATTAGAGAAATAAATCCAGTGACACTAAACAATGTATAAAAAAGTGCTTTGTATCAAGAAGTAATTACATATTACATACAGTCAAATGCAGGTCCATATGTCTGACACTAGACAATAAGTTCATATTCAGACTCATGTAGTTACATGCAATGACACAGAATACAAGAAGATCACAGGCTGATGGGTGCAGAGTCATGGGGATCCAAGGTCAATGAAAACATGTCAGGGCACTGGTAGCTCTCAGGGTCAAAAGCAGAGTCCCAGCAAGCAGGAAGGCGATTCCACCTCTACACTTTTAAGCAACTTCAAATTGACATAACATCTTCTAACTGCCACAAATGGTAACCCACTAATTAGCCACCAGATGGTTTTATTATCATTTTTTTGGCAATTGTTACTTTATAAAGTATTCGTCATTTAAATGTGAACTATTCAATGCTCTTCTTCTTCGTTGAGCAAAGGAATTTTATTATTGCTGTCCTCTTCAAGGATACTTCTCTGAATGATTTCGAATGATTTCAGAACAATAGACTGGAGCATGAATCTAAATTACATGACATAGTAACGCTTACAGAGGTACATTTTTGTTTTATTTTCTATGAAGTAGGCACTGTTTTATTGTCCAATCCATAAAATCAACTACAATGCATATGTCACATAGTTTATTGTTTCAGAAGTCAAAGAAATTTTGGAGAAATACTTAGTTATTTAAAATAGATTTCACTAGTCTTTTGTATTTTAATATAACTCAATGCTACCACACCAAGGAAGCATTTGTTTCTAAATAAATCCTACTTTCAATATGGCAGATGGTTGTCAGATGTGTAATTATGTTAAAAGAAAACCACTTTGCAAATGGGGACATAATAATCATAGCTTAATAAAATAATAAACTCACATAGCTCTTTATTAAAACTTTATCCTGTTGGTATTCTGTTAGTAAATGTTTCTGACTGAATCTTACTTAGGTATGCTTTGCTCCTTTAATGTTTGGTATATTATTATTATATTGTTCATGAAACAATGAATGAACTAGACAGTGAGATTGTAAATAAAATTATGGAAATGGATAAATAAAAAGGAAAGCGTAGTTTTATAATTTAATAACAATTCAATTCAAATATATAAATTTGCATTATCTTAAAATTGAGATTCAACTGTTTTTGCAACATTAAGTATGGAGATTGGACTAACTGTCAGACAGTATAGCCCCAGAATCTGTACTGTAAAACACAGGGTGTGCAATTCAAACCCACCAGCCACTCCACCATAAATATTTACAGTCTTTGAAATCCTTTATAGGGTCACTATCAGTAGATGTCAACTCTATGAGAGTGGGTTTAGTTGGTTTATATATATTTATAAAAATGGAGACCTTTTATCTAGTTCATAATTTAATAGATGAGCTTCAATCATTTTAATGGATTACCTATTAACTAATAAAATTAATATAAATTTTGTTATGCATCACACTAATAAATCATTATCATCATCTTTAGAAAAATAATTAACAACATCATCTGAAAGAGCTAAGTTATTAAACATATTGCTATTATCAGAAAAGCATATTAATTTAAGCATTTAATAACGTTTTAAATACAAGTGGATTTATTAGTAATATAAAGAATACTTTTGTATTAGAAAGGCTCACTTTTTAAGTATCTAATTCAATTAACACATAAACTATCACTCTACGAAAAGAGGAAAAGATTAAAATACGTTACAAATTAGCCTGAAGGTCAATATGAGGAAATAGGCTGGACTCTGGAGGGTTTGTTTTTTCCTAAATCATTTTATTAGGGGCTCGTACAACTCTTATCACAATCCACACACACAACCATTTTGTCAAGCACATTTGTACATATGCCATACACATTTGCCATCATGATTCTCAAAACATTTGCCTTCTACTTGAGTCCTTGGTATCAGCTCCCTGTTTTTTCCCTCCCTCCCTGCTCCTCCCTCCCCCATGAGCCCTTGATAATTTATAAATTATTATTATATTGTCATATCTTACACCATCCAACGTCTCCTTTCACCCACTTTTCCACTGTCTGTCCCCCAGGGAGGAGGTTAGATGTAGACCCTGTAATCTGCTTCCCCTTTCTCCTGCACCTTCCCTCCACTCTACCGATATCACCACTCTTAGCACTGGTCCTGAGGGGTTCATCTGTCCTGGATTCCCTGTAGCTTTAAGGAGAATGTTTGTAGTCTGAGAGCTTCACCTTCTACAAGCATGTTACTAACTTTCATTTCACACAAAGGATCATTCCCAACTGACATTTAAACTCTGTAGAGAATGATAAGTCAAGGTCAATTCTGCAACTCTTTAGGACTAATACACTAATAGCATCAGTATTACTATAATATCTTAAAGCTAACTTAGGTGTTCAATGTCTTTCTTTCACAGACAAAATCTAATGTGTATATTCATATATATTATGGAGAGAAGTGGACAAATGTTCTAAAATATATACTTTTAATTTTTTTAAACATTTTATTAGGGTCTCATACAACTGTTATCCCAATCCATACACACATCAATTGTGTAAAGCGCATTTGTACATCGTTTCTCAAAACATTTTCTCTCCATTTAAACCCCCGACATTAGGTCCTCATTTTTCCCCTCCCTCCCCGCTCCCCCCTCCCGCATGAGCCCTTGATAGTTTATAAATGGGTATTTTGTCATATTGATATATAAGGAAAAAATGCCCTAATTTCCTATACTTTAAAAAATCCAGTCATTCAAATATATGTTTTAGATGAATGGCAAGTGCAAATTTAAGTGAACCAAACCCTTAAATAAAACAATTTGGCAATACAAATAGGAAACAAGAATTTTAAATTACAAGTCACCTATAATATATTTGAAAGATTTTTCTCTATCTTCATCTTCAAAGTCAATTAAAAAAATGATCCAGAGTTCCCTGTCAGGCTTAAAATTTTCTGAGCATGATAACCATATTAACTCTTTTATTGTAATTTCTCTACAAGACAGTATTCTTATCTGTTCTGGAGACATATTTTTTGTTGAGAGTAATTAGCTAAATTTTCTTGATACTACTTCATAAGATACCGAATTTAACCTATTCATCTATACACTCACACAGACATATAAGTATGTTGTACATATAAATATGCAGGCACACAGTCTGTCCATGTAGCATTTAAAACTAATTAACAAATATTTAAAGTTTTTCATATTTCACATTCCATATAATTCATTAAAGATTTTCAACTTAATCATACAACATTTTTACTTCAATCTTATATTTTTACTGCTATTCAGGAATAAGCCAATACACCATTATATTCTTGATGCCCAAAGAAGATAACCAATTTTGTGGATTAAATGTGATCCTTAAAACTTTCTTCTAGCTAACCCTACACTAAATATTCTGTTTGAACATTTAGAAAATTGTTCCTTCTATTTGCACTGGACTGACAATAATCCAACTCCATTTAGAAAGAAACAAATATTATGATTCTAAATTTATCTTTCAGGATTTGGGCATTAGAGAAATTAGGAAAAAATAATTTAAATTGGGAGACTGAAGATGAACTTTGTATTTTACTGAATTCAAATGAAAAGCTGTAAAGAGAAGTCCTTCCTTTAAATAAATAAAATTATTGTGTTGAAGATTTTGGATTCTTGTGATGTTTTCATCATCATCATCTTCTACTTGTTATTCTTGGATAGTCAGAGGAAATATTTGGTGGCAAAAATGGAAAAAGAAATATGCTTTTTGTTTTGTTGTTTTTTTAACCAAACCTTCCTTCTCAATATCAATATATGTTTTTAATGTTTTAATGTCAATATATTTATTTATTGCTGTAATTATGTGCCATTTGGGTCTTTTCACACTCAGAACTCCCCCATGCACCACACAACATAACAAAACAATGTCTAGCCCTGCACCATTCTCAAAATTATTGTTACGTTTGAGCTCATTATTGCAGCCACTGTATCAATCCATCTTGGAAAGTAACTATATGAAATAGAGTATTGTGTTAATGTGCATTTATTTTTACATATGTCTTGCATCCCAGACTTATTTTCTACAGTTACTCTGTATATTTTTTCTAATTTCTTCTATGTTTCCTGAATCAGTCAATATTTTTCCCATAGGACCTCTCAATATTGCAACTCAATTTTTTCCCCTTGAGTCCTTTCAATTTAAGAAATGCTGAACGTGTTCTTCCCTTTGGTTGGCTAATCTCCCCAGATGTGTGGGGCAGGTGGATAATGATTTTACTGACTGGATTTATCTCTTCAGTTGGAAGGGTTGGTGCTGGTGGTTAGAGTAGCTCAATAGACTATCGGGGCTCAATGTCTCCATCTTGGCTCATATATCCCCATTATTGGCCTATATAACCCCATAGCAAATTTTAGGGTCCCCTTTATTCCCAATTAGTAATCTCACTTTAATGTCAGATATATTTCTAGGTTGAGAATTAAGCTGATATTATAATTCAAATACTCATACGATCAGCCTCCTCATTTTGTTTTCAGCAATATCAGTTCTATAACTAGAAGAGATAAAGCTCTCTTTCGGGACACTAGTAAAAGTTTGGAGGTAGTCTGCTGTCGGCTCCTGGACTTGGAAGGTGATATAACAGAAAATTGAAGAATCAGCTCTAGCAGAAGGTGGCAGATCAAAGAGATAGTGTCTCTATCATATATAAAAGGCCACACTCCCAAGGAGGGGTCCTCAGGTTGTGACCTCATTGATAGGATAGGCTCCACCTCAACACTTGGCCAGGAGTGTCTAGTTGACATAATCCCTTACCATCACAGCTGTGCTCTATGAGGTTTTGTCCTTTGATAGTTGTGATTATTATTCTTGGGTTTTAGCTACCAAAAGTCAAACTAGTATAAAAATCTGAGTGTAAGTTTTGGTGTAGGGATGAGACTTCAACAGATTTCCTTAAAAGCGGAAGAATGTGATTTCTCATTAGTGTTGTAAAATTGTCTGGTTTCAAAGGGAGCCCTCCAAATGGTTTTCCAAAGTGGCAGGTCCAGTTGCATTCTTACCATCATAATTGCTAGCCAATGCTATTGTCTCTTTTGATTAGTGTTCCCTCATTTCCTGCACTTTAATGGTACATTGTTTTTCTTGTCAGGTTCAGACTCATAGTGCTCTGTCGATAACAGAACAAAATGCTGCCTGTTCTTATGCCATCATCACAATGCTGGGCATATTGGAGCCCACTGTGGTAGCCGCTGTGTCATTCCATTTCCTTAAGAGTCTTCCTCTTCTGCATTGACCTTCTACTTTATGAAAGATGATGTCCTTTTCATGGTCCTCCCATGAAAGCATGTCCAAAAGTACAAAAGACAAAGTTCCACCATTGCTTTTTAGGAATATGTATCACGGTTTGTTGAATAAGTTCTTCTTCCTAGACAGATCTGATTGTTCTTCTGGTAATACACGGTTCTTTCAATATTTTTCACTATCATCTAACTTTAAATGCACCCATTATTCTGTGATCATCCTTATTCATTGACCAGCCTACTCATTGTGACCTTATGCATGACAGAACAAAAGAACAAAGTATTGTCCAGTCCTGTGCCATCCTTGAACTTGTGATGTTGCAGCCACTGTGTCAATCCATGTCAATCCATCTCCTTGAAAGTCTTCCTCTTTTTTGTTGACCCTCTCCTTACCCAACATTATATCATTCTCTAGGGACTGGTCACTTTGAATAGCATGCCTGTGGTAGTTAGATGATTTGTCAACTAGACACTCCTTGCAGAGAGTGACCTCAAACCTGTCACTCAAACTATGACCTCAAAACAAATGTCTCCTTGGGTTTTGGCCCTTTTTCAACCTGGAGAACTGGGAACTTCCCCATTCTCTCTCCCCCTTCCTACTTGCTGACTCTGCCACTGACCCTCAGAACTGCTGGAATCCTGCCATGTTTCGTGATCTTCCTGTAGTCTGCATCTTTGCGTTTGGCTGTGTCCATCTGAAGAGGGATTTATGGACTAGTATCGTACTTATGGACTCGGGTTGCACTAGGTTGGGATGTTTTCTTGATATATAATTACTTATTTATATAAAGCTCTTCCTAATTTATATCTGTGTCACTGGATTTGTTTCTCTTGTCAACCCAGCCTAACACAATGCCAAAGTACATAAGACAAGTCTCCTCATCTTTACTTCTAATGTACATTATAGTTGATTCCAAGACAGATTTGTTTATTCTTCTTGCAGTTCATGGTATTTTCAATATTCTTCACTGACATTATATTTCAAATTCAACAATTCTTCTATCTTTCTTTTTTTAAAATCAATTTATTGAGACTCATATAATTCATCACAATACATAGATCAATTGTGTAAAGCACATCTATACATTTGTTGCCCTCATCATTCCCAAAATTTGCTTTCCTCTTGGGTTCCTGGAATCAGCTCATTTTCCTTATTCTTTCTTTCTTATTCATTATCCAACTGTCACATGCATATGAGGCAAGTGAAAATATCATGGTTTGAGTCCGTGGTTCCTTAATCCTCAAAGTAGCCTCATGGATTATGAACACTGTAAAGCAGTCTTGTGCAGGATATTTCCCCAGTGCAACCCATTGTTAGATTTCTCGACTGCTGCTTCTATGAGTGTTGATTGTGAATCCAAATTTAAATGCTTGACAGCTTTAATATTTTCTTTGTTATCATGGTTATGTTTACTTGTGAGAATTTTTTTCTCTATACATGAAGTTGCAATTCACCCTGGAAGCTTGTGTAGTCTTTTATCTTCACAAGCAAGCTCCTAAATCCATTTCACTTAAAAAAAAAAAAACCAGCAAGTTAATGTCTTCTGCATATTGTAGTTTTGAATTAGCCTTCCTCCAATTCTGATATTATGTTCTTCTTCATATAGTCTGATTTTTTTATTATCTGCAAAGCATATAGATTCAATATGTATGGTGAAAGGATATAACCTTGACATACACCTTTCCTAAATGTAAAGCATTCAGTATTCCCAAGTATATATCTTGGTCTCTGTGCAGGTTCCGCATGTATAAGGTTTCATATTGTGTCAGTTGTAGTTTAATAATAGCAGGATGTTGTATAACTTTTTATATGCTAATTTTCCATCTGTATGAAGTTTTTATGCTGTGTCTATTAATCTATTTTATTTACTTTTAATTAGATTGTTTTGTCACTTGATACTGATTTTACTAATTCTTTATGTATTGTGGATAAAAGTGCTTATCAGACAGTTGTTTTGCAAATATTTTGCGTGGTCTATGGTTTTTCAATGTACTAACAGTGGTAGTTTTTTTTTTCATAAAGAAGGAGTTTCTAATTTTAGTAAATTCCAAAATAATATTTACTTTCATCGCTAGTTCTATTAAAATTGTTTTAATATCAGCAACAAACTCAAAATGATATCAGAAAATATTATTTCAGAAGTCTCATCTATTCTTTTCTCTTATCTTTCTATGCAAATCATACATAAACTATATCTTTTTATTTGTCTGACAGTCCTTTTCTATTCAGTTCTACTATAATTATAATTACTTTTATAATGTTTTAATTTGTAATTATTTTTATTATTATAATTATTTCATTACATCAACATTACTCTTATTGATATTGTTATTATTATTATTATTTTATCTCTTTTTCAGCTCTTACCCTTTTTTATAATAAGTCATTTTATCGGTGGTTCTTATAGCTCTTATAACAATTTATAGATCAATTGTATCAAGCACATTTTTACATTTATTGCCATCATCATTTTCAAACATTTTCTAACATATTAGAATGTTCTCTTGACATGGCTTTAATTGAACTGATTCTTACCTCATATAAATCAAGTCTAATGATGAGCCAGCCTATCACTCCATGACATTCTTTATTTTTTATGCATATGTTTTGCCTTAGAGGATTGTGTTAGTCTAGGTAGACTAGAGAAACAAATCCATTGACACACAAGTGTGTATAAGAAAGAGATTTATATACAAGAGCAATCGAACATTGAGAAAACATCCCTGCCCAGTCCAAATCAAATCAATAAGTCCAATATTAGTCCATATTTCCAATATCAATCTATAAAGTCCTCTTCAGGCTCACGAAACACATGCAATGATGCCGAATGCAGAAGTCACAGGCCAGT
>NW_022103911.1:12434000-12436096 GCF_000313985.2 Echinops telfairi
TGCTATGAATAAGTAAAAACTTTAATTTTTAAATTATTTCATTTTGCTTGTATCTATGGTCAATACTTGTGGAAACACTAGTCAAGAGAATCAATGATGAATTTCATAGGGTAAATATGCTGCATAAGACCTATTTGAAGTGTTCAAAAGCAAGGGGTTCCTTTGAGACTATGGTATTTCCAACCCACCTCAACACATGTGGACATTGGACAAAGTTAGACATTGGATAACAAAGAGCAAGGAAGAATTGAGGCATATGAATTCTGTGCTGGCAATAAAAATTTAAAATATCATCATCTGTCAAAAGCACAAACAAATCAATCTTGGAGAAATATCAAGCCAGGATGCTCCTCAGAAGAAAGGATGGCGAAACGTCGTCTCACAGACGATGCAGTTTTTCCCCTCCAGCCAGATCAAGGCACCTCCAGGTCCCTAGAACCCCTGCTGAACCGCCACAGCCTTGCCAACCAGACCAGGATGACTCTTAAGGAGATGGATTGACACAGTGCTTCCAACAGCGGACTCAACATAAACACAAGGGTGAGAATAGTGTCAGGCTAGACAGTGTTTCCTGCTGTTCTACTTTCTGACCCACCTGGAATCACTATGAGATGGAAGTGACTTAACAGCAGTTAATAACAACAGCAACGTGATAGGCAATTGTTAGGTTTTTGGTTTGGTAAATAAAGACCGGGTCATATAAGCATTACACTGCTAGCATTAGATGATTCAAAGTCACCAGTCATTCACTGTTCTCTTGAAGACGGCCAGCCTTGGCAATCACATATATGGTCGCTATGAGTAGGAATTGACCAGACAACAGTGGGTTTAGGTTGGGTAGTATCTGAGGTGATGGGTTTTTAGTGTGAGGTGTTGTGCTTATCCTTCTAAGAATTCAGCTGTCTTTAAGACTTATAATAGCTGGCTTGGGAACATAGATCAAATTACTCCAGTTTCTTTGCTTTTCTCTCTACTGTTTTCATTATTTTATTTTCTTCCAGTCCTTCATTTTAAAGGGCCTATTGTCTTGGGCTATGACCTTCACCAGTATTGCTTGGCTTATTTCCTGAATCTCTGTACCTTCCCCAAGTAGCACAAAAAGCTAACAAAATATTTTCCTGCAAAGTACACATTTGCTGTGGTGAACACTGGGTATATTTCAAAACTGTTACTTTTATCATCCTACTGATTGCCACATTGGGATACATTGGGCCCTTTAATGCAATAAGTTGGAGGAATGCTTACAAATATAGCCCAGGAAAATGTCACTGTTCCCCAAGAGTAAAGTCCTAGGATTTAGCCACTTATGTACTGACCACACAGTCTCCAGCAACCGCACAAATGAAAACTTAGAACCCTTGTGGTGTACTGGATTATGCTTTGAGCTGCACATCACAAAGTCACCAGTTCAAATCCAATAGTTTCTCTGCTGTAAAAAAATGCTTTCTGCTTCTTAAAGATTTACAGCCTCAGAAGCATAAATTCTACTCTGTCCAACAGGGCGGTATGAGTCAAAATCGACTTGATGGCTGTGAATACGGTTTGGTTAATTGGTTTACCAATTTGTGACTTTAGAAAACTGTGTTAATCTGGTTTGCCCAGAGAAACAAAACCATTGACAGTTATGCATGTCAAAGAAAGAACTTTCTATCAAGAAGTAAATTTGTATCAGGAAGGCATGCAAACCCAGTCCAACTCAAGTCCTAGGTCTACTGCTAGCTGGAGCCGTCTTCACAATCACGTGCCTGCGGGCTGATGATGCAGACGGGGAGATCAGAGGCCAGGTGATGCTGAGGCTTGTGGGTCCAGGGTTGGTGAGGAGATCGTAGGACTACAGAGTCAGTGGCCCACATGGAACTCCCCTTGCAGGCAGACACAAGATCTTAGAAAGCAGGACGGAGAAGGGCCAGAGAGAGAGAGGTTTTCATGTACTCTTCTTAAAAGGCTACCCGCCCCACTCCAAAGTGGTACTATCATGATGTGACCAGTTAGTCAGAATGGCTCCACCCCTTCACTTCTGCACAGATTCAAGTTGACATAAGACCTTACTGACACAGTTATTATGCTTCTAATAAACATATCTGAGGAAAGACAAA
>NW_022103911.1:12436877-12438725 GCF_000313985.2 Echinops telfairi
CAAGAGTGCTCAAACTATAGGAAAGCAATATTGATATTGTTCTCACATACCAAAAATGTTTTGTGAAGATGATCCAATGATGGGTGTAGCAATATATTTACAGGAAGTTGCCAGAGGTTCAGGATGAATCCAGAAGAGGACATGGAACACAGATATGATTCTGATGTGACATCTTGACTCAAAGCAGGGAATTTCAGAAAGATGTTTACTTCTTTTTATTGACGATAGCAATAGATTTGATTGTGTGGATCATAGCAAACTATGGAGAACCTCAAGAACACAAGGGAATTTCAGACGTCTTCATTTTGCTCATGTTGAACTTGTACATGAACTTGTGCCTAAACAACAAGGGGATAGTGCACGGTTTAAAACCAGGCACGGTGTGTAACAGGGTTATATTTTCCCACCATTCTTATTCCATCTGTATGCTGAGCAAATAATTAGAGAAGGTGGCTCACATGAAGAAGAATGTCACATCAGGATTGGAAGAAGGATTATGAACAACCTGAGATACGCAGGTGACACAACTTTACTTGCTGAAAGTGAGGAGGACTTGAAGCACCTGCTGATGAAGATCGAGGATTGCAGCCTTCAGTGAGGATTACAATTCAATATAAAGAAGATCAGAATCCTCACCCATGTCACACAAACCAAGACAATATGTTTTAAAATAGGATCGAATGCCATCATGGGTGATCATAAAATGTTGAACAAAGATATTTTTTTCAACCAAAAATATAAGGTCAATAGTGAAACTATAATGTAAAAAAACAATAGCAAATTAGCCACAGTACAAATAACTAGAGAAAAATTGGAATCGATTTAGAATTATAATGAGAAGACTGGGTCACCTGTGGAAGCTGTGCTAAATGTCTGTACTCTGTATGTCAAACCACAAAGTCTTGCAATTGTGTATGTAATACTGATGTTTACAGATGTAAAGGAAGCAGCATTGCTATTCACTCCACTTTAGCACCATCTTTTTGTAGTGCAAAATATACATTGGCAAGTTTATAAATACTTTGGGTATCTTTCTAGACCACATTCAACTTTTCTTTGAACTTTCAATCTTGAAATTAACTCCTTTTCTAGTTAATTATTACATAATTGGAAACATTTGTCTTTCTATATTCTGTTCTTATACTTTGTTTTATTTGATTGGGTAATTTTTTCCAATAAATTAATCATAAAACTAACTGATTTAATAATGTTTAAAAACTATCTGTGAACAAAGAGTAATTTTTTATCTACATTAGAAAGTAATTGAAGTATATAAATGGTTGAGAAGAGGAATTTACATTAATATTATTAATCATTTTCATCTGCGAGCATTCTTAATCTGTTCCTTTTGGGTGGGGTGTTATTTTGAAACAATGTTCAGAGGAAATAAAATTTGAACTTTTTGTTGTTGTTGCTGAATTGTTGTTAATAGCAGAAGTAATTTTCTGAGGTGGGAATAGTGCAATGTCTATTACATTTTAGGACATTAATGGTAAAGGACACAAGGAAAGCAATATAAGCACAGCATGTCACCAAAACTTTATGCTGGCTAAATTGTAACAAGTTCAATAAGATAATGAATGGTACGTACATTGTCGTAACACTCAAGCTTGCTTTATTAAAGTTTTATACTACATGCTGAGCCAAAACACCAAGGGGGTGCTACATTACTTATGGAAATAAAGAAGACAACTATTTTCATTCTAAAAATCTAATTTATAAGTTTATTTTCTATCACCAGATTGAGATTTGAAAAAAATATCATCTCCGCCAAAAAAGTATCAGACTTAAAGTGGTCTGATAAAAAAATTCAGATCAGATTACCAGAAACAAAATTTAAAATATTGT
>NW_022103911.1:12439957-12453359 GCF_000313985.2 Echinops telfairi
TGTCCTCTTTCTCTTCTCCCTAAAAAAAAAGAAGGCAGTAGATAAATCATGTCAACTGCTCCAGAGGTGAGGTTGACTTCATGCTTTTTATAAGAGACATTCTAACTCTTCTTTTAAGAGTTTCTGTCCATTGGTAGAGAGGTTGTGCCATCTTATAACAAGACTGGCACATTTTTATGTTAATTGAGGAGTTTGAAAGCTGATAGACCCATTTGGGGTTTCAGAGCATTCGAAGCTCTATTGTGCCAGCTCATAGCCACCCTGTAAGACAGGGAGGAACTTCTGCGAGTTTCTGAGCCTGTAAACCTTCATGAGAACAGACAGTCTCATTCTCTTGAAAAGTGGCTGCTGGGCTCCAATAGCTAACCTTGTGGTTAGCAGTTAAACACATAAGCCGCTACATCATTAGGACTTCATATTTATTGTATAGTAGCTCTTGTTTCTGGCACCATCTTCAGACAACAAATTGGAACTGCCTAAAATTCAGTTTCTAATAAAGGTGAAGTGGTATTTGGGGAAAAGTCCAAGAACATGTGATATGCGTTGTTCAAATCCATCTTTCAAACAAAAGACACCTTGCAAAGTATAACTTTACCTAAATATTTAGTACAACACAAACTACTTTAAATAAAACCAGCGTGTACTTCCTCTATCTCAGGTTACTAAACTATCATCATTTGGGGGGTGAGTAGAGTGAGGTGTGCTTTATGGCATATGTTCTGTATCTCAAAAGTTAGAGCACATACAGGTGAATTTTTGAAATCATCAGGTCAAATGTACCCAGAATCAAGGTGAACATTTGAGGCACCAAACATGTGTGACGCGTGTCAAGCCTGGAACAGAACTTTCCCAATGGTGCAACTTTCCACCAAAAGAATAGGCAATCCTGTGTGGTTGTTGCCCTGTGCTGTCAGGCTGGTTTCCACTCACAGTGACCCGCTGTACACAACAGGGTTCTCAACAACACCAGGAGAGTACCACTGCTTAGAATCGTCAGCCGTCATCTTTCAAAGGGGTAGCATTTCCCATGTTAAACTCAAACTGCTGGAATGCCCAGGGAAGGGTGCATACAATGCTGAATGCAGGACAGAAGTAGGGAGAGTACTGTTAGGTTATCAGTGTAATATATAATGTCATGAAGTGATTTTGTATTGAAAACTGGTTTGATCTGTAAAACTTCACTCAGATCTCCATGAAAGTTTTTATAAAGGAATGATTATGAGCAAACTCATATTTTCATATTTATTGTATCATTATTTGCAGGGGTTGTAAAATTATTTTATTATCCTGGTATAATTCCTAAGCAATTATAAGACATATTTAAAACACTTTAAATACAGTTTGATATGCATTAATTCAATGGGAATTAAATCTGAAAAGTGTAAATTTATTACAGACTTGTAAAAGTGCATTTGTTTGGCAACCTCTGGCGCAGTTTATCCAAAAGTTCACAAAATGTCTTACGAAAAACATAACATTTTAAAATGGCAATTAAAAACATTCTATAGAGATTCACAAAGTTTCCACTTAGCAGCCAGACAAAGCTCTTGTCAGGGTTATTACAGCAGGTCGGTATTATAGGCTTATAAACCTTTCTTTACACTTCACCCAGATATATATATATATATATATAGAAAACTTGATTAAACTGTGTCCTATGTAAATCCTGAAGATATAATTATAGGGTAATAATTATTACCCTATAATTATAATATCTAAATACCTAAAATTGTTTACAGAGATCTTCATAATCCAGGGCACCATTGTTATCTCAACCCATGGTATGTCTGACATCAAGCAACACCAAAGAAGTCATTGGAGGATCATATAGCACCACACTTCATGCCATGTGTGAAGTGGCACCAGAACTACTTACCTTTTACTGACTATTGGCCATGGTAAATTTCAGTGAGATAGAAAATTATATTTCATATTTAACATCCTCTTGTCAATAAAACTTAAGAAGTTCATAGTTTTTATTGCAAGTGAAATTCATTCTGCATTTTATTCCATTTTCAAATAGATTATAAATGCATTAGAGGACTGTTTTTATTTTGAATGTGTTTCTGCTATTTCATACACCTGCTGAATGCTTTACTTTTAATAGTTTACTGATCTTTATTTTATAGAGTACAAATATATGGAAAATTTCCATCCTACCTTTCCCTTATTTTATTTTGTTTTGTTTATTCTTTTAGTCTTATTGTTATGGCCATTATTTCAATTTTTAAGTTGAAAAGTACTAGTACTATTTACATACAGCAGTGTGGTGGGGTGTGGAGTATATGCAGAATGAAGCAAAAAAGTGATACAAGGATGTACCTTGTATATGAAATACAGAACTCTAAAATTATGTCACACATACATCATTACATAAAAGTTCCTGATATGTGTAATATATATAAATCGTATTCACTATTGTTAGACTTAGTTTGAATGGGATATATATGGATGAAAAGAGACAGTTGAGCAGATTGAATGTAGACAGTGCTTGATAAGTCTGAATGAAATATGTATTGCAACTATAAAATAATATCGTTAAATATTGTCAAAAGAGGGCACATTACTTTCATAAGATAATGAGAATTAAGGCTGAAATTTTATCTAAAAATAAAAAGAAAGAAAAAAAGAGAAAGAATGTTAAAGAGAGAAATATAGTGCTAGGAGGAAAATGTTAACTGGAATTAGACATTGTTGTGAAATGAAATTACTTGGTAAGCCGCTTATATCCATAATTGTTATTACTCCGACCATAAGTTTAGTCAAGAGCATGCAAATAAGATATGGAGGACTCTAATTCAATTTTGCCATTCCAATAAATATAGCAGTGAGTAATGTCAAACACAGGGAGAGAAATCAGAATACATTCAAGATCCCTGTCTGAAGTGGTAAAGGCAGCAAAGGTACCAGAGGCTGCAGCAGTGATGCTATGCAATAGCGCAAAGGAGTGATTCTGAGATTGAGAAGCAGAGCAGCAGGTGGACTTCTTGAATCACAAAATGAAAAAGAGACCACATATTTCAAACACCTAGAATCAACGAGAGACCTTCCTGATAGCTTTGATGAGAAGAGGTATTTCAGACAGAAACCAGTATCCTTATCATTTGTAACCTGTTCTTGTTGCTAGATTCAGGTCAAACCCATAGGAACTCTGCCACTCTGAGCAAAACACTGTACAGACCTGTGACATTCTCCCAAGTCTTTCTAAGCCTGTGCCCATTGAAGGAGCCCCTGTGGCCACCCCTCTCATTGACGTCCTTCCTCTTCTTCACTGCCTTTCCACTTCACCAAACAGGATATCCTTCTCCAGGGACCGGTTTCTCCTAACAAGATGAGCAAAGGACGGATGAGTAAATCGTAGTCTCTATGGAGCACTCTGGCCTTTCTTCTCCCAACCCAGATTGTTTTGCCCTTTTAGCAGGCCACACTTTCAATGTTCGCCAGCACCACAAGTCAAATGCGTAGATTCTTCTAAGGTCTTCCTTCTTTGATACTCAACTTTCATATACATAGGATGCAATGAAGAATACCAGGGCTGGGGTCAGGTGCACTTAGTCCTCAAAGTAACATACTTGCTCTTCCATACTCTAAGAGGTCGCTTGCAGCAGATTTGCCTAATACATTACGTCTTTGATTTTCTTGACTGTTGCTTCCAGGAGTAGTGATTGTGGATCCAAGTAAGACAAAATCCTTGACAACATCATCTTCCTCACACTGAGTTACAATCCATACTGCAGGCTACAATCCTAGATCTTCATCAGCAAGTGCTTCAATTCCTCCTCACACTCAGCAAGCAAGTTTCTGTCATCTACAAACTGCAGGTTGTTAATAAGATCTCTTCCAACTCTAACGCCACATTCTCCTTAATACAATCCAGCTTCTCTGATGATTTCTCAGCATACAGATTGCGCAAGCACAGCGAGAGGATACAAACCCAACACACACCTTTTCTGATTTCAAACCATGCAATACGATTCCCTTGGGGTTTTTTTTTTGGGGGGGGGGGGTTGCACAAATGCCTTTGATCCAAGCATATGTTTCAGATGAGCACAATGAAGTGTTCAGGAATCCCCCAATCTTCTCAAGGTTTATCCATAGTTACTATGGCACCCACAGTCAAATACCTTTGCATAGTCAGTAAAAAACAAGTATTTCTGGTATTCCCTGCTTTGAGAAAATATTCATCTGACATCAGCAATGATATCCCTTGTTCCATGACCTCTTCTAATTCCAATCTAAACTCCTGGTACTTCAATGTATTGCTGCAATCATTTTCAGATGATATTAAACAAAATTTTATTTGTGTGTGATATCAATGATATTGTTCTATAGTTTGAACATTCTGTTGAGTCACCTTTCTTTGGAATTAGAACAAATATGGATCTCTTTCAGTCATTTGGCCAATTAGCTGTCTTCCAAATTTCTTGGCATAGATGAGTGAATGCTTTCATTTCCTCTTTAGCTTGCTAAACATTTCAGTGTATATTCCATCGATTTCTGGAGCTTGCTATTGGCCAATGAATTCAGTGTAGTTTGTACTTCTTCATTCAGCACCATCAGTTCTTGCTCATATGCTACCTCCTGAAATGGTAGACGGTTGACTAGTTCTCTCCGCACAGTGACTGTGTATTCTTCCTGTTTTCTTTTGATGCTTCTGGCATCATTCAATATTTTTTCTAGAGAATCTTTCAAAAGTGCAACTCGAGGCTTGAAATTTTCTTGAGTTTTTCAGTTTCAGATATGTTGAGCATGTCCTTCCCTGTTGTTTTCCTCATTGTAATATGTTAGCTTCTATAATAAACCCCCAAACTGTGAGAACTCCCTGTGAGTTCTGGGTACCCATTGCAATGAATTTTCAAACTCATGAAAGAAGTACAGTTTCATGGGATGGACAGTTGTGGTCAGAATATGATAAAGAAACATCGAGAATGGAGGCAAGTCTGCCCTCATCTCATGGAATCATTTGTAGGCATATATGGAATGGTATTCTCTTTCTCCTTTGTTTAGCAAGAGTTGGTAGTACATGGTCCCTGTGCTGCCTTTTCCTCATATCAAGGAAACATATGTTTCCACAAGGAAATTCAAGGTCTTTTTTAGAAAAATAAATATAAGAGAAAATTATAAGTTAATTAACTTGCAAAAAGACATCAATTGTAAGTAGTACTGAACAGAATTTACTCTAAATTGCATACTGAGAATTATGAGTGATGTGTGTAGCAATAGTTTATATGATAGAAAATATAAAACACTATTAACTATGTAAGTGCTATTATTATATGGTGTTTATTTCAAAATACAAATATAATATGACAAAAATATCAGAAAGATATTTACCTATATCTTATTGACTACACAAAGGCACTTGAATGTGAGGATAACAACAAACTAGAGAAGAATGGTGATTCCAGGAGGCTTCATGTGGAAAACGTACATGGATAACGAAAAAATTGTGGAATCAGAACAGGGGAATGCTGCATGTTAATAATTGGAAAATGTTGTGTTGTGGTTGCATTCTTTCACCATACTTATTCAATCTGTATCTTGTGCAAATAATCAGAGAAGCTAGGTTTTTTTATGAAGACGAATGTGGCATTAGGATTAAAAGTCATATTATCAGCCTGTTGTATGCAGATGATACAAACTTGCTTGTGGAAAGTGAGGAGGGATTGAAGCGCTTGGTGATGAAGATCAAGGATTGTAGCCTTCAATACAGATTACAACTCAATGTGAGGAAGATCAAAATCCTCACCACTGGACTAATATGTAACAGCATGTTAAATGGAGAAAAGATAGAAGTTGCCAATTATTTTGTCTTCTTGGATCCACAATCTGTGCACGTGGAAACAGCAGTCGAGATATCAAAAGAAGAGTTGCATTCGGTGAATCTGCTGCTTAAGTCATCTTTGGAGTGTTGAAAAACAAGGGTGTAACTTTGAGGACTTAAGTGTGCTTGGCCCAAACCATGGTATTTTCAATCTGCTCACATGCATTTAAAATTTGAATATTGCACAAAAACCTGCAGAAGAATCAATGTGTTTGACTGGGGTGCTGGTGAAGAACAGTGAACATGCCATGGACTGCCGACAGGACAAACAAGTCTGTCTCAGAAGTACAGCCAGAGTGCTCCTTAGAGACGAGGACGGTGAGACTTGGTCACACATACTCTGGACATACTGTCATGGGGGACGAGTGCCTGGAACAGGGCACCGTGCTTGGTACAGTAGAAGGGCAGCAAAGAAGATAAAGACCTTTAACAAACTGCATTGACACAGTGGCTGCAGCAATGGATTAAAGCATAAGAGCTATTGGGAAGTTGACAAAAGACCCTACAGTGTCAGTCCTGGTATTCTAAACCATATGATTTTTTATGCCAAATTCCCAATGCCAGTACAATTAAGCTCACTGACACCTACGATATCAGTCCCTATGTACTCTATTTCATTTTGTACCACTCTGATTTTCTTAGATTTACATTTCATAACTCCAATTTTGATTATTCGATTTTTGCCCCAGTTTCTTCTAATTGTGAATCATGCGCCATCAACAAAGGAAGGTCTTGGAGGCTTTACTCCCACAGGTTTCTCTCCTTCCCATCATTTGGGTCAACACTGCTTTGGGTGGCAACGCTTCTCAGTCATTTTTTAAGTGTCTTCCGACCTGAGGGGCTTATCTTTTGGTAATATCTCTGACGATGCGCTGCTTTGACTCCGGAGGTTTCAGTATCTCACAATGATTTGATGCTATCTAGAAGGCTTTCCTTGGCGAATTTACCAGAAGTGGACAGCCTATTCCTTTTTCCTAGTCTCTTTTAATCTGCGCAAACCTGCTCTGTTAGGTGACTGTGTTGGTATTTGAACTGCCGGTTATGTAGCTTCCAGCATCACAGCAACACACAAGCCCCCCCAGTGTGACAAACTAAAAATTATTCAGTACTTAGGGAAAAGCTTATTAAACTGCTCATTGAGACATACTAAACTGGGTTCGTAAACCATACCCAATTGAAACCCTAACCATCTATCAGCTCCCATTAAAAGCTGAAGAATTGTGGCAAGTTATCAAGAAACTCAAGTTTAAGATGAACTTCCTTTAAATGAACTTTGCCTTGGAATTGATAGAATTTCCAACAATTTCTGACATGGCCTTCCAAATATTTCTTCCATGTTGTGCTACATATTTATGTGAAGCAGGATACACAGCACGAATGATTATAAAAGTAAAAAACATCAATGTCTTGTAGTATCAAATGTTTCACCAAGATCTAATCTTCATATAAAAATAAGCACATCGATCTCATTATTATGAAAATTTGCTTTTGGTCTTAAATGAATGATAAAATTATATGCGTGCCAATAAATTGTTTTAAAATAAATTACTTTATGATGTGTTATTAAGAAAAGATTGATTAGTACACGTATTTTAAACACCTATACTCTTGACGCTGTATAAACTTTTCTCAGGTGAAACCACTCTAGGTAAGAATTTTGAAGGTCACTTTGCCAGAGGGCACCTGATGGCCTCTGGGATGATAGGGAGCAAAAACATCTGGGGGAACACAGATGCTTGCCCCCTGGGAGGAAAAGAGGGAGGCCCGACCTCCAGTTAGGAGGAATACCGACTGAAAATGCTCTTGAGGATGATAGGGGCTGGTGGGGAGGGAAGGGTGGTGTTTTGTGGTATGTACCAAGTGGGTTACATTGACCCGGGCTTATGGGTAAATCCTGGGGACCTAGGATTGGTGCCTAGGAAACCAGAACACTGAATCATGAATCTTAAGGTGCCTGGCATGCTGCAGAGGCTGCATCACTGAGATCCGATGTGGAATCTCCATTGGGTGAACTGGACTCTACCTCAAACACACATTATTTTTATATTGGGAGCTCTTACAGATATTATAAAATCCATAATTCAATGAAATCAAGCATAGTTGTACAATTGCTGCCACCATCATGTTTAAAACATTTCTTTCTTCTTGGACTCTTTGATATCAACTCCCATTTATCCCTCCCTCCCCCACCCTACCACTCCCTAGTAACCCTCATTATTATATTATATAGTATTATATATATAATATATATTATTATTATTTGCCATATCTTTCACCATCTAATGTATCCCTTCACCTACAATCCTGCTACTCATTCCCCTCAAGCAGTAATCATTGCTATCAGTTCCCTCTTTGCCCCTTAACTTCCCTCCTCCCATACCCTCAAGAAGTATTACTCCTGTTACTATTACATTACAGGTGGGCTTCAGGTCTCCACTTTGTCTGTGCTCCTTTACAGCAATTTGACTGCTTACTTTTAAACTTGATACCTATTCCCGTCAACACCTCATGACCACACAGGCTGGTGTGCTTCTTCCATATGGGTTTTGTTGCTTCTCTGATTGATGGCAACTTGTTTACCCTTAAGCCTTTCAGACCCCTAATGATATATTTTTTAATAGTCAGGCACCATCAGCTTTCTTCAGCACTCTTGACTATGCACCCATTTTGTCTTCAGTGATTCTGTCCGGAAAGTGAGTATCATACATTGCCATATTATTAGAACAATCCATTCGTGTACTGAGGTAAGATTTAAGTGGAGGTCCAAAGTATTCTATCTACTTCCCTTGTGTGTGTGTGTGTGTGTGTTTATACTTATATATACCTATGGAGGACCTAAGTTGGATAATACATGATGTCTGGAGAAACAAAAGACAGCTGTACCAAGATGGTTGAACAGTTAGTAGTAGATAGACAAACATGGACTTGCTGCATCAATACCCAAATATGCTGTATTAAGATATCTATTATTCTGGCAACCTGTAACTGACATTCTCAGTGATTATTAATGTAAATTTCCCTGACAATTATCCCCCATTTTACAAGTAAACAGCATCCAACCACAAAAGGACTGATTCTGTATAAGTGAATAATTCAGGTACTGGGATATGGAATTAGCCTACACTGACCCAATATCCCTCTCTCAACAGGGCTTTAAAAATGTGTACTTATCAAAGGCTTATCAAAGACAATATTAATGGATGATTATCATGCCCCAGGAGGATGATCAATAAGTATCTTTACCATAAATTGACAATAAACTTTAGAAAGGGAGCCAGAGGCAGATAAAACAAAACAGCAAGGGAGCCAAGAATAGGTTTGGGGCTCACATTGAATCCTAGCTACAACTTAAGAACTATTATGTCTTACAACATGGTCCTGTTGGATACTCACCCTCAGGAAGGGAACACAGAAGATATGGGTGCTATAGCAAACTATGGTGAAAATATTAGCTGTTGCCTGACAATCAGATAAAATAGCACTGGGGTTTTAGAGGCTTGTTTCCAAGCAAGCAGCCATCTAATTGAGGTGTCAACTAAATCTACATGGAACAAGTTCACCATCATCAATCACAGAAGGAAGGATTGTATATCACATAATCTGAAATCAAATTTGGGAATAGTATCAAAGTCTAAATTGTGGGAATCCAGTTTCCAGAAGGCTGTGGTTGACAGTAGGAACCCAAGATACATTTGTAGGAACTACAGAGGAAATAAACCTTCTGTGATCACCTCTATCCATAATTGAGGGATGGGAGGAAAGTGCTTGCTGAACAGAGTGCTTGGGGGAAATGAGAAAAGGAGATCAAAGGAATAAATCTAACTTGAACAGTGTGCTCTGATGCACACTGTACCTGATCTGGTTTTCAAGTTTCTGTATTTTGTTTTAGTTTACTTTGATTTTTGTTTGTTAATATTACTGTTTATTTTAGGGGTGTGATGTCATTGGAGACCACCCTTTTGAAGTTGTATAATACGTTTTTTTTGCTTTTGGATATATGAATCCCAGATTGATAAACCTGTATGTACAGCATGTAGAATAAGAGTTTTGAGTGGGGGCTGGAGGTAGAGTGGAGAAGGAGTGTAGAAAGGAGATGACATCAAGAAGTTTGGAAAGGAAAGAGTGTTTAGAAAGTGATTTTGGTAGCCATTGTACAATACTGCTTGACGTGATTAAACTATGGAAGGACATGGTATCTATATTAACTTCCAATTAGTAATACATTTTTAAAAAAGAAAAGTAAACAGAAAAATAAGTATGCATACACACAAAAATTTAAAATGAAAGAATAAAATAATTAAAATTCACTTTCATTAAAATTAAATAATATATATTTTTTAATTCAAAGGTGAAAGGGGATTGCTGGTGGAAAATGTTTTAGAAGTTCTGCTAACGTGCTTGAAGCTGCAAATCTTTGTGGGATCAGAAAGCTTCATCTCTTTCCCTAGAGTGGCTGGTGTGTGCCAAACACGGATCTTGCAGTTAGCAGCCCAACACATAACCCACTGAGCCACCAAGGGTCCTAATAGTTACATTAGTTTAAACAACTCACTGACATTGCGTTGATGCTGCTGACCCTTAGGGAGCCTCCAAGACAGGATAGAACTGGCCCTGTGAGTTTCTGAGACTTTAAATCTTTACAGGACTAGAAAGTCCTGTCTTTCTCCCAATAGTAACTTGGGAACATATATTTATCCAATTTAATTAATTTATGTACTTAAGTCCATTGCATTTCATGGTGTAAAATATACTTCAAGAATGAGAAAATGGAATCTTTATTCCTTCAATGTCTCCATTAGTTTGCAACTTAATCATTAAACTTCTTACTCGAGTTATTTTATTCTCTTTTCTAAAAGCTTTAAGTTTCTTTTGCAATTATACCCCTGTACTTTCAACAGCCTTCCTAACATGTTTGAGATATTAATCCTTTTGTAATTGTCTTCAAGGTTCTATTTGTTTCATTTCCACCTAATTTATAGGCTGTTTAATTTTTGTCTTTGATTTATAGTCTTTTTGCTTTTAAGACAACTCATTTTGTTTTTATGTTTCAATCTCTAAAGAAAGCATGGCCTGGTCTCATAACAGCTCATCATTCTGTGGCTAATGTGAAGACTGGAGGCTGCAATCCAGCAGCTGCGACATGGGAGAATAGACATGGCAATCTGCTCCCATGAGGACTTCACCCTGAGCTTTATGTGTCAGTTCTAGCCTGTCATATTGGATCACTGAGTCAGAATTCACTCTGCGTCAACCTCAGAAATTTGGCCAACATCCATAGTTCATGGTTCTAAAGATGAGCTGATGGACAGAGTCCCTGTCATAATTTGGGTTTACTGCTTTCTTTCTTCCGCCTTTTCCTGCGGTCCCTGACTTAGGTGTCTGTTGTTTTATCTTGTCAGTGGTGTGTGGAGGAAAAGCCACAAACCCCTCCCTAAGATGGGCTCAGGAAGTGGTGGGCAACGGGCTACACTCACTACCATTTTGTCCCCCACCAAGGACAGTTGAGTTGTGTTGAAGGCATGATGGTATTAAAATTCCACAATCGTACTAAACCAGAAACCCAACTCACTGCCACTGAATTCAATTCCAACTCATGTTGACCCTATACAACAAGGAAGACCTGTCACTGTGGATTTCTGAGACTGCTGTTCTTTATGGGAGGAGACAGCCTCACCTTTCCACACGCTAAGAGTTGAGAAAATGCTCCTCAAGGAGAGCAAGGCCTTTTGAATGCGTCTATACCTTTCCTATGACCACTAGGTTTCAGAAAATCCTGGCAAAAAGACCCAACTTGTACTAAAAGTTTCATCTCTAAGTACATATTCATACATTTCCTCTGTCTGGAAGTATTCTCACCTCTGGCTTGGCTCCTTTCTGTAATAATTGTATGTTTCATTGTTTATCTTACTGAAACAAAGAATGTTTCCTTGATAATTTTTCTCATAAAGTAGTTAAATTAGAGCTACCGATATGTACTTCCCGAGGTTAAGCTGACCCACTGGCAGCCACGATTTCCAAGGCAACAACAGTTGGAAATTATTAGAGCACAGTGATTTTTTTTTTAGCAAGTGTTTTTGTTTGCTTGTTTGTTTTGGAGTATGTGTAAAAGATTAAGCTAATTTATTTGCCTGCTCCTCCTGAAGGTAATAAGCCTTTTAGGGACATACAGATATCACTTCTAATAAAAGTACCTCCAACTTTTCTGTCAGTTTGTCATACTGTGTTGGCTATCCACTTCAGAGAAATTAGCCATGGAAAGCTTTATAAACAGCATGGAAGCATTCTTAGATACTGAAAATCTAATGACTATCACAAGAACATTTTCAGAGATAGTATGAGAGGTGAGCCCCTCATGTGCCTCAAACATGACGGAGGAAGAGTCAACCCCACTGTCATGGATTGAGTAGCAGTTGTGGGAGTAAAGCCATCAGGAACTTCATTTGCTGATGGGGCACAACTCAATAGGAGAAGAAGAAGTTATAAAAATCAATTAATAATCAGAACTTGTAATGCACAAAATCCAGATTTAGAAAAATCAGAACTTGTAAAATATGACATAAAAAGGCATGGGTATCTATAATCTAGGTGTTCATGAACTGAAATGGACTTGTATTGCCATTTTGAGCCAGCAATTATATGCTATAAAATGCTGGGAATGACAGATTCAAAAGGCATTCATTAACAAAAAAGATATTTCCAGGTATATCTTGAAATGAAATGCTATCAGTGATAGGATAACTATCCACATGAAAGGAAATCCAATCAATACCACCGTTATTCAAATTTATGGAGCAACAACTAAGGCTAGTGATGAAGAAATTGAAGAATTCTCTATACATCCTCATCTAAAATTGATCAAACATTCAATCAAGATGTATGGATATTTCATGGAGATGGGAATACAAACAGTGAAAACAAAGAAGAAGGAATAGTAGTTGGGAAATATGGTCTTGGTAATAGAAATGAAGCTGAAGATTAAATAATAGAATTCTTCAAGACCAATGAATTGTTCATTGCAAATACTTTTTTTTTTTAATCCGACAACACAAATAGTGGCTATCCAGGTGGTCTTAAACAGATAGAAAACACAGAAATCAGTCTGACTACATTTGTGGTTAGAGACCATGGAGATGTGCCATTTCCATAGCTAAAACGAGGACAGGACCCAACTGTGGGACAGACAATTAATTTTTCTTAAGCAAACTCATGTTGAAGCTGAAGACAATTAAAACAGATCCATGAAAAACAAAATACAAAGTTGAATACATCCCACTGGTATTAGAGAATATCCCCCAAACAGATTTGACACTTTGAACACCAATGGAAAACACCTGATAAGTTTGGGATGATAACAAGACCAAAATTTTTGAAGAAAGCAAATAGTTTGGTTGTTATATGTAAATATATTTATATAAGAGTGTGGGGAAACAGATCTATGTGCATATATTTATAGGTTTAATATTAAGGCAGCAGATGGACATTGGGCCTCCACTCAAGCACTTACTCATTGCAAGAACACATTGTTCTATTAAATTGGCATTCCAGGATGCACACCTTCCTGACAAGATTGCTGAATTA
>NW_022103911.1:12454508-12456117 GCF_000313985.2 Echinops telfairi
GACAAAACTATAATAATTTGTGAATTATGAAGGGTTCATGAGGGAGGGGGGTAGGGATGGAGGGGGGAAATGAGCAACTGATATTAAGGGCTGAGGTGGAGGGCAAATGTTTTGAGAATGATGAGGGCAGCGAATGTACATATGTGCTTGAAACAATGGATGTATGTGTGGATTGTGATGAAAATTGTACAAGCCCCCAATAAAATAATTTAAAAAAAAACAAAAGCAAGCAGCAATTTAATGAGTATTCAGCTAAGTCCACACAGAAGAAGCACACACCAGCCTGTGTGATCCAAGGACTGAAAATAATAAGCTTCAAACACAGAGGATGGAAGGATACCAGAACGCAAATCCCAAACACTGGTTTGCAGAAATCTGTGAGTAATAGTTTGAAACCCAAAATCCATTTGCAGGATTCCTGTGGGCATTGAGTCCCCAATGAACCTCCATTGTCCAGAGACTAGGAACATGAACATCTCTAACACCAGACAGAAGGTACAATGGATTTTAGCAGCGGTATTTAGGCTGGAATATAACACTTTATAATTTCACCTCTCTTTAGACCCATTTTGAATTTCTTCTAAATTTTTAATATAATCTGCTTTCGGTTAGATTGAGATCTCTCTGTTTTATATGGTCATGGTTGTTGGATCCTATTTTTGTCCTTGTTTTGTATGCTTTGGGTGAATTGATGAAGACATTAGCTGAATAATAGATTGTCTGGGGGTATGGAATGAGCGTTGGGGAAATAGGGAGTCCACAGCAATGGATAGAAGAAAGAAAAGTTTCCAAAGGTGATTGTGGTGATGATTGCACACCTTCATTGGATACAATTGAACTATTCAATTGTATAATGTTAGTTACAGCTCAATAAAACTGTTTTTTTTAAGTTGAAAGTAGAACAACAAATTTATTGACCTGGCAATTCCAATTCTTGGTATACCCAGAACAATTGAAGGGTGAATGCACACAGAAGCCTGTACACCAATGTTTATTGCAGCGCTTTTCACAGAAAGAGATAGAGAGCCCTGGTGAATGCTATAGTATGGACAGACCTTCAAAACACCTTTCTGAGTGAAAGAAGTCAGTCCTCAGAAGGCAAATGCATTATGATTTTACTTATATGAATTAAGTAAATATATCCAAGGCAAATATGATATGTGATCAGCAGGAGTGGGGGGGTTGAGATTTTGCCTGGGGAGCATTGAGTTCACACAGTGGAAACTTTGAGACCCAGTTTTGTGGCAATACCCTATTTTTCTGGATCTAACAATTTTTCTGCTTTAAACAGGGTATAGTTCTACCACCTTTATCTCATGTTTCTCAATGGGAAATATTTGAGTTTTCTTTCCCTAACAGGTTTCCATTTTTTTAAATCATTTTATTGGGGGCATATACAACTCTTATCACAATCCATGCATACATCAATTGTGTAAAGCACATGTGTACATTCGTTGCCCCTTCTCTACTTTCGCTCTTTTTGTTAAATCATTTTATTGGGGTTCATACAATTCATCACAATCCATATATACATCAATTGTGTAAAGCACACTTATACATTTGTTGCCCTCATCATTCTCAAAATTCGCTTTCCGCTTGGGTTCCTGGA
>NW_022103911.1:12460004-12461689 GCF_000313985.2 Echinops telfairi
ATACTACACAGTAATATCATTCATAAGTATTTAGTAAAGAAAAATAAAAACATATATACACAGAAACCAGTAAATGAGCATTCATAGTACTTTTGTACAAACTCTCTAAAACTAGAAATAGACCTAAAATATCCTTGTTAAGGACTGGATAAGATAATCTTTGGCACATCAAAACAATTTTTCAAAAAGGTTAGACATACAGATATCCTGATTATCAAAAATATTTTGATAAATGAGTTTCAATGGGATGAACATTGTACATAGTTTACATGCTGAAAATTCAAAATTGAGCCTTTGAAAATGTGTCTGTAATTGCAATTACCCAAGAAAACAACACTGAGTCATGGCAGATAAAATAATTAATTTTTTAATTACTCTATACAGTCAAGCCACAACTTGTCTGTCCATTTTAAAGCAGTGACTTGTATACTGCTATGACACTAGAAGCTCTATTCCTTGTATTTCAAATACCAGCAAGGTCAACCCACATAGACAGGTTTCAGCAGAACTTCCAGACTAAAAACAAATGACCAAAAAAGGCTGTTCACTTCTGAGGATTTAATCACCAAAAACCCTAACAGGCAGTATCAAAACATTGCCAGATACTGAAAACATCATGAATCAAACATTGTCAGAGAGAGTACTAGACACTGAGCTTATCAGTCAGAAGATACTCAAAATCTAAGGAGCTGATGAGGAGCCCCCTTTTCATGCGGAGTTGATCACAATAGGATGGATGGAGTACAATCTGCGGGAGGAGAGTCTTTGGGACTTCCATTTGCTGAAGGGGCACGACTCAAGCTGAGAAGATACAGCTACAAATATCAATGAATAATCAGAACTTACAATGTATGAAATGTAAATCTAGGAAAATTGGAAGTCAGCAAGAATGAAATGGAATGTACAAAAATTGATATCCAAGTTGATAGTGAGCTGGAACAGACTGGTACTAGCCAATTTGAATCAGAAAATCACAGGTAGGGAATGACTGTTTCAATACTAGCAGTCTTGCCTTTGCCATGAAAAGAACATGTCAGGATCAGTATTGTCAGACATTAAGCCTGTGATGGGATATCTGTCCTCATATAAGGCAATGCAGTCAACAGGACTGTTATTCAAATTCATGCACCAACCACTAAAGCTAATGATGAAAATACTGAAAAGTTGTACAAATGTATTCTGTCTAAAGTTGATCAAACATGCAATCAAAGATTCATTATTAATTATTAGTGATTGGGATGCAAAATGGTGAAAAAAGCAAAAAGAGATGAAGTTGGAAAGCATGATCTCGGTGATAGAAATGAACCTGGAAATCATATTTTTGTAGGACCAATGACTGCTGCATAGCAAATACCATTGCCTACAACACAAGCAGTGAATATACATGTGGAACCCTCTGCATGGAAGAAACACAAATCATGTTCATCACACCTGAAGAAGCTCTGGGGAAGCTCAATATCAATATGTTGAACTAGGCTACGGGCTGACTGTGGAATAAACCATCAATTGCTCAAAATTTCAGGTTAAACTGAAAGGAATTAATATTAGATCATGAAAGCCAAAATATGACCTTGAGCATATCCCAGAATATTGCATGGATTAATATCAAGAAAGGTGTGTGTCAAGGTGTTATCCTGTTCCCATATTATTCCCTCTATATTCTGAGGAAATAATCAGAGAATCTG
>NW_022103911.1:12464044-12465262 GCF_000313985.2 Echinops telfairi
GTTGTCTCATAACTTTAAATCTCATTATGATATTTCTTCCTTTCATTCATCTCCTCTGAATTCATATCAGGTCTCAAATTACAGATTTCACTTGGAATATACACTAACACGTCTCACCCTCATCTCTAACTACACAGGGTTAGCAATCTTTCGATTTGCCTTTAGAATGTATCTTACTCTATTGATATTCATTTCTTTAAAATGTGTTCAAGAGAAAAATTTATCCTAGAAATCCATCCTTCAACTCATACACAAAGTTCCATCTATTTCAAATCCCTGACATATTTTCAACTACATTTTATCATTTTCATTATATTCAGTGTCACAAACCTATCCTCTGTTACTTAAGTTTCAGAAATTGCACCTAATAGCCTCTTTACTCTTACATTTCTTTTATAGTTCCAAATAAAATCAAAGAACAAGTATAATTTGTTAACCATTAAAACACAATTTCTATTCTGAAACTTAATAGAAGATATTCTTTAAATATTTTAGGTTAATGAAATAACATACCTAATTAAAACCAGCTTACAATTCTTGTTCTTGGAATACTATTATTTTAACTCATAAAAAAGTAAGTTGTATTAATGGACATAATTAAATTTACATTTACTTTCAAATTTCCAGCTCACATTAGTTTTAGAAATGTATTATATATATATTTTTGCTTTTCTTTTGTTTTCAATTTGATAAGAATGCACTTACACCAGATTTTAGAAGAACTGCTTCTAGGAATTGTATGACTTGAATAATTAACTTCTGCCATTCCCTGGCTTCATTAGGTGGATTAAGCAGTTTTACTTTTATTGTCTCACCTTGAAAAAAGAAGATATAAAGGTACAGTAGGAAGGAAGTGGTACTACATATGTGTATGTGCTTTTGTGCCCGTTGCATTGTGACTCTACAGTGTTTAACACTAGGCCCAAAATACACATTACAATCTCACAGATAACAAAACCAATTAAGTACCTCTGGGCAAGTAGCTGTTTACTAACTTTAAGGTAAAGATTTAAGAATTTTTGCAGGAGTCCATTTACCCTGCTGATGCTGGTGCTACCTGACATAAGAAGAGAAAACTAATAGAGTAAACTGCATTTCTAAAACTAGGACAACATAGTGTGTGCAAAAATGTTTAAATTGATTTATATGCAAACAACTTATTTTACACCCATTTTGCAATTTGCCAAACAGTCCCAAATATACCAAACACAGTAGTAG
>NW_022103911.1:12470861-12472555 GCF_000313985.2 Echinops telfairi
TTTCTTATGCATCAGTTTATTGACGAGATGGAGTGGGGTGAGAACAGAGTGAAGGAGAACTTCCATGTTTATGTGGTCAGCGTTGGTGATATGACACAAATCACTTCTGAAATTTCAGTGTCAATAATTGACTTTTAGGAACAACAACTGCAAGAGAATCTGGGCTTTTTAGTCTTGCATACTCAGAGAAAAAATTGAATAAGGTTATTACTTAACTATATGACAAATTTCTCACAATCTCATTTGAAAGTGAACATTTATTAATGTTGCACATCTGCAGTGTATAATAGGAAAAAGAAATTGAGTGGCACGCTGAAATATGATTCCTCCCTCATTATAAAAATTAATACTAAATTTCATTTTAATACTTAATAATAAGGTCATATTACAAGAAAATTTCAAATCTAATCTGAACACCAGGTGCTCTTTTTATAACAATAATATTTGATATTGATCTCAAATCTAGTTTTTTACTCAGAGCTAGATGGCTCTTAGCATTATTTTAACATTTACCTGAAGTAGTTATTTTAAAATCTAAAACATTTTTATATAATTGAGTGCTGATAAATGTATTCAAATCTCACACTATAATGATAACGTTAACAATTATACTTGATTTTGTTTTAAATATATATTTTAAAGATGATTAAAATGTTTCAGTTTAGACTACTAAGAGGAATCTCAAGGTGGCATCCAGGTAGAATGATGTTCCTGGTGCTCTCATTGTTAGATCAGAAAATTAAGAGGTCCCCATGGATGCCAGCCCACCTGCCCAGTGCCACCTTCACTTCTCGCGTCAGACCTGGTGCTGCTGCTAGTGATTTGACCCTGTGACCAGTCTGTGCACAATTCCCTTGAGTAGCTCCCTGTCCCTCTTACTGCCACGAGCGCCATTCCGCACTGTTCGCCCTGTTCAACACCAACTGTGCTGCCCACAATCTCCCCGCCTACCCTGCCTGAGAGAGTCACCCACGTTGCCTTCCAAATTGATAGCTCTGGTTCTGTTGGTAGAGAGTCCACCCCAGTGAGATAGAGACACAGCTGGAACCCACAAAGCAGCTGGCTAAGGTAGTCCTTAGAATCATTCATACTAGCCTCTGAGAAAGATATCACAGGGCTCCTGGAGTCTCAGGAAAATGGCACTGAGGTTGACCAAGACACCATATAGACAATGACTCACATCAACTGCCAATACAAGAAAGCAAGAGAAACAAAACACAATGTCTGAGGAGGACCTGAACCTCATGACATACATAAAGAAAACAGACTTTGAACCACCACAGAAAAAAATCTTCAGTATTTTGCTTAGAGTCATACAGAACATGAGGGAATCAATACAGAAAAAGGACAAAGATAGAGGATAGAGTCCACTGGTCAAAGGGAAAATGTAGCAGAATCAAAGCAAACAGTGAAAGACCTTACCAACAGCTGGAAGAGATGGAGAATCGTATAAGAGAGCTCATATAGCCAAGTAGAATTCAACAAATATGAAAGACAATTAAACAAGATAATAAAAGAACCTGAAGAAAACCTGAGAACAATGAATGATGGTATGAAGAAAAACAATATTCTAATAATTGGGTTACCAGAGCAAGACATAACAAAAATTCAACAGTCAAGATAGCGAGGGATTTCCTGGAAGAATATCCCCCCAATTTAATGAAAGAGAAACAGATAATCATTCAGGAAGCAAA
>NW_022103911.1:12473091-12474368 GCF_000313985.2 Echinops telfairi
CCTTTGGGGGTCGAACAACCCTTTCATAGGGGTCGCTCCATTCATAACAGTAGCAAAATTACAGTTATGAAGTATTAACAAAAACAATTTTATAGTTTGGGGGGTCACCACAACATGAGGAACTGTATTAAAGGGTCATGGCATTACAAAGGTTGAGAACCACTGAGTTAGAGGATATTATGCTGAGTGAAGTTAGCCAAGCGCAAAAGAATAAGTATAACATATGTCCACTGAGGTAAGTTCAAATAGCTGAACGGGCTTAAAGGAAAATGCATATTGCACAGTTACCAGGCTGAGGACCAGATACCCTGGCAAGAGCCAGACTAAACACAATGATGCATGTTCCATCAAAAATAAAAAAGATGCAGAGAGCACCTGTGCTGAAAGATATTTTCCCCACCCTTCTCATATAACTTTACAGCCCACAGAGGGCTGGGGGAAGAAAAAAAAGGGGGAACAGAATACTAATCTACCCAAGGGGAGGGTATTATTTATGTCTTCACAGGTATAGGAGAAAGAGAGTACAACTCATTCCAGTTGAGCTTTGTGTTAGTATGGGTAGACTAGAGAAACAAATCCAGGGAGATATATATGCATATATATGAAAGAGCTTAATATACAAGAGCAATTGAATATTGAAAAACATACTATCCCAGTCCAGATCAAGTCTTTAAGTCCAATATTAGCCCATATGTCCAATACTAAACAATAAAGTCCTCTTCAGACTCACCAAACACATGCAACAACGCCAAATGCAGGGAGATCACAGGCCGGTGGGTAGAAGTACTTGTGGATCAAGTGACGTTGTAAGCATCTCAATGCTGGGAGGGGTCTCCACGTGGCTTCACCAGCTCCGAGACTCTGAACCTGTCTCCATGTGACTTGACAATCAAGGGTCTCTCAGGGAGTGAGTCTGTTTCCCATCCTGCCTTCAGTAAGCTATTTATCTCCTTAGTGCCTCCAAGTGAGGTCATCAAGCTATGACCTAATTGACAGGATAAATACCACCCCTTCAGATTATGTAACTACCACGTGCCTTGAGGGTTGACATTCCTGCTTGGAACAACTCTTTCACAGAAAGGACTACAGGGCTGGCCTCAGCTCGAGACATGGTGTACCCTCCCTATTTGACAGCACTATAGAGGACAGCACTGAGGATACAGTTTGGGGAGCATGGTCAATTTGACCAAGCCATATGGGGGCAAACCAAGAGGGGAATGCAACAAAGCAGCAATGGGAGCAAAGCTATGAAGTCCCTGAGGAATTCCGACTGTAGA
>NW_022103911.1:12475343-12483511 GCF_000313985.2 Echinops telfairi
CTAGAAAGGCGAGGCTCACTACCCATTTATCCCTCCGCCTTTCAATTAGCCCCACATGTGATTATCGGCCAGGATGGCACAATTAACCCGCTCAGGGATCAAGGGATCCAGTGTAGTATTGCACCAGTGAAACACATAACTATCCTCTAGTTCTTTAGTATGTTCTGTTCTTACTTTTACCTCATTAATCTTGTTAAATCTGTATATGTTCATTTGTAAAATTAAGATAGGTCGATGAATGAAATCCAAGATAGATAAAACCTTCAGAAATAGTAATGGGAGTAATGATTCTCTGAGGGTATGGGAAGAAGAGGGGGGAAGGGAGGGAAGGGAGAACTAATAACAATGGCCACTGATCCCCACCTGAGGGGATCAAATAACAGATTTGTAAGTGAAAGGATACACTGGATGTTGTAAGATAGAGCAAATAATAATGATAATATAATATAATAATAAGGATTCCTGGGAGTAGCATAAAGGGGAACTGATATCAAAAAGTTCAAGAAGAAAGAAAATGTATTGAAATTGATCATGGCAACAGTTGTACAATTATACTTGATGGAATTGAATTATAGGTTGTTGTATCTGTAAGAGCTCCCAATAAAATTACCTAAAAATAAAAAGTTTCAGCTTAACACATGTGACTACTAACGTGTATAAATTCATTTTAACATTTCATTTTTTATTTTTCAGTGTTTTCCCTTCATTTTTTTGTTTTGTTTTGTTTTCCTTCATTTTTATTTAGTTCCTGATTTCATTTCATTTCATTTTTTTGGAGTTTTACTTTTCCATCAAATTTTTCACACTCACCCCATATCCTGTACAAACCACTTACCATGGAATTGACTCCAGCTCCTGTCAACCCCATGTGTGTCAGAGTAAAACTGTGCTCCATAGGGCCTCCAATTATTTCTGGTTTGAAAGTAGATCACTAGTTTTTTTCTTCTGAAACACCTCTAGATTGACTCAAATTTTCAAGTTTTTATTTAATAGCTGGATTCACTATCTGAACCATTCAGGAAATCTATATACCCTTCTTTGTTGTTGTTTGCTGTCAAGGTAATTCTGACTCATGTAAACCCTATAGGGCAGAATATCTAGTGGGACCTCCCCCAAAATGGAATTTTTATTTCAAAGCTATATATTTACATTAAAATAAATAAATAAACAACCTTATCACCTTCAAAGTAATCTCCATTAACTTCATATATTTGTCAAATCTGAAAGTCCATTCCTGGCTATCACAAAAAACGAGGTTCAAGTGAAACTCCTTTTATGAAAAAATTCACTGTGACCAGAGAGAACCTTCCCAGGAGATGCCACTGTGTGCACAAACTCAGAGCAAGTTGTTCAATGTTCATTTTGTGGGGAAAATGTGTACTACTAAAACTTCGCCCAGAAGAGCTATTTTTCCTTTTTAATTTATTTTTTGGTGGGCGTGGGGGGAGTACTTCCTTGTAGAACTGTCCCATAGGTTTTCCAAGCTTGTAATCTTTATAGCAGGAGATCATAGGATCTTTTGTCATTAGAAGCTGCTGGTTAATTTTGAACTGCTGATCTTTAGATTACCATTTGAGTGCTTCATCACTGCATGAGGGCACCATCTAAACTCTTTATTGTCAGGTACCATCAAGCCAGTTTTGAGTCGTAGTGACCCCATGTACGACATAATGAAGCACTGTCCAGCCATGGACCAATCTCACAATTGCTCTTATATTTGAGCCCATTGCTACAGCCACTGTCAACACATCTCATCGAAGGTCTTCCTCTCCCTCTCTTTTAGCAAAGATGCTGTCTTCCCCTCATTAACCGATAAAACAATAATCAATTTCATTTTTATGTTATTATCTAATCTAGTTTGCCTGGTCTGTGTAGTTTCTTTTCTTTTTCTCAGTCTCACTTTTGAGTAGTCTTTTCTTATATTCCACACATCTATTTTATTCTAAGATTTAATTATTGCTTATATACCAGTAACCAATTTTCACTTATTAAAACATATATCCATTCAGTTGTGGAATAGCTCAACTTGAAGATCTATGAGATGTGGCACACATCACATTTAACCAACCAGCCTTAAATCTCCCCTGTAAACACACTCACTCTCCCAGTTGCTCAGATGAAGGTAGGATGTATTCCAGTCATTTTCATTTCTTTACAACATAAAACCAGCATAGCAAAAGTTCAAACAGTATGCTTCTAAAACACTCTAAATGCAATTTACATTTTCACACAATTTATTTCAACCTAAAACACTGGTCTTCTTGTTTCAGTGTTTCCTATGATCATTTAGTTCACTGTGTACTTAGTATATACTTAGTTGTTATTCTGAGATGGGAGTTTTCTTATATCTGCATATACTTCCCAATACATGCAAGTAGGTTACAGGATACATATGTATTTAGACTTTCTAAAGGAGGGTTTTCACTCACCTATCCTAGCAGATATAAATAAGGAGAACAAGGTTGATGCTCCTTTCCATCCAGGAACAAAAAGCAGAAAGCATTTACCATCAACCTGGCAGTGTTTTCAAAAGTCATCTTAATCCAACTGCTGTGTGAGTTGCAATATGAAGAAATATTCATTTAGTAGGTAGATAAGAACAAAAGTTTGTAGAGAATAGCAGAATACATTGTGTTACTATAGTTGCTGTTTTATGGACTAGCAAGAGGATGAGTTTCAGTCAATGGACTATTATTTATGTGGTAAAGTATGCTATATACAATAATCTCCATTAAGAACACATCCCTCCTTATTACCCTTTGATTAGTCTGCGTCGTAGGAGGTGGATAATACTTCCTTGTTGCATTGTCAAGTTTTGTAATATGTTTTCTTTTGGTAAGTAAAATGTTGGCAGAAATACTCTATTCCATTGGAACCTCTAAGAATAGCGGTGGTTTTTTTGTTTTGTTTTCCATCTTTGATAGGTTCTCACTCTTAAAAGAACATATTACAATGGAAGTTGCTCATTCAGCTTGTGGGCCAGATTTAGAAGAGATCATAGAGCAGAGCTTCTAAAGCTAAGCATCATAAATATGTAATGGGGAAAGAAGGAAAAGTACCTGGGACTTTGAGATGGCTTATTCCAGCTGGACACTGCATATTACTAATAGCTAGCTGAGTAATGCACATATGCTGGTCATCCTATAAATAGGTCTCTATGAATTCTCCTACTTTTCTTTGTGTTTGCTCTCTCTCTCTCTCTCTCTCTCATGCACACGCACTACTTGTTTTGACAATCATAATGTAACACCAGGTAAGAAAGAATCAGGAATAATCTTGATTACCAATCAATAATATTTTGAAAGTGTTAATAATTGAAAAATTGGTCCTTTATTTATAATGACCAAAATGAGGTTTTTTTTTTCAGTTTTTCTTCCACTTTATAGAGTAGGAGAAATTGCATCCCAAGATACCAAATAAATGTCTTTATCCTCCAAGGAAGGTCTTAATGACTACACCCAATGTAAAATAAATTAATAAAAGTAGTAATAGGTGAAAATAAAAAGAAGTACCCACAAAACAGTTTCACTCTGTTTTATTACCAATAACACAAACACCTAAAATTTCCAGTTCCTTAGCTTATTTCGTATATATTTACTCTAGTGCTGTTTGTATCTTCATAGTTCAGACAGCAGTTGTGTTTCAAATACAACCAACCAGGAACTTTCTATTAACTTGCAAAATATCATGGAGACTAAGAGAGGGAAAGAATATGGAAGAGGTATTTTTTATGAATGAGGATGGTAGAAAAGCACTTTGCATACTTCGCAAACAGCACTGTCCACCGCGTGGTGAGATGAGATTGCCTATCATTGAGTTTTCACCGATGCAAATTTGAAATTTCTCAATCAAAGATCAGGGCTGTGTCTTGGTTATCATTTTCTGGAAGTTAATAGCTTCATTTCACATTAATCCCCCTCAAAATGGTCCACATTTATCCTAAATTCTAGCAATAAATTCCTGGTACATGAACTTCTTACCGTTGAAAGAAGTTTTTATAATTTGCCTAAATTTTAAAGACATTTGCAGAACTCATGCCATTTTAAACTGGACATTATATATTTTTAAATGTTTTTAAACAGAACTTAACATTATGTTAAACAGAACTTAACTTTTTTAAAAAGAATATAGTAAATGCCATAACAATAAATTCTTATTCTTCTGCAATCTAATTACTTAAATTATGATAATGCACTGTTAGTATAAATACTTTACTTTGTCAGTGTTTAATTTATGAATAAAATAAATTTTATGAGCATTTTAATGATATATATTTAGAAACACAAGAAACCTTAGAATATATTTAAGATAGTACTTTTACTTAGAGTCTCTAATCAAAGTCAATTTAGAGACAACTATATTTAATATCTTGCAAAAATTTATATTTAAATATAAAGATACCATTCAGTATACAAAACTTCAAAAATCGATATAAAATCTATTCTCCATATGCTCCCCAAATTTCTGACTTCACAGTAGAGAAAGGGATGATAGATTCAATACTGTTATAAACGAATATGAGATAAAAAAATGAGAAAATTTTAAATTGTACCTGAGAATGAACATCTTATAGAGTAGTTGGATAGAGACTATAATTGCCGTTAATACAAATACTTCATTCAAGGAATATTATCTTACATATAGTTACCTGCATATTCAGTTAATCTATAAGGCTATTCTTAAATAAGATTAAAGAATGTACATTTTTGCAATGCTATTCACCATTGTCTCCTATTGCTATGGCTATTGTCACCATATTAACATATTACTAATACCTAGCTAACCTGCTCCTGAAAAACATTACTCTGATATTTCAATCTTCAATCCTCAATGATATTTCCTATTATAGTCATCTTATTTTTTATATTAATTAATATCAATAACTTAATTTTTATCGAAAACTCTGCACATCCTAAAAAATAAGTAACCAGGAATAAGACATGATCGCTTTTTTAAGGGTTCTCATAGTTACTTTGAACATGGGAAATTTGTAAAAACATAATAGCAAACAAGTTTTGTAGGTACTAGCACATGTTCAGCATACAGGTAATGAATAGTAAGAGGTTAAATTGGAACAATTGGACAGCAGTCTACGGTAGCTTGACTTGAAAATTAGCGAGGGCATCTAAAAATTCACTTGTTCTGAGTTTGGAACAAGACATCTTGAATCAAGAACAAACGCTTAAATATAGCCCCAGAAATGGAACTAGTTATTAGTTGAATACTGACAATGGTTTGAAAAGTGCAATTCAGATCTGGAAACCCTTTCTACAGACAAATCTGTTTCAGCAGATGTCGTTTTAGGGAGGAAGGGATTTGTTTCTTGGTCAATAATGAAAAACATGTACAGTTCCCATCGAAAGAGTCACTTGGGTAGAAATTTAATGTGAGGGGGAAATGCTGCTGTGTAAATTAATGTAAAAATGTGCTTAACCTTCCAACATCTTCTGAATTTAAAAAGCCCAAAGAAAGTAGGATTGTGACCATTATTGCATTTTTGATACATGTAGCATGTTTGTCCTTATGTATAGTTAAAGTTATTTAATAAATATCACCTAACTCTTAAACATAAAATGTTATAGGTGTTTCTGTAGTGTCTATGTGTAGGTTAAATGAAAAATCATATTCAATCGGTAAAATGTTAGATGTTATTAATTCTGAATTTGAAAATGTCCTCCATTCCAAAAGATAAAGAATTGCCTGTGTTAATTTCAATATTGAAAAAAAAAACATTTGGGGGCTCCGGGCCCGGTGCCCAGGGAGTGGGGGATTCAAAGGCAGTGGATGGAAAAGGCGTGTATCTCAGGGGGCGGGCCCAGTAGAAGGAGCACCGCCCCCCCCCCGGAGGTGGGCGGTGTCAGCAGAGGGGCGGGGCTCCAAGGAGGTGGCGGAACTAGCTGCCACTGAGCCTTCTCTGCACTTCAGCCGCTGCCTGGGAACCAACGCGGTACAGTCACCAAGCCACCCACAGGGTTCGTTCAGCCAGTGTCCTGGAAGTTGTCACAGAGAGCTCAGAGACCCAGACATCTCAGCCTCTTAGACCAAGTGCTGAGGTCAGGGAGCCCAGCTCAGCACCCCAGGCTTCACCAGTTGAGCTGGCAGCCGCCATGGAGGTGTGTGGAGGAGCCCCCCCCAGGAGGCTGCCACAGAGCCAGTTGAAGTGCCAGGGGCCACAGAACCGGCGTGGGCAGCAGTAGTTTCGGGAGCTACAGGGTCAGGGCCTGGGGTGGTCCCCGGAGGGTCCCCGAGCATGTCGGACATGGAAGCCTTCAACTTGCTGCTGGCGGTGAAGCTCAAGAGGCAGCGAGCAGGGCCTGCCCTGCCCCCCATGGTGATGGAGCTGGTGGCAGGAGCCGCGTGTACGCAGTGGGCACGGCCCACTTCAGCGACGACAGCAAGAGGGACGTGGGGGTGGTGGAGCTCTGTCCCTACCGCGTGTCCATGCTCAAGATGGACAAGTGCACGCAGATGCTGCTGCTGAGGGTGTCGGCCCACATCACCGATCAGTTCAGCGCTAGTTCAGTGAGGCCTTCAAAGAGGTCAGCAAGGTGCCCTTCTGCAAGTTCCACCTGGGCGGCCGCCCCATTCCCGTCACCTTCAAGAGGGCCATCGCTGCACTGTCCTTCCGGCAGAAGATCAAGCTGGCCTGGGGCCTCTGCTTCCCGTCGTACCCCATCAGCAAGGACGATGTGGAGAAGTGTAAGCAGAAGGGCCTGCTGGAGCGGATGATGGCCCAGATAATCCGCGAGTTCCCCGGCTTTCACTGCACCGTCATGTCCGAGCGAGGCGTCCACCTGACCCTAAATGCTGCTCCAGGCTGCCCGCAGCTTGGAGCTGCCCGGTTCCTCGGATGCCGAGCCCAGGAAGTGCGTCCCCTCTGTGGTGATGGGCGTTGTGGCATGGGCCACGTGCCAGGCATCCAGAAGAACTAGAGCACCGAGCTGAACATACAGGAGATCATGACTGTTCCCCCACCCTCCGTCTCCGGCCGTGTGTCCTGGCTGGCGGTCAAGGCCGCCTTCTTCGGCGTCATGGGCTACAGCCTCCACTGCCGCAGGACTGCCTTCAGAGAGCGTCCACCGTCCTGCCCAAGAAGTAGGAACTTCCCCGCCTCGGGCACCACCAGCTCCCCACCAGCTCCCACCTGACGTCCACACAGCAGGCTCAGCTCTGCCCGTGGGCCCGGCCACAGCCGCCTGCCTGTCCTATGGCTGAAACCTCACCACCCTACGTCCAATAATGGTTGGCGTTTCTGAGCGCAGAGTCCTGTAGCCAACAGCCTCCCTCACACCAGTGCCCAGGGGGGCCAGGGGGTCGTGGGGGGCAGCAGTTGGCATCCTGCCTCACTGAGCCTTCTGTGGTCATCGGACTCTGTGGCCCCTGGTTCTCTCCTCTCCCAGGAGCACCTAGCTGAGGGTCTGACGGCAGACTCAGGCCAGGCAGGTTTGGGAAAGGCTCTGGGGGCCAGGGGACTCAGAGGGGAACCTTCTAGGGCAGCCCCTAGACCCTGACAGGGTCTCTGGCTGGCAGAGTTCCCAGGGTCTGGTCTTTTTAAATGTCTGAAATTTCTTTGCTCAGGTAATTTTAACTTAAACCGGACAGCAGATGTCAGAAACACAGCCTTAAATCTGGTTGGGGCCACGCAGCCTTTCTGGGTCCTGCTTGCAGGAGCTGTCCTGGGCAGTGAAGGGCTAAGGGACCAGCCATGGGGGTGCGGAGTGGTCAGGTGACCCTGTGGCCGGTTGGGGTGTTATGTGCCTGGGCAGTGCCAGCCTCATCCCACCAGGTCCTGTGACAGGGCTCAGTGTTGAACCAAATCAATACTGGGGCTGGCCAACTCACCACAAGCCCCACCCTGTTCTCCAGTTGAACATGCACTTTCCTTATGAGGTTGAAATAAAGTCTAATTTGTTGGGGGGGTGGGGTGGGGAATATTTACACTATTTCCCAGAAAAAGAAATCTTAGACTGGTAACATTTTCTAGAAGTAATATATTAATCCATAGCAGTAGTGGTATTGGCCTATGTACATATATTTATAAGACAATACACTGAAGCTGCAGACAGGCCTTGGGCCTCGCCTCAAACCTTCCCTCAATGCAAGAACACTTTGTTCTAACAAATTGGCATTCCATGATGCTCCCCCCACCCCCTTCAAATAGATGCATA
>NW_022103911.1:12484648-12486768 GCF_000313985.2 Echinops telfairi
TGTCTAGAAAAGAACGATGGAATAGATGTACAAATATGTCAGATACAATTGATGTATGGTTTGTAACAAGAGTTTTAAGAGCCCCCAATAAAATGATTTAAGAAAAAAAGAAGTAACCTCAAGTTTTTAGGCCTCTTAATATATGAGTAAATTATTGTTACTGTTTTGTTTCAAACTCTCAAGAATGAAAAAATTAAAATATAGTTCACAATTTAAATGTTGTGCACCTTAGAATTTACAATGATTATATGGAGCATCAAAACCAGAATATTTGGTGAATGACAGATAATGATTCGGTTCAGTGGCTACAACTAATAAAGTTTATCTTGAGTAAATGAACCGTTGTTTACATAATTTATTTCCACTACACACATTAAAAAAAAAAAGATCTACAACCTACTTACAAATATATTGCATTAATGCCTCAATATTTGCTAGTTACCACTTATAACAATCTACCACAGTTGTGATAGAAATCAAAGAGTTTCATAATAGTCATTACACAAAAATATAATGTCTCATATCATAGCTACACTATAGGGTTCCTAGGCTGTAAGTCTTTATGGGAGCAAATTGCCTCCTCTTTCTCCCAAGGAGCAATTGATAGGTTTAAACATTTTACCTTCAGGTTACCAGTCTGATGATAACCAAGTTTCCTTTATAAAAGCCATTGTTGTGGTGGTTGTTTTTTCATGCCTGACTCACAGCTACCTTAAGTACAACAGAAAAAAAAAAAATGCTACCCAGACCTGCACCATCCTCACAACTGCTCTTATGTTTGAGCCAAATGTTGCAGCCACTGAACCAGTCCATCTCATCTAGGCATTCCTCTTTTTCATTGGCCCTCCCCTTTACCAAGTAAGATGTCCTTCTCCAGGGACTAACCACTCCTGACCCATGTCCAAAACACATGCCATAGAAGAGCCCTCGACTCTAAGGAGCATTCTGTATTTATTCCAAGACAGATCTGTATATTCTTTGGCAGTCCTTGGTACTTTCAATATTCTTTTCCAATACCATAATTCAAGTGCATCTATTTGTCTTATTCAATATTCAACTTACTCATGCATGTGAGGCAATTAAAAATGCCGTGGCTTGGATCAAACTTTGTATGATCCTCAAAGTAACACCCATACTTTTCAACACTTAAAAAAGGTCTTTTGCAGGAGATTTACCTAACACAATGCATGATTTGTTTTTTCCTGCTGCTCTGTGAGGATTGATTGTGGAACCAAACAAGATTAAATCTTCAACAAATTCAAATATAGACATATGCATTACATTAATACTTTAACATAGGCGAATTAGGACACATAACAGAAACTGTCACAGTTGTGATAGAAATTTTTCTGCATGTATCATGATGTACCTTTTTGATCCAGCTATGACAATTTTTGCTTTCTTTACATTGAGTGGTAATTCATATTGAATTATGGATTCAATATGCTGTCCTTGATCTTCAGCAGCTAGTGCTAAACGTCCTCATTTTCAGCAAGCAAGGTTGCATCATTTGCATATCTCAGGTTGTTATTAAGTCTTCCTCCACTAAAGTTATTAAGTTGCTTTGTTCTACTTCATTTAAACCAGCTTCTCTGATGATTACTCATCATATATATTTAATAAGCATGGAGAAAAGATACATCCATGATGCACCCTGTTCCCAATTCCAAACCATGCAATATTTCCATGTTCTGTTCACACAGTTGCCTCTTGTTCCATGAAAAGATTCTATATGAAAAGTTTTGGAATTCCCATTCTTCTCAAAGCTATCCATAGTTTGTTATGATACACACATTTGAATTCAGAAGATTTTGGAAGGCTAAATGATATCAGATGTTGTTTCCCATCTTCTTCTGAAACTTTGGCAGCTCCCTGTGAATGTAATGCAGAAACTGTTGTTATATGATCTCCAGGAAAATAAATGTTAGTTGCATGTGATCTCAGTGATAATGTTCTACAGCTTGCACACTGTTGAGTCATTTTTCTTTGGAATAGGTACTTGGATTTTTGGTAGTACTGGTCAAGAGTCTGTTTTCCAAATCCATAAGAATATGGATTTTTGGTAGTACTGGTCAAGAATCTGTTTTCCGAATTTCTTGTCAAAGACTAGTGGGTATTTC
>NW_022103911.1:12488626-12490191 GCF_000313985.2 Echinops telfairi
GCTGTTGGTGGTTTTGAGTATGTAGATCTCAGCCCAATGCTTAACCACTACACCACCAGGGCTCCATTGTTGTAGAAAAAGGTATTTTCCATGCAGAAGTCATTAGCTTTGCAAAATTATGTCATGTGATCTTCTTCATTTCTTTTTTTTCCTTCTTCATTTCTATTGCCAAGACTATATTTTCAAACTATTGTTCCTTCTTCGTTGTTTCCATTTTCTGTATTTGAATTGCCAAAATTATCAATTGCCTACTGAAGACGTTGGTAGAGTTTTTCAATTTCTTCATTACTAGCTTTCATGGTTGTGTATACATTTCAATAATATTTGTATTAATTGGATTTCCTTGTCTATTTTTGAGAGACAATGTCTTCTCCTAGATTTCATTATACATCAAGATGGACCCTTTTGAAAATGAATGCAATGCCAATCCTCTTGATTGTGTCATTTCTAGAATAGTAAGTCATATGATTTTCTGATTCAAGGTGGCCAATATCAGTCCATTTCAGCTTAATAACACCTTGTTTATCTATCTTTATGCATTCCATTTGATTTTGACAACTAATAATTTTCCTAGATTCATACTATGTACATTCTAAGTTCTGATTATTAATTGATATTTGCAACTATTTCTTCTCATTTTGAGTGATGCCCTGTGGGTAAATGAAGGCCTTGGAGGCTTTATTCTCTCATTATAGTCGATTTTACTTAGAAAAGGCAGCTGTTCCTCAACCATATTTTAAGTGTTTTCTGACCTGTGGGGCCCATTTTCTGGCATGCTCTATGACAAACCTCTGCTTTTGTTCTTGAGACTTTCATTAATTGACAATATGTAGATGCTATCCATAGGGTTCTCAGTGGTGAATTGCTCTGAAATTCCTTCTAGGAGTTCTTAGTCTGGATGCTCTGCAGAAGCCTGCTCATTTTGGGTGACCCTGCTGTTACTTTAAATATCAGGGACATAGCTCTCAGAACCCTAGCAACATACAAGCTACTACAGTATGATACATTGACCAAAAAGCATTGGTTAAAAGCCATTAGTGAGGTTAAAAAATATTGAAGATCTTTCATATAATAGTTGCGGTAGCACTTTATCAAGGAGCTGCCTGTAATTCAAGCCAGATTCAGAAGAAGACATGAAACAAAGGATATTGTTGTTGACTAAAGATAGATTTATTTTTCTGAAAGAAGAAAATACTAAAAATGTATTTAAGTGTGTGTATACTATGCAAAATAATTTGCATAACAAAATCTGGTTAACATTGACAGAAATTGGATTTACAAAACACTTAATTGTGCTCATGAGAAAACTGTACATAGACTAAGGAGAAATCTTTTAAACAGAACAAAAGGATATTGCATGGTTTTAAAATAGGAAAGGTAAGCATCCTGTAAACATATTCGGGGTGGGGGGGGGTGAAATCTAAATGAAGAATGTGGCTTCAAGGTTGGAGGAAGAATAATTAACACCGTGTGATATGCAGGTAACATAATCTTGTGTGCTGAAAGGGAAGTGGACTTTGCTCATTTACAGGTAATGATTAACAACTTTAGCCATCAGTATGGAT
>NW_022103911.1:12491196-12494712 GCF_000313985.2 Echinops telfairi
TACTCAGATTCATGACCCATAGAAATTCAAAAAACTAGTGTTACAAGTCTATAAGTAATGTATGGCATATCACAAATAAAAATGCAAACATAAATAAGAGCACAAGCTAGATCATTGCAAATAATTTAACAAATATTTATAAAGAAAATAATGCTAAGTATAGAATGATTGTATAAAATGCATATGCATCATAAGTCCAAGAATGTGTGTTCATATTTGTAAACTAATCAGCACCATTACCATAAAAAGACTTTTAAAAAGGAAAAAAGTACAATCCCTTCAACTTATTCAGAAGTATCTAATAAAATCCACCACCTATTCCACATGAAAATTGTTAATAAAAATTTTCAAATTAACAGAAACCCTTACACAAATGTTTTTAGCAAGCATTATATTGAATGACACCATGTTGAAATATTTATTTTCAGGTAAAAAACAGGACAACTATGAACAATACTCCACTTTTAGTCATGATTGTACTTCTCACCTTAGCCAGTGAAGTAAGAAATATTAAAATAATTCATAAGGGGTTGGGAATAATGACCACATCTTAACTCTCCTGACTACACACCGGAGAAAGGAAATGCAGTTCCTTACCAACCCAAGGCCGATCGCCAGGATGCAGAATTCAAATGTGCTTCACCTCTATTCTTCCTCTCTGCTGTCCCCAATCATTCCTCCCACAACCCTCTACTGTTCTACTGGGTTCAATAATCCATTGTAATGACCACATGTAACTCACAGAAAGTACAATTTTGGGGTTTTATTTGGGAAAACAATAGGTAAGCACAAGCCAGCATCCCAAAACATTAAAGACATAGTCTTTGTCTACATATATGCCTCTCCGCAACGTCTCTCTCTCTGATCCTCTGACTCAGCTATATTATCCTATAGCCTGTAACTCCATGGGCCAGGAAGCCCATGCTTTGCCTCACTATAGCATGGTCTCGATACTGGTCCACTGGTTTGTCTCATGATCTTCTTGCCTCAGCCTCTGGTCTCCACATGACATGGCCTCTACGGCTTATGCCACTTTGGGACAAGAATTTTAAAGTGGCCTACAGATAGCTCTTGATCCTTGATAATACCAGAAATTCTCCCTCTGTTTCTAAGATAGATTTCTTAAACATAGAGGAATAGCTATGATGAAGTTATGATCTTTGTCTTTCAGCAAGCTGTACCCCAAACAAAGGGTGATAACTTGTTTCATAGCCACTATTACTGTAGAGATTCAGAATACAACCACCTTAATCATAGTTATGAGTATAACAGAGAATTCGCTCCACAATGGGTTATAATCATAGGCATTGATGCTAGAATTTGCAATACACCACAAATGGTATTATGGATATCAGAGCCATATTAAGAAATTTCACTTCACCATTGGGATTGAATAAGATAATTAAAATAAAAAACCAAGCTCACTGCCATAGAGTTCATAATTCAATTCATAATGACCCTCTAGAACACAGTAAAATTGTCCTTGTGGGTTTCCTAGAGAGCAACTCTCTATGGGAAAATCAAGCCTCATCTGTCTCCCTCAAAGAGGCTGATGGTTTCAAATCACTGACTTCATAGTTAACAGCTCAATGTGGAACCCACTGCACCAGCAGGTCTCATGAGAGAATTAAAATAATCATTATTTTGCAGTTTACAAAATAAAGTATTAATTTTTTCAACTATATTAAAATTAAGAATATTTGTTCATAAATATAACACCGTAAGGTGACTGAAAATCCTTAAAGCTAAAAGCATTACATGAGTTACATAAAATTAGTATATAAACTATATGGTTAAATAAAACTACTTGGTTATAAAAATTGAATCCAGAAGAAAATGTGGCAAATAAGTAAAAAAATTAATAAAGGGAAGATCGGTATCAGTGGTTCTAACCCACCAGCTTACCTGTGGGAAAAAGTTGTAGCAGTTAGCACCTATAAAGATTTATAGTCTTGGAATCTATGGGGGAGTTATACTCTGTCCTATAGATTGTGGAGTCAGAACCACCTCATTGGCAGTAGGTACATACATGAGGTGTGTCAAAATGCTTGTGAAAAAATGAAATCACATGATAATGGAACTTCACCACCAACTTTTGCATCCCTTATACATGTACACATATATATTTCTATAGATAACTACATAGACATAGTAACTTCACAGATAAACCCATACAAATGACACATCAAAACATACTTTACCTATTGCCTCCTCTCTAGCCATAGGGAATATAAATTAACCATGAATAAAATACAATTTTTCAAATCCATCAGATACACAATTACCATTATACTGGGTTGGTAAAGATATAGAGTAATGAGAACTCTGAACCAGTATTATGAGAATATATACTAGCACAAACAGTTTTGAAAATATATTGGTAGAACAATGAAGGCAGACATAATAAGACATAGCCTTTTGAATCCATAGCACCAGGAAACAAATACAAGAATGCTTCTCAGAGAATTTTTCTTAGTACTAAAGCACAGGAATTAAACTATGTTATTCCTAACAATAGTATTGATACGTTCTATATGGGCATAATCTAATAATTTACTCTAATCAAGGTAAGAATGCTAAATACACCAACTTAGATGACTATCCTAAATATAAGACTAAAATCACAGATTAAGTCCCAGGTACAAGTTCATTTTCAGAAAGTTCCAAAACAATAATAACTAATATATTTTATGGGCACAACTATTGTTATTTAAGTAACGCAAGAGAATAATAAAAATATCAGAGGAGCTGTTATTTTAGGAGTTAAGGGAAAGTTCAGTAGTTGTTTAGAGACATATTTAGAGTTCTTAAAATACTGGTAATGTTCTATCTCATAGTCTGAATAGTGTGTGAAAGGATATAACTTTATTATTATAATTATTACGACTAGTAATATTATTATTTAATGAAAACATTTTCTATAGTTTCCATGCATATTTTACAATAAAACTTTAAAACACATTTAAATGACTAATTTTAATCTATGCAAACTTTTTTATATCTACCTCATTTTTATTCAAAAAATATTTATTGTCAACCTACAAAGAATATTTCCTAGCAAAAACACCTACCTAATAGTCACTGCTTTGAAAAAAAAGAAAATGAATCCCCACCATACTTTAAAACAAAGCATCCTTAAACTCAGATGTTCTTGAAAGCATTTTTAACCATATGAGATATGTCACCTAGCATTGTAAAACCATTTTTGAATTATTTTGTGCTTCAAGACTTATTATTTTAAAGATGAAGAGATCCAGTTTTTTGTTTTGATGAAAGAGAAATAACTGGGGTTCACATCATGTTCATGTAATAAATGCAAGAACTACAGAACCACAGAGAAAAGATAGATGCGGTTTCTTTGAATTTTCATTTTGCCCCACTAAGACCTATGCCAAATAAGATTGTGTATGCGCAAGCATGTTAGAGAGAGAAAGAAAATGTGAGAGAGAATGGTACAAATAAGAAATTGTCTAAGTTTGAGTTGTTGCCTACAAACTGCTCTAATGCAATAAAAAA
>NW_022103911.1:12502378-12503821 GCF_000313985.2 Echinops telfairi
ATGAGAATAAAGTTGTTTTCTTAAATTCCCATTCTTCTCAAGGCTATTCATAACCTTGAGTTCGTTCATTTCCACCTAATCAAATCCTTTGCGTAGTCAACACAATGCAAGTAGACATCTTTCTAGTATTCTCTGCTGTCAGCCAATATCAATCTGTTATCTATCAGCAATTATATCCTTTATTACATGTTCTCCTCTAAAGATATCTAAATTCCTAAATCAGTTATATTTGTCCTTTACTCCTTTATAATTAAAACCAAAACCAATCTCACTGACATCGAATCCATTCTGACTCATAGAAACCATATAGGACAGAGTAGAACTATCCATTTTGCGTGTCTTTGGCTTTCAATCTTTAGGGTTCAGTGTGTTAGTCCGGGTAGACTAGAGAAGCAAATTAACAGACACTCACATGTATATAAGAAAGAGCTTTATATACAAAAGCAGTTGAATATTTAGAAAACATCCTAGCCCAGTCCAGATCAAGTCTATAAGTCCAATATTAGCCCATATGTCCAATACCCATCTATACAGTCCTCTTCAGGCTTATAAAACACATTTCTAAAAAATTCTAATTTCTGAAAATTAGGAAATGGAAATAAATCAGAAGGAACCAAATCAAGACTGAGAGGTGGATGCGTGAGGATTTTCCATGGAAACACACAAAATTGCCCATTTGATGAGAGGAATGAGTAAGAAAACTGTCAGAGTGGAGATTGGCTCCTGTGAAATATTGCTGGACATTTTTCTGGTGAAATTTTAGATAGATTTCTGAAAACATCTCCAGAGTAAGCAGATCTTATATTTTCTTTCTCTCTCCAGAAACTCAATAAGCAAAATGTGTTGCACCAAAATTTCTTGCCTGAACTTTTCTTTTGCTGTGACTAAATGACTGGTAATATGATGCTCTATCATTTGTTAAAATTCTTCAAAAAATTTTTTATCTACATGGTGCTTGCTCCCACTCTACGCTGATTGTTGATCTGGTCATCAGACATTTTACATTTGACAATAATAAAAGTAATCCATTGCCTATTTTGAGTATTAACTGTATGTATCTGTGAACAGTGAATGCTGAGGTGTGAAATGAGGTTAACACAGGCTGTAATGGTAAAGGTTATCTGTCAACTTGGCTAGGCTATGATTCTCATTGGTTTGGCAGTAAATTAATGATGCCATTTAGCATTTATATAATGATATGGTATTCCTTCATTTTCTCATTATGCAAAATTTCACATAACAATCTAGTCTTTGGCTACTCGCCACATCAATGAGTGACGAATGGATGTGCTTATGATATTTGAGTGGGTGATTTAAAGATGCATTAAAAATATGATCCCACCTTTCTGTGACCTCTGTTTCTTTAATTCCTTCCTTCACTCATTTACCTTTTCATTCATTCATTCATTCACTCACTCACTCTAGCCACATAGATGTTGAACA
>NW_022103911.1:12504961-12507087 GCF_000313985.2 Echinops telfairi
TCATCTGTCCTGGATTCCCTGGGCTTCCAGTTCCTATCCTACAGTTCTTGATCACACAATACCTCTTAAAATGACTGACTTTTGTCTATTTTGGATACAGTGACTGTGTTTTCCTTCCAACTTCTTTTTTTTTTTTTTATGTTTCCTACATCATCCGATATGTTGTCCTTTGAATCCTTTAATATTGCAGTTCAAGGCTTTACTTTTGTTTCCTTCTTTCAGTTAGAACATATTCTTCCATTTTGGTTTTCTAACTCCAGGTGTTTCACATTTCTTTTGTCTTCTCATGTTGCCTTTTGAAATTTTGTTCACCTGTTTTACTTCATTTCTTCCACTCACTTCAGCTACCCTGATGTCAAGGGCTAGTTTCAGAATCCCTTCTGCCATTCAATTTAGCCTTTTCTTTCTTTCCTCTCCTTTTTAACGACCTTTTGCTTTCTTCACAGATGACTTTGATGTCCTCTCACAACCCATCTGCTCTGTGATCATTAGAGCTAATGTGTCAAATTTATTCTTGAGCTATTATCAGAATTCAAATGGGATTTAAGCAAGGCCATATTTTGGCTCTACTAATTTTTTGAAAATTTTTACTTAAACACGAATTTGCATTTCAGCAATTGATAGCCTGTTCCAAAGTTAGTCCCTGACCTTATTTATGGCTAATTATATTCTTCCCACAGATGGTGTCAATTTGAATACTGTGTATTTCATCTGGTGATCTTCACGTGTATATCACCTATTACATTGCATGTATACATATATATACAAAATGAACTAGATATTGGCCTACAAAATTCTACCATAGGGGCTTCAGCTTTATTTATATCACCAAAACTTTCTTTTACTGGTCGTTTTTAGTTTCAACTTTCCATCCCAACCACCAGTGTTATTGGCACAGCTTTATTCATGTTTTATCAATTTCAGAATGCAGAAATTAGTAGATCTCTTTGATTTCTTCATTATTGGCTTTAGGGTTTGGCATATAAATTTGAATAATAGCTGTATTAACTGGTCTTCTTTATAGGGGTAGAGATATTTTCCTGTCACATATTGCACTGTACATCAAGATAGATGTTGACTTTTTTTTTCCAATGATGAATAGGACACCCTTTCTCTGGAATTTATCATTCCTGGCAAAGTAACCATAAAATGGCAGATACCATTCAATTTCAACTCACTAATGACTAGCGTATCATACTTTGTGCATTTCATTTTTTGATAACTTTTCCAATTTTCCTAGAATCATACTTTATACATTGCATTAATGGTTGGTTATAGTTGCTTCTGTTCATTTTGAATCATGCCCCATCAGCAAATGAAAGCCCTGAAAACTTTTCTCCATCAACATCACTAAAATTCACTGTCCACTGAGGAGGCAGTTTTTTCAAAATCATATTTTCAGTGACTTCGAGCCTCATTTTCCAGCACTACATCAAACAATACTCCTCTAGTATTCAGAATATTTTCAATTGTCAATCAGTCAAAAGTGGGTAGCCTTTTGATTCTTCCTTGTCTATTCTTAGTGTGGAAGGTCCTTTGAAACCTGATTATCAAGGGTGACCCTACTTGTATTTGCAATTCAAATAGCAGTGTTCATTATCAGAGAAACAGACAAGCCACTACAGTATGACAAAATGACAGATAAGTAAGGTATGTTATGTACATGTTGCATGGTAAGTATTGTGTTTTGTACTAACCTTTAATAAATAAGAGTTCTGACTTATTTTGAATACTTAAATTAATAGTAAAATGCAAATAAAAATTTTACACATTAGAAAATATCAGGGTAAAACACATGATACTTAAAGTAAAAGATGAGGAAATATATAAATGAAAAAAATTGTGACTAAATATTAGTTGTATCAGTTCACATAGAGATAATTTAATATTTTCCATTTAAATTTCATTTAGGGAATTAATAAATCTACTTATAGAAACATCAATGTCAGTAAGCAATGAAAATTAAGAAATGGAAAGAACCAGCAGACAGTTGAATAATTGTTTAGATCATCACGAATTAACAAATGTAAATTATCTTGGCAAAGAGATACAATTTTCTTATACAACATTGAAAAACTGTGTTTCGTAATAATATTTAACTATATGATGATTAACATAGATTGTGT
>NW_022103911.1:12508642-12509690 GCF_000313985.2 Echinops telfairi
GGAGAAAAGAAGAACTGTTGCAGTTGAATATGGCCAATGAAACAGAGAGTAAGATCCTCTAAAACAGCCAGAAGAAAAAAGCAAGAAAGAACATTGGGTTGCCACCAGTCTTGGAAAACAATTCAGTAGCTAAATAACCAGAAACCTCCACATCCCATAGACTATGGGAGTAAGCAGAAAAGGGAAGAATGGGCAAATTTAACCACTAGGTTCCCAGAGCTCTCTCTCCCAGCTCCCTGGCCTGCCAGGGCCACCTTGTGTGCCCACTGCACTGTCTTAGACACTTGCTTCACCCCTAGCTGCCACTCATCTCATGACCTTCCCCGGGACACAGGAGGATGTATACAATGACTCCACCCAGCCTGGACACAATACACACCTGCACTATCAGTCCCACTCTGCAAGCTCTGACTCTGTGGATAACTAACACAGCTACTCCACACATGGACAAAGTGTGTGCCCACTACCACCCCAGATGAAACATGCACTTGCTCCCCTGGTCACTGTGCCTGACATCTGTGTCCCTAGATACCACATATGCCTGCCTTGCCATCAGGACTAGGGCACCATGTGTGCCCACTATGCCACCAGCATCCGTCAAAGAGCATGCCCACTACGCTGACCCTAAATGTGACACACACTTGCTCCACCAACCGCAGATACCAAATGTGCCCCTTTCACCTATGGATACCTGTAAATTCCAGCACTGTCACCACTGCCATGCCTCTGGATTCTGTGTGCACACACTGCAGGCCCACAGCTCTGCAGGTATAAAACCACAGCCACTCTGACATCCTGTTGTACTCACGGCAGCAGGACTCTGCTCCCCCTTACCCAGTCACAACATTCCAGAGCTGAGGAATACCCTAACAAGACAGTATCCCTTTTTACAATGAATTTTAATATTTTTATCATTTATTAAAATATTATTTTTCTTCTTTTTAAAAAAAATCTTCTTTATTTTTTCTTTCTTGTAAGGTTTTTATTATTCCTCTTCTGCATCATTGAAAGTGTCAATTGTCCACATACAACCCAGCCTCCTGCCTAC
>NW_022103911.1:12511320-12512107 GCF_000313985.2 Echinops telfairi
CATTGTGAATGAAAAATAGATTACGATGCTCCATATCACCACTCTAATTCAACATTGTGCTAGAAGTCTTAGGCAAAGCTATTAGACAACAAAATAAATTAAAGGAATCTAAATGGTCAAAGAAGTGAAACTCATTATTTGCATTTGAGATATTTTATACATAGAGTATCCCAAAGACTCAACAAAAGAAGTGTTAGTAACAATTGAAAAATCTGTCGACATGACAGGATATAAAATTAACACAAGGAAAACAATTAGATTCCTGTACACCTACAAAGAGAGCTCTAAAACAGAAATCAAGAAAATATTATGTTTACAATAGCCACATGAAAGACAAAATACTTAGCATTAAATCTAACCAGAGAAACAAAATACTTGAACAAATTACAGTATATTCTGTGATCATGGATCAGAAGAATTAACATTGTGAAAATGTCTATGCTACCCAAAACAATCTAAATATACAATGCAATTCCAATCTAGATTTTAACTTCAATTTTTAAAGAATTGGGAAAACGTATTCCTAAGTTTATATCGAGAGGGAAGGGACCCAAGATCAGCACATTTCTTTAAGAAGAATAACAAAATAGGAGGCCTCTCACTTCCTGACATGAAACCTATTATACAGTCACAGTAGTCAAATAGCCTGATATTGGTACGATGACCTTTACAGAGATGAAAGAACATATTAGAAAGCCCATAAATAAATTCATCTGCTTATAGAAAACTGATCTTCAACAAAAGACCAAAATATATTAAGTGCGAAAGTGATAATCTCTTCAACAAA
>NW_022103911.1:12513335-12514754 GCF_000313985.2 Echinops telfairi
GTGTGGAGACCCCTGCCAGCACTGAGATGCTTACATGCTCACTGATTCGACTTTCTTCCTGAAGTCAGCATCATTGCATGTGTTTTGTGAGATTGAGGAGGACTTTGTAGATTGGTGTCAGACATATGGGCTAATGTTGGATTTATGGGCTTGGACAGCACTGGGTTGGGATGCTTTCTGAATGTACACTTATCCTAAGTGAGATAAAATTCTCACTTATACATATGTGAGTTTCTGTGGATTGTGGATTTGTTTGTTTACCCAGACGAACACAGACATTCATATCACCAAATGAAACAGACTGGTTGTCGCAAAGCAGGGACAAGAAAGGAAAAGAAGAAAAAGCAATAGGCTAGAGAGTTTATAAACAAAAACGTGGATGAAGGGGAAAATGGTAATCTATAATAGGGAGAAGAGACATCGATGATGAATATAGGATAAGATATTGGGCGTTCATAAGTTGTTTAAACTGTTGAATGCAAAATTGCAGATCTGATATGTAAAACCACCACTCAACTCACAATTTAAAAAGTTGATTAAAAGAGAACATTAAAAAACACATATAGCTAAGAAGTTTGTCAGTAAAGCAATACATTAAACTTAATTTGACCTTAGAATTACTCACACTTTTTGGTTAGTAATTCCTAAGACTTTAAGACACCACCACCACCACAGCAGTAAACTTACGAGGTCTGTGAACATCTCCAAAAACTAATGTCCTGTTGTACATTACAGAAAATATGCTTTCCCTTGGTTGTGTCCTATGATTCTCTTCCTCTTAGCTCAGACCCACTATGCAACTTCATCACTATTTTTGAAATCTTGATTTATAGACAATGTCCTAGTCATTTGTCCCAACTTTGTACAGTATTTAAACAATTTTAAATATATGTTCTCAAACAAGGCAAGGTAAAATTTGAGTCACACCACTGTCACCATACTTCAGGGCCAGGAAAATATATAATTCAGTCCTTTTTGGCTGCTGAATTATGATGACTCTTTTCAGTTGTATTATTGTCTATTCTATACTGCACATGTGTATCCATCTTGCACATGAAGACACAGTAAGACACTCTGTCAAAAGAGTTGCAGGTATTCCACTACAAAGTGTTTTATAACAATTCCTTGCTCTACTACTTTAGAAACTACCCTTAAAACAAAGAAACTACTCTTATCAAATTATGTTTTTTCTAGATAGGAGACAAATATTATAGAAAAGCACTACATTACAGAGTTGTTAGTTTATTTCATTTTTAAAAGTTACATATTTTTTCTAACCTATGTTTAAATAATAGTTTGTTCAATAATGGATCAAAAGACATTGCAGTGTGAAAATTCATGGTTAACATTTTTTAAATGTCATCATAATATAAAGCTTCTATTCATTTAGGAAGGTGGGGGGGATAGTCTGAGTCAGCA
>NW_022103911.1:12521807-12539624 GCF_000313985.2 Echinops telfairi
TACAAAGTATGAATCTAGGAAAATTTCAAGTGGTCAAAAATGAAATGGAACACATAAAGATCAATATCCTAAGCATTAGTGAGCTGAAATGGACTGGATGCTGGCCATTTTGAATCAGAAAATCATATCCTTTCCTTTGCTGGAATTAACACAATCCAGAAGAATAGCACCACCTTCATCGTCACAAAGGACAGTCTATAGTCAGCCATGATGCACAATGCTGTCTGTGATAGGATTATATTGATCCCCCTTCAAAGATATCCAGTCAGTACAATTATTGTTCAAATGTATGCTCCAACGACAAAAGCCAGTGATGAAGAAATTGAAGAATTCTACCAATGACTTCAGTCTGAAAATGATCAATCATGTAATCAAGTTACATTGATAATTATTGATGATTTGAATGCAAAAGTTGGAAACTTAGAGCTTACTCTTAGTTTTCCTCTAAGAGCTTTACTCTTAGAGTAAAGTCCCAACTTTACAGTAGCTGGAAAAGAGAGACTTGGTGATAGAAATGATGCTGGAGATTGTATGATGGGATTTTGCAAAACCAACAACTTGTCCTTTTTTCAACAACACAAAGGTAATTATATACGTTGACTTCTCCAGATGGAACACACAAAAAATCAAATTGACCACATCTCTGAGGAGAGATGCTGCGGAAGTGTAATATCAGTACTTAAAATCCAAGCCAGGGACTCACTATGGAACTGTGGTAGTTACATAATTTCATGTCATTGTGAAGATATGTGAAAGTGGAGGGGTGGGGTTTAGCCTGTCAATGAGCTCACACAGGCTGATGATGACTCCTTGTGGGTGTGGCATTGTCATAAGGGGGGCCCTGGGAACCCCACCTTCTCTCTGCCTTCACCTGCCTGCTGGAGGGCCTCCGTGAGAAACTGCCAGAACTACTGCCATTGGATTCACACGACTGTGCATCCACAGGCCTGTTATCCTCCTGCATTCCGCATCATTTCTTGTGACTGTGTGAGTCCAAAGAAGGACTATGGGCTAGTATCGGACTTATGGTCCTGAGTTTCACTGGGCTGGGACATTTTTGTGATATATAATTACTTCTTGATATAAAGCTATTTCTTATACATATATGAGTGTCACTGGATTAATTTTTAGTCAAAATGACTAAACACAGGAACAGACCATCAATTGCTCATAGGTAAGGTCAGGATAAAGTTGAAGAAAACTCAAATAGGTCCATGAGAGACAAAAGATGACCTTGCGTGTATCCCATGGTATTTTCAAGTCTCATATGCATGAGAAAATTGGGCATAAAATTGGAAGACTGAAGAATAATTGACGTATTTTAAATATGGTCCCAGCAAGACTATTGACAATGTCACAGACACCCAAAGAGAACAAACAACTCTGTCTCGGACCAAGTACAGCCAGCATGTTTGTCCGAGTCAACGGTGGCAAGACATCATCTCACCATCTTTGGACGTATTAGCAGGAGAGAACAGTCTCAGAAAAGGACATAATGCTTGGTAAGGTAGAGGGCAGCAGAAAAAAGAAGATAGACCCCTAACAGGATGGATTGATACAATGACTACAAATATAGGCTCAAACATAAGGACAGTTGTGAGGACGGCACAGAATTGCGTGGTGTTTCATTCTGGTGAACATGGGATTACTATGAGTCAGAACTGACAGAATGGAGTTAATCACATTTTTTTCATGGTTCCACTCATTGGGTAAATTGCTGCAAAAGACCTCTTTATATTGTTAAAGAACAAATATGTCACTTTGGGAACGAAGTTGCCCCTGATCTAAGTTCTGGTATTTTCAGGCATCTAAAATTCATAGAAAGTTAGACATGAGTAAGGAAGACTATATAAGAATTGATACATTTGGATTAGGATATTTGCTAAGAAGATGGAAAATTGACCCATGTTCTTTGGCTAAGTTATCAGGAGGGACCAGTCTCTCGAAAAGGACATCATGTTTAGTAAAGTAGTGTGTTAGTGGAAAAGAGGAAGATGATCCAGGATTTAGAAGGACACACTGGCTGTTAAAATGGACTCAAACATAAAACGATGTTTGTTTTATTGTGCAGAGGGTTGCTATGAATTAGAATTGATTTCTTGACGTCTAATAACTAAAACAACAAACAATGAGAGAGAATTAAGGCTTGTTTTGTTTTAAAATAATTCTTTCGCTATCCCTTACATGTACCATCTTTACCAGGGCTGCTCATCTGTTCGAAGAGGAAACATTTGGGGTCTGTTGAATTTGAAATGGAGCCTTTCTCTGAGACTTCCTTTGGTTAATGGCACATGTAGAGACAGTACATTTGCTTCCATCTTTTGGATTTCATTCCTGTCATTCCATCTTTAAGCAAAACGTGCTCAATGTAGCTGCTGTTTCAAAGAAAATTTGAAGAGAAACAGAGTAAATGGATTCTGTTACAGAGCTGCAGTTAAGTGGTATTACTTAGGATACCTCTTCTATCCAGTCTTTGTAACTCTCACCTAATGGCCGTGTGACAATACACAAATATGGTGTCCATTACTTTAACTCTGGGATTGGCCAGGTTTACCATTCCAATTCATAGCAACCATTTTAGGCAAAGTAGAACTGCTCTCTAGTCTTTCCAACTCTATAAATACCTATAGAATCACAAAGTCTCACCTTTCTCCTGCAGTGCTTCTGGTGGGTATGAACTCCTGACCTTGCAGTTAGCAGCCCTATGTGTAACCAACTCCAAACACAGAGCTCCTCAAGTATAAAGTGTCCCATCTCCAAAGCAGGAAAGGAAAACCCTGTGACCACCGAAAAAAAATAAAAAATGTCGAACCTTCCTAGATCCAGGCATGGGGAAGTGGTGACAGCAGCAGAGATCATCGTACAAAACAAAGAACAAGAAAACCTGGATGTCTTTGGAAAAGTATGATACACATTGCTCATTTCTCAGTAATAAAATATCTTTGTAAAACGTGTCTGAGCATGTCCAAGGCCAAGGGGTTTTGCTGTCTGAACTGAAAGAGTGATGTGCCTGCCAGCTCCGCTGAGAAGAGTCACTTTGGACAAAACAACTACTTCTTTAAACTTTCTCATTTTGGCTTGTGGCCTGAGGGTTTCCCTGGTAAACACCAGCATTGTGAGCACTGTATCATCTGTAACTTCTATGTGGCCATTGCAGTGGAGTATTTTACCGGGCAGAGAAGTAGAGTACCAAGGTTAGGATCATAGGTTTCAGAAGAGGGTAGAGAATATAGGAGAATCTGGGCGTGTCTGATTTCTGCCTTATAGGAATCATCCTTGGACGGGTGTGGAATGAAATTACTTCTTTTTGTGCAGCCAAAGGAGGTCAGACATGGGCATCACACCATTTTCTCAAGAGCAGCTGATCTTATTGGGTTCCAGTAGGCCATGTCATACCACCTGAATAATTAGAAATATAAAATCACTATTAATCATTTGCAGCATGAATGTAGCTACAGTTCTCAGATACAGCATTATACCTTCATGTATGTACACACTGATAAAATCTACAAAAGTATTTAATTGAAAGCATATATTTCGTTAAGAAGAAAATGTGGTTGTTGCCCTTGTACTATTATTTCCTTCATTAATCTGTTCTCATGGCTTTTTCCCTGAAAGGGCCTTTCATGGGTTACTAACTTGGCAAATCTCAGTAGAATGTACTTAGTGACTTGTTCTCATAAAAGCAACAGGGGGCAGAGAAACCTACTGCCTGTACCTCTTGAGCATTGAGCATTATGGAGTGATGTTGATTGTACATCTGTTCGCTCAAGAATTTGGGAAGTGTCTCTTTTTCTAATCTTATATTTGTTTTCCCTGTAATAGTTCACATCCTTTCTTGATAGTCGGTTTGTGTTTTAAAACATAGCCTATATATTACTGAGTGTGAAAAATACTTCAATTCATTACATTTTTAATCATTGGATATACTCATATAGACTATAATGGTGGGGAGATAAAAGTAGTGATAGCTGAAGTTAAAATGTGCTATTATTATATTCTGGAAGCAAAGATAAATATTTAAGGGAAAATTATAATCGTAATTTTATGTCATTTAAAGTGGTAAAACTTTTTCCAAAGTACTGTTAAACTCATTTCAATATTTTTTAATTCATCAAATAAAATAGATAATTTAGAAATATAGATCAAAGTGGTGGATTCTACTGCATTGTCTAAAAAAACAAGACCATTGACTGAAATCAAGTCCATGGGTTCAATGCTAATTGGAGCCTCCATCAGAGTCATGTAGCAGCAGATGAATGAAGAAGGAACACAGAGAGATTACCAGCCAGCAGGTCCAAAGTCATGTGGATCCAAGGACAGTGTCAATATGACAGAGTTTCTCCAAAGGGCTCCAGGGTCAGTAGCCCACAGGGGGTTACTTACTCCACCCCTGCCTCCTCATATGATCCATAAAGTTAACATATGGGAAGAAAAGTTTTGTTCAACAATGAATTAATTTGGAGCATTAGTAAGAGCTAAACCTTAAAGACATAGATTGTAGTGTAAAACCAAATAGTGGTAAATATTATTGACATGTAAGAATAAATGTCATTTTATAGGACATTGTTTCCAAAATGAGGCCATAAATTACAAATTAATGGAATTAATATTTGTGTAAAATTATGGATTCGAATACCTTTGCTAAAATTGCAGCTATCATACTTTACATATGAGAACCAATAGCTTTAATGAAACATAACTCTTCAATTGCTGATTTTATTAGTATGTGTGCTAATAATTTCTTTTGTAATACACTGTGTCATGCATCTTTCGTAAGATAAGTTGCACACCTCCAAAGTCATGTGGATCCAAGGATAGTGTGAACATGGCAGGGTTTCTCCAGCATCTTCCAGTGTCAGTGGCCCATGTGGGGCTGCCTCTGGTGGCAGACACAGATTCCAAGGAAGGAGGACAACAAAGGAAATGAGAAGGAGAAGTTCTCATTGTCTTTCTTGTCAACTCCAAGGAGTTAGAGATTGAAAATGTCCCAAATGTCCAACTCCCCAAGACACTACTTTTCTCCAGTTTTACCCCCTATCCTCCCTGGAGTATATTTCCTCATGCCCCTGGGCTCTGCAATTTGCTATAACATTCCACAGAACCTCATGAACTTGGAAAAGCATCTCATGTGGTGGTGAGCACCCTTCAATACAAAATACGAGGATCAGGGAGACTTCACTAAGGTGAAGTCTAAAAGATGCCCCAGTGAAGCAAATGATGAGACCCTGCCCACAACCTCCCCCAAGTCAGGTCTCCATCCCACCTGAATCCTATCCATCTGTATAGTAGGGTATGTCCCCCAAATGGGACTATAAGCACAGGCTTAGGAACTCCAGAACCATACTAAATCCTTCAAGGAACTAAGGTTAGTAGGGCCATATTAATTGACTATGACTTAGGACGAATCATTAATCTCGTCCTCGTATTATGACTGATAGTCTGACTCTGACACTCTACTGTCAGGAAGCACTCATAAAGCATAGCCACATAATACAATACAAAAGGTTGACATAATTTTTGTTGCCCTCTGTCACCTCAACTCCTAGCTACCATATAGGGCAGAGGAGAACTGCACCACAGGTGTTCCAGGGCCATCATGTTACAGAAGTAGAAGCAGAGTGGCTAGTGGGCTAACATGACCAGCATTCAGATAGCAGCGAACGCACTGAGCTACCTGGATTTCTTGACTATATAATTAAGGCTCTCTTAATGAAAAAATATTTTGTTGTTGTGTGTTGCAGATGGTTTCGAGTTGGTCCCAACTCCTAAAACAGAATTAAATACTGCTTTGACTATCTTACAATTGTTATAGTACATATTATTGGATTATAATATTCATAAATCTAATCACTCAAAACCATTTGATAATCTTGTTGAAACTGCAATGAAAAGAACGAGTTACTTTATACTAAAAAGGTAGCTATATTTTATAAAAGTTCAGAATAATATATTGGCTTGCATTCTTCAGGCCCCACGGAATGGAAATCAGGTCAATTCTAAGAAGATATTGTTCCTCCTGTTGTTGTCATTGTCCTGGGCTAGGTTCCAACTCATAGCAACCCCATTTGCAACAGAAGACACACTGACTGGAAATTGAATTATCCTCAAAATTGTTATGTTTGAGCCCACTGTTGCAGCCTCTGTGTCAATCCATCTCCTGAAGGGTTTCTCCATTTCAAGATTGGTCTCTCTTGATAACATGTCCCACGTACATGAGACAAAGTCTTGCCATCCATGATGTGGATGTGCTACTTCAAAGATAGATGCTTATGTGCTCTTCCTGCAGTTCATAATACGTGTAAAATTCTGTGGAACACCATAATCTAAATGTATCAATTATCTTGCAGTCTTCCTTATTCGTTGTCCACATTTCACATGCATATGAGGCAACTGAAAATACCACAGCTTAGGTCACGTGCATATTTGTCCTCAGAGAAATATGTCTTGCTTCTTAACCCTTAAAAGAGTTGTTGAGCATCAAATTTGTCCATTGTAATGTATCATTTGCTTTTAGGCTGAGCACTGATCATGGATCCAAGCAAAATTATATATATGGCAACTTCTATCTTGTTTCCATTTATGATGATGTTATCTATAGGTCCAACTATGAGGATTTTAATTTCTTTATTATTTTAATTTACATTGAGTTGCAGTCCATACCGAAAGCCAGTCTATCATTTCATCAGTAAATACTTCAGGTACTCCTCACTTCAGGAAACAAGGTTGTGTCATATAAATATAAACAGTTGTTAATGAACCTTTTTTATAATACTTACTGATGATGCATTATTCTTAAAATATTCTAGTTTCTCAGATTATTTGTTCAATATACAGACTAGATAGTTAGTCTTTGAAATTTTCTGTTCCCTGATTAATTTTATTCCTTCTTTCATTTGCTTTAGCTACTGTATGTTCAAGAGTTTCCAGGGTTTTTTGACATGCATTTTCCCTTTCCTTCCTGTGGTGAAATGAAATTTGTAGCTTCCAACAAATGACTCCATCACTGGTCTGTCAGTTTGTGTTGTGGTCTGGCTTGTGCATTGTTATGATGCTGAAAGCTATGTAACTGATATTTCAAATGTCCGTGAGGTTGCCCAAAGTGAGCACATTTTAGCACAACTTGTAGACTACCAACAGAATGTAAAGAAGGAATAGGTTGTCCATATCAGTGGAATTAGACACCAAAAAACATATGCATAGCACAGAAACTTTGTCAGATACAGATCTTCTAATGAACAGAAGGTATACATCAGGTTTTCAATTTGGGAAGATTACAAGTGAAGGGGTGGAATCCAGCCTGTCAATCAGTTCATAGCCAATGAGTCCTCTTTGTGGGCCTGGCCTTCTCCCGAGGATTCTGGGAACTCCTGTATTCTTCCTTGGAGGTGGGAGACTTTCTCTTTCTCTGCTCACCCCCTGATAGACTCTCTACTGACAAGACACACAGAGCCACTCTGATAGAGCCAGTTCCCTGGGAGCTGGAGGAGTCACGTGGAGACCCCTGCCAGCTCTGAGATGCTTGCAACTCCACTAGATCAATAAGACTTTCCACACACTGGCCTGTGATCTTCTTGCATTTGGCATCATTGCATGTGTTTCGTGAGTTTGAAGAGGCATTTATGGATTGGTGTCAGACATATGGGCTAATATCAGACTTATGGACTTGATCTGGACTGGGCTCTGATGTTTTCTCAATATTCAATTGCTCTTGTACATAAAACTCTTTCTTAAACCCATACGAGTTTTTATTAATTTGTTTATCTAGTGAACCCAGACTAACACACCACTTTCAAAGAAACACAATGAATACCATTTTTATTCAAATTTATGCATCAAACATAAATGCTAGTGATGGAGAAAAATGAAGGATTCTCCCAACAACTTCAGTCTGAAATTGATCAAACATGCAATCAAGATGCATTGATACTTCTTGGTTATTGGAATGCGAAAACTGAAAACAAAGAGGAAGAAACAACAGTTGGAAAATACAAACTTGGTGATAAAAATGGAACTGGAGATTGTATGATAGAATTTTGCAAAACCAATGACTTCCTCATAGCAAATATCCTTTTGACAAATACTAAATATAACTCTACACAGGGAATCCTCCAGATGGAATATACAGAAAGAAATTAAATTTATTATATTTCTGTGAAGAGATGCTGGGGAATCTCAATACCAGCAGGAAAACCAGCCCAGGGCTGTTTGTGTAACAGACCATCAGTCGTGCCTGTGCGAGGTCAGGCTCAGATGAAGAAAATTAAAACAAGTCCAGGAGTATCAAAATAAAACCTTCAATCTATCCCTCCTGAAGTTTGAGAACATCTCAAGAATAGATTTGATTCATTGAAAACTAATGGCAAAAGACCTGATGAGTTGTGGGTACATCAAGACCATCATACATGAAGAAACAAAAAGGTCATTTACAAGAGAGGACTGAAAGAAAAGATCAATCAGGACGTCATAAGAGACTCTGAAACTTGCTCAGTGCAAATGGAAGAAATTATGAAGTCAAATAGCTGAATAAAAGTTTTCAAAGGACAGCGTAAGAAGACAAAGCCAAATATTATAATGAAATGTATGAAGTCCTAGAGTTAGAAAGACTTAAAGGAAGGTTGTTCTCAGCATATCTTAAACTGAAAGAATTCAAGAAAAATGTCAAGCCTTTAGTTGCAACATTAAAAAATTCTATGGGGAAAAAAGTACTGCATGATGCAGGAAACATCAAAAGAAGATGGAAAGAATATACAGAGTCACTTAACAAATAAAGAAGTAGTGGACATTTCACCAATTCAAGAGGTAGCATATGAGCAAGAAGCAATGGTGCTGAAGGAAGAATTCAGGCTGCACTGAAAGCATTAGACAAAACCAAGGCTCTAGGGATTGATAGAATATCCTTTGAAATGTTTCCTGAGTTGATGAAGCACGGGAAGTACTCACTTGTCTATGCTAGGAAATTGGGAAGATAGCTACTTGGCCAACTAACAGGAGATCCATATTCGTACCCATCCCAAAGAAAGGTGACTCAACACAGTGCTCAAATTACAGAACAATAACCTGATATCACATATAAGTGAAAGTTTTGAATGGCTGATCTTCCTCTTAGTAGTCCAATACTTAATCTACTGTCACCCGGGCTTCTTGGTTAGCATATATAAGCAGTGTTAAATCTACAGCATTAATTTACTTTTAAATGCCAATATTCTATTTTCTACAATCCATGGAATAAACTTTTTTTCTAAAATTATATTCATGGTTGGATTTAGTTAAACTGTTGAATTAAATTGCATATTATTATAAATAAAGATAACAGGTTCTTATAATTAGATGTAAATTATTTTAATAATTATAAGGTATGCATTTTAAGCTGCCAGAAATATCTGACTTCAGTAATATACACAGTAGTGAATTTCCTAACTAATTTCTTTATTAATTTGTCTATTCCACTTTCATCATTTCTTCAGGATCCATAATAATTTTCACAGCTGTTCAGTGAAGAGAGAAGCATATATAAAATCAAACATAATACTTGTAATTTGAACCACAATCTGATCCTCTGTGACCAAAGAAAATTTGATATCTCAATCTTGCCTTAAAGGTGAGTTATATCAAAGAATTAGATGGCACAGGACTGTGCAGTGCTTTGTTCTGTTGGGCACAGGACCATTATGGGTTGGAATTGATTCAAAGAGACCTAACAACAGCAATGACAATATGTCATGTCATAGACAATCTATGGACATTCAGTAATGTCCAATAATTATTATCTTTTTGAAATAAACTCCATTATATCCCCTGGCCATATAGACTTGTTTTACCTGTTTATTATGTATAATAATAGCTTAGTGCTGGTTCACTAGATTCCTATATAAATATAACTAACATTTTAAATATTATCCATTCAATTGATAATGAAATGAAACCAACTTAAAAACAACTGTGTTAAGTTTAAAAAGCTTATTGTTTAATATTAAAGCTATGAATGCTTCAGATATTCTAGGAATTCCATCATGATTATCTAGATAATTGTTGGAATCCCATGAGATTGATGTTTGGGTATTTTAGACACTCATATGAAGCAGAGCCTGTCGCAGTGTAAACTTTGCATAAGTTCAGAGGAAGGAAACAATAAATCTTGCTCCATACATTCCGATGACTACTTCTGACAGTGTTTAAGTTAAACAAATACGTAAACCATTAGAAAATATATTTTTCATGTTAATGGCAAAAGGCGTAGGACATATGGATAGAAAATTTAGAAAAGACTTTCCTTTTCTTTCAGGCAATCATTTTGGTTTATATCTGCTATCCTTTTTAAGTCTTTAAAGGTTCTGGTATATGTGGTGGATTGTTGGAATAAATATCACACTGTTGCTTTTACAGGAACAATTTTCTTTATAATTTCTGCCGGCATTAGCAGTCATCTTTGAATCTGCTCCTAGAAAGCTCGCTGATGGATTGGTATACAGAATAATCAAAAGAGCTTCCGCAGATAATGGCATTTCTTCATAGGGAATTGCTTGGGGAAGGTTTTCCTTTGAGCAAAATGAGTAGGACATATGGATAGGATATTTAGAAAGGGCTCTCCTTCCCTTCTAGGCCTAAGGCAAAGCTACAAGCACAAATGAGCTCTGTCCCTTGTAAGATGTGTGCTTTCTTCAGCAATTCTTAGTTTAATGGTCATAACAGGAGAACTGCATACTATTGTCTGAAACAGCAGGTCAGCATTGCTCATCATTTAATTCTGACTGTTTTTGAAAAAAAAATCAGACTTTCTCTCACAGAACAGTGAAAATGTTTTCTTTTATTAAGTAAGTTGCATGGTGTTTCACAAGACTGAGGACAAGTAACGGGATTCAAATTTTCTTTTGTTTGCACTGTCCTCAATTCGTTTTCACACATTCCTGTGAGTGCAAACAACAGTAAAAATAAATCCGTGTTCTTTTTTACGATACTGGATGAACTTAAATGACTCCTAGCTCCAGCTTTTTCTCACATTCTCAAAAACATTTTGTAGGTATTTTATTTCAGGTCTAATTTGATAAACAAATATGCTAAGATAATTTAAGAATTAAACAAAGAGCCAACATCATAGTGTTCCCATGCCATCTAACATGCAGATTATTTTTCTTCGAAAAGGAACTTATTTCCCTTCTCTTCTTTTATCCATATTTTTGTGACTTCTTCAATGGGACATAGCTCCCAAAGCCATGCTATTTTCATCCCTCTTTTCAACTTCCCTAGGCCTAGAGGTGCTGTCTTGCAAGCTAAGGACCTCAAACCACAAATTTCACAGTTCAAACCCACCAGCCTCTCTGAGAGAGAAAGTTGAAGCTCCAGTACACACTCATGGCCTCAGAAACCCAAATAGGGTTACTATGTTAGGCCAGGTTGACCAGAGAAACAAATCTAGAGACACTTATATGTGTGTAAGAAAGGACTTTATATCAAGAAGTAATTATATATTGAGAAAAGATCTCAACCCACTCCCACTCAAGTCCATAGGTCCTATACTAGTCCATAACTCCCTCTTCAGACACACTCAGCCACCCTACCCTGCAGGAACTCTTATTCACTTTTTTATTTGCCATATTTTACACATCTAATATATCCATTCACATCCCATCCAGTGGGGTTATACAGCCATTAACGCTATCAGCTCTCTATCCCCCATCCCCTTCTTGTTACCCTTAGGGAACTGTTACTCTTGTTACTGTTTCTGAAGGATTATCTATCTTGAATTTCATGTGCCGCATGATCTTATATATACAAATGAATGTACACAAATCTAACATGACTAATGAGGTAGAACAAATAAAAACAGTAATAGTAAGAGGAGGAGATATTAAAAAACTAGAGGATAGTTATGGGGTTCATCAGTGCTATACCACACCCTAGATTTATCATCCTTTCTATGTGGTCCTTCTGAAAGGGTTTGTCCAATTATCTTTCAGATGGGTTTGGGTTTCTCCATTACATCCACACCCTTTCATACTAACGTGGTTGCTTGTTTTTGAGCTTCTGATACCATTTCCCATTGACACCTCATGATCACATGGGTTAGTGTGCTTCTTCCATGTGAGCTTTGTTGTTTCCCTGCTAGATGGCTGCTTGTTTAACTAAAAGCCTTTAAGTCCCTAGATGCTATATATTTTAATAGCTGGGCACCATCAGTTTTCTTCACCCCATTTGCTTATGCACCTATCAAAGGCATGTCTCCAAACAAGCAGATATTTAAGTAAGATGCCAACTAAGTCCACATGGAAGAAGCACACCATCATCAGTCACTGAAGGATGTGAATCCATAAAATCAGTATCAGAGCCTAAATTGTGAGAATCCAGTGTGCTCAAGATTCATTTGTGTAACTAAGTAGGAAATAAGCCTCTGGAAAACTCCCCTATCTAAAATTGAGGGATGAGAGGAAAGTGGTGACTAAGCAGAGTGCTTGGGGGAGAGGAGTATAGAAGATCAAAGGCATAAATCTGACCTGAACAGTTAAAACTTTGTCTGTAGATACCCCATATGATGCAGGATGGACCTGATCTGGTTTCCAAAAATTTCTGTATTTTGGTTCGTATTGTTATCTTTTGTTCATATTCGAGTTTATCACAGAGGTGTACGTCAATGAAGGTCATCCTTTTGAAGTTGTGTTACATGGCTTTCTGTGTTTCGGTATATGAAACCCAGGAATGATGAACCTATAGGGACATCAAGTAGAATAAGGGGCTCAGGGGACACAGTTGCTCAGGGGAAAGGGTAAAAGGAAGATGATGTCAAAGACTCCATGTAGAAAAAGAATGTTTGGAAACTGATTGTGGTAGTAATTGTACAACTCTTCTTGATGGGATTGAAATATAGAATGATATGATATACATGTTAAAATCCCAATTAATTAAAAAATATGAAAAGAGAGTTAAAGTAAATTAAAATTTTTATTCTATTTTAGAATATATTAAAATATTATTTTAACATATAAAATATGAATACAATGTTTTGAATTTTATTTTTTAATAAGTTTCAAAAATTCAAGATGTAGTTTACACTGGATGTTTCAGAAGCATGTATGCAGGAGGAGTTGAAATTAGTCTTTGTCAGAGGATAACTGGTAGCTACCCATTTTGAGAATCTAGTTTTTCAGCACACTGATAAAATTTCTATGAACTCTCTGATAAATACTTTTTTCTTTCTTAAAATTTAAGATTAGATTTACAGAGGTTTTGTCAGTAACAACCCTGATTGTTATAAATATCTTCTCATTCACAGGCCTCCTTTTCTCTTCATACATTTAAACCTTCCTATTAAACAAAACCATTATGAGTTTGCTCTAAATATATTGCAGCCAGTCATGCTTATCAAATTAACAGCCTAATTAGTGGGATATACGGTTGTATCTAAAATCTATGGATTGAGTTGAAATGGAATGTTAAAGCACCATCTTTTACATTACCTTTTTTATTCTACACTTTCCTCCTAAGTATATATTCTTTTAACGATACCTCATAAGTTTTGTTCCTTTCCAATCTCTTAATCTTATATACAACTTGATTTAATTTTCTCATTATATGATGATAAAAATCACATTTTTCATTGTCTTAGATATTCAATATATTAGAATAACAATCTTAGAATAAAAATATCTTAGGAATAAACTTAAAAATTAGAAAGTTGTTTCTATAAACAGTTTTTTTTTTAATCCTTCAAAGTCCTTCCTCTCTCCATTTTATAAATGTTATAATAATTTCCAAATGAGTTTAAGAGGTTTGGTGGTAGTTGAAGGTCAGATTTGGACCGCAACTTGAAAGGCTGGTGTTTTAAACTTACCAGCCAGTTGGTGGAACAGGTTGAGTCTGTCTACACCTGTAAATATTGACAGTCTCAGAAAGAGTATAGACAGTATCACTATGAGTCAGAAGCCATTCAATGGTAGTGGGTTTGGACTCTTCGGATTTTATATTATTAAGGATTTTTTTGCATTTTATATTATTAAGCACTTTCGATATCTTTTGCCATCATGCCCAAAATCCTTTTTAGGTGTGCATAGTGCACTGCATCACTTCAATGGCCCCTCTTGTCATAGTTCTCCATTTTGTAATGTGTTTTATGTCGTAACTTCTGTGCTTGTGAGTTGCCATCCACTCAATGGCAGAGAGGGTTTTGTTGTTGTTTGGACTTTTTGGACGAGGTAATCAGGTACAAGTTGAGCTGCTAGCTGAAAGGTCCAGAGTTCAAACTCACCAGCAACTCTTCAGGAGAAAGATGAGAATTTTGGTTCTTGTAAAGATGAACAACCTCAAAAGCACACAGGTGGAGTTCTAGGTTGTGTAATATAATCATTATGAGTTAGAATGGATTCAGTGGTGGTGAATTTGATCTGATTATCTTTGGTTTTATGCTTGTGATTACTGTCCCATTTTGGAATGAGTGTTTGTTATGTTAATGCAATAGGAAGATGGACATGACTCAAGTGACCACACTTACAGACACTATTCAAGTGATCAGAGAATTATATCCTGGTGGTTTCTGATCCTAGATTATAATTTATTAGCTTCTCTAACAAATACTGCAAACTGAGTGTGGTCTGTGAGTTTTATGTGGCCCCTGCAAGAGATATGGAGCCCATAATAGAGTGCCAGGGGAAGGATAATCTGTTGTCAGAATTGCTTCAACTCCATAGGACTAAGCCTCACCCTGTCAATTTAGGTACTTGTGTTACCCTGACTAGAGTAGAGAGAAAAAAATCATAGACACTCATATACATACAAGAGCAATTGAATATTGAGAAAACACCCAGCCCAGATCAAGTCCATAAGTCTGAGATTAGCCCATGTGTCCAATACCAATCTATGAAGTCCTCTTCAGACTCACACAACACATGCAATGATGCCACATGCAGGAAGATGCCACAGGCCAGTGGGTGGAAATTCTTGTGGATCCAGTGGCAGTGGAAGCATCTTAGCACTGGCAGGGGTCTCCATGGGGCTCTTTCAGCTCTAGGACTCTAGGATAGCTCCATGTGTCTTGTAAGCAGAATGTCTCACAGGAAGTGAGCATGTGTCCCACCTCCAGCAAGCTATTTACCTCCTTAGTGCCTCCAAATGAGGTCATCAAGCTGCAACCTAATTGGCAGGCTAACCTCCACCCCTAAATTCTGTAACTAACGCAGTACTGATTCTATTTTCCCAAGGTGAAGTTAGATGGGGTGTTCTGAAACCTCATATACCTGTTAGCCATAACATTTTATATTAACCTTCATGTTAAAAGTGGGAGTAATTTTTTTGTTGTTGTCATAGTATGGGATGTAGTCCTCAGACTCTGACCACTGAGCTGAACACCTCTCTTAGAAACATCATCTATATCACAACATTTTAGCTTTTCTTAGATTGTATTATAATTCTTAATTCATTTTTATGTTGTCACCTTGTACAATCTTTCTGTAGGATAGCCTTGATAAATATTTATTGTATAAATTGCTAAATAAATAAATAAGAAAAGATGTTCTGTTAATAATATATATTTTATAGATAGTTGCTAAACTGAGTTTGTCGATAGAAAAACAACTGTTTTCAATGGGTGATGTCAAACTGGTTCTGACTCAACTAGCACTTGATATTTGACACCAAATCTGAGTATTTGTAATGCCACTTATTTCTGTGGCTTTAGACAATTGAAATTACCAAAATGAGACTGAATTGCTTCATCCTTCTAATGAAGATAACATGTAGGCATTACAAAAATCAAATATAATGAGAGAAATGCACACAATATTAATGTAGCACCCAGCTTTTAGTAAACACTCATTAAATTGCTCTTCATTTTTTATGATATCTATATTTTTAATATTTTATTACTCAATAAATATTGTATGCCTACTGTGCACAAAAAAATATCATTAGAACTGATCTATGAATCCAAATATATTTCTTAGCATTTTCAGGAAAAAAAATTGAAGTTCATAAGAGGCTGATTATTTTCTTACGAACTATGTCAATGGGATTTTTTGTTTATGATTTGGATGTGTATATGTGGAACGAGGACTAAAATCGACTTGTTCTCAAATGCAATAGTATTCCATAAGTATGTGGGTCATACATTATAAGTATCTTTTTCTGTATTCAGAGGAAACTAATTCCAAAAGTTGTATTAGTAATATATGATCTTTGATTAGAAATAAATAGGCCCATTTGAGGTGTGAAGCAAATTTGTTTTGTTTTGTTTTTTAATCATTTTATTAGGGGCTCATACAACTCTTATCACAATCCATACATACATCAATTGTGTAAAGCGCATTTGTACATTCATTGTCTTCATCATTTTCAAAACATTTCCTCTTCACTTAAGGCCCCGGCTTTAGGTCCTCATTTTTCCCCTCCCTCTCCGCTCGCCCCCTCTCCCTCATGAGCCCTTGATAATTTATAAATCATTATTTTGTCATATCTTGCCCTGACTGACGTCTCCCTTCACCCACTTTTCTGTTGTCTGTCCCCCAGGGAGGAAGTCACATATAGTTCCTTGTAATCGGTTCCCTCTTTCCTACCCACTCTCCCTCTATCCTCCCAGTATCACCACTCACTCCACTGGTCCTATAGGGATCATCCACCCTGGGTTCCCTGTATTTCCAGTTCCTATCTGTACCAGTGTACATCCTCTGGTCTAGCCAGACTTGCAAGGTCGAATTCATATCATGATAGTGGGAGCAGGGAGGAAACACAAACTTTTCTTTCTTGGTGTGTTTTAATTTGTTCTTTGTCAGTGGTTTGTTGTTGTTGCTGTTTTGTTATAGATTGTTGCTTGGTTTTGCTCTGTCTTGTTTTTGTGCATGTTGTTGTCTCCGCAGGTCTGTCTGGATAGGATAGGCTAGAGGAACAATCTGGAGCAAATTTGTTTTTTATATCTTTTCATTACTCCTTCTTTATAAAGATCTAATGCCCTTGTTAAAAATTTACTGATACAGATGATGATAATGATGATGATAGATAGATTAGATAGATAGATGAGGATAAGGCAGTGATAGTGAAAAGGGAGATTGAGGAGTTATTCTTTGTTTAATTGAAGGCATAAATTCTTAGGATACATCTCTAGAAACAGCTATTTGAATCAAAAACAAGGAGTCAATCATTAAAACTTCTTTGGTCTTAGTTATATCTTAGTATGCCATGATATGCTGCTGTAAGTTCTTCTTCCTTTTTATCCCCCTAATCTTCATGCAAATATGTTCATTATTTATTTAGGTGCCAATTGGTGATTAAGAAAGAAAAGGGAACATAATGAACTTATTGTATTCTTATTTTTAGATATTTTGATAAAAACAAAACAAACCAAAACCAAAAGAAGTATAGAGGGAAAAAAATTTTTTTTAATATTATAATAAGATGCTTCTTCTCTGGTGAGGAGAAAAGCTCTTGCCCTGACTGAAATCCCTTAATTCATTAAGTTTTAGTCATTTTAAGAGCATGTTGCATATTAGCAATATCACAGTCTATTAGTAAGACTTCCTCCAATCTGGATGCCACATCCTTCCTCTTATAATGCAGTTTATTTGATTACTAGCCAGCAAACATATTGAATGAGTAGAGGATACAACTCTGGTGCACACCTTTATTCTCTTAAACCATCCAGTATTCTGTGTTTCTGTTTGCACAACTGCCTTTTGATCTATTTTCTGCATGAGTGCATGAGCACAATGAATTATTATGGAATTTCCATTCTTTTTAATTTTAAATTCAATAATACATTTTATTGCGGGCTCTTACAACTCTTATAACAATCCATACATCCATTGTGTCAAGCACATTTGTACATATGTTGCCATCATC
>NW_022103911.1:12544094-12545298 GCF_000313985.2 Echinops telfairi
CATGTCCCTCCAGGACCGCTGGTCCCTTTATTTTCTTCTCACATTGTTTGTCCAGCCTCTCTTATCTAGGTTGACCAGCAGACACATTAATATGTGCATAAAATTGGGGATGACTTTGACAGCACCAAAGTGGCTCATAAGAACATGGCAACGATGGCAACAGGACTGACAAGCTAACAAACAAAAAAGCCACTGACATACAAAATTTGAAAGAAGAGGAAAAAAGAAGAAAACAAAACAAATAGGCAGAAAAAAAAGAAAAAGAAAAAAAAAGGCTATTAGTAGTTCAAGGTCTGTTTGTTGACCTTTAGGAGTGTTTTCTGGATGAGTCTGATGGGGTGCCCGTTCTGGCCCAAAATCCATCCTTGGGATCCCCTTGATCTGCTTCCCCCACCGCTCCATTGCACATCCCCATTGTTTTGCCTCAGTGTGGTGGGGCAGTTGAGAACCACTGGCCTATAGGTTCATCAATCCTGGGTTTCAAATACCGAAAAACACATAACAAAGATTCCAAGAGGCTACTCAAAGTGACAAAATACAGCAGAGATAAAGGCCAATATGAACAAAAATACAGAACATATTGAAAATCAGATCAAACACAAAGTGTATCAGAGCGGAGAGCCAGTGAGAAGGCTTTAACCGTTCAGGTCAGATTCATCATTTTAAACTACTGTCGTCATCTCTCCAACACTCTCTGTCTGGTAACCAGTTTATTCCCATCCCTCAATTACGGTTAGAGGGAAATCACCGGAGGCCTACTTTTGGGTACCTCTCCAAATGTATTTTGTGGTTCTACTGTCATCTGTAGCCTTCTGCACACCAAAGAATCTCACATTTTAAACTCTGATTTGATTCCCTCTTTTGGTTTTGGGTTATATAATTTTCAATACTTGGGTCACAGATGTTTGTGTGCTTCTTTCATGTGGATTAGTTGACATCTCACTTAGATGGCTGCTTGTTTGAAAACAATCTTAGATGACTCCAGACACTAGTCTGTCTAATAGCTGGGCACCATCTAATTTCTTCACCACACTTTGCTATAGCACCCATATTTTCCATAGTTCCTTCATGAGGGTGAGTATCCATCAGGGTCATGGGATAAGAATTAATTGTTCTTAGATTGGAGAGAGAATTAAGTGAGTCCCAAATCCATTCCTCTATCTATGTTTTTTATCTGCCTCTGACTCACCTTAGAGACTTCCTC
>NW_022103911.1:12545709-12548496 GCF_000313985.2 Echinops telfairi
TGAAGAGGATTTTATAGATTGGTACCAGACACACGGGCTAATATCGGACTTATGGACTTGATCTGGACTGGGCTGGGATGTTTTCTCAATGTTCAATTGCTCTTGTATATAAATCTCTTTCTTATATACACACACACACACACACACAAACATACACACAAAAGAAATAGGGGTGTGTGGGGGGGAGGTAGGGGGAACGAGCTGATACCAATGGCTCAAGTAGAAAGAAAATGTTTTGAAAATGATGATGGCAACATATATACAAATGTGCTTGGCACAATGGATGGATGTATGGATTGTGATAAGAGCTGTAAGAGCCCCAATAAAAGGATTTTTTTTTTTAAAGAGTAGGCAAAGGAAAAGCCTTCCCATGGAGCCAGTGGCGTGAATTCGGCCTTCTAGCCTCTTGAGCTGTAAGAAAATAGAATTCTGTGTATAAAGCTACCCTAGACAACCAAGACAGTGAGTGCTCAGTGTGAATATAACAGGAGCTTAATCAGTAGACCAAGCAAGTAATTGTAGCTTGTCATCGGGAATATTTTGTTCATAATATAAACTTAAATGTATTGGTTGATTTTTAATTTCTGGCAGTGTTCTGAAAATTGATAAAATAATAGATATTCCATCTAAACATAATGAATCTAAAGATTCATTAATTTTTCTTACTATCTCTTTTAAATGGATCAGCAACTTTTGATATATGAATAAAAATAATTAAACAAAATATCTTGAGTGAAGATTAAAGAGTTAAGGTAGGTGTTCCAGGAAAGAATTTAAGGAAAAGGGATGCCTGGGCATGATTCTATGCTTAGGTGTTAGGTAGTGGACTCATAATTAGGAGCAATCTTATTGTTTCCCTTTCCTGCTTAGCCATCTTCAAGGGGACCCATTTCCAGTCATTGGCCTATTATATCCACCCACTGATCAAACACAACAGCCTTCTCATGACTTACAAAGTTAGTAAATCAAAATGGTGATAATAACAATATCAACAACAACACAATTGTGCCTCAAGATTTTATAGCCAATGTGCCTGCAAATTTGGAATGTACAAATCCCACTTTATGGGATTTCCTGCTCTGGTATTCCTTACATGGGCTCACTTTATGAGGCATTCTCTTTTCCCTAAATTGACATGTACCCATTCTAAGATGGGTAGAGAGAGAGCTTGGACTTAGTCTTTTAAATATTAACTCGTTTTAGAAATCTTCACTCTTAAAATCAATTTTGACTCAAAGTGACCTGCCACGTATTTTTTCCTATGTCACGGTTGGAAGATCCAAACCATTTATTTTTTGATTAGCAACTAAGTGATTAATCACTGTGTCCCCAGATCTCTGAAAATAATATTAAAAAAAAACTCACTGCCATCAAGTCCATGCTGACTCATGGTGACCCCTGTGGGTTTCTGAAACAGTAAAGAAGGCCAGTCTTTCTCCCACCGAGCTGCTGGTGGTTTTGAACTGCCAACCATGCAGATATTGCAGTACAATGCATAACCATTATGCCACCAGGGTTCCATTAGCACTGTTTATTTAATGTATATTTTGAATAGGGAATTAAGATTAGCACTTTATATATTCTCTCTCATTTATCTTCCACAATCCCTATTCTTTGGATTTCTACCTCATTCAGGTTCTAGATGGTATACGATTAGATTAAGGTCACTTAATGCATGTTTGATTTCAAAGGCCACACCTTTCTTCATACCGTGAACAATGTTAGAGGGACAAAGGTAGGTGAGCTACAGACAATCAGTCATTGGTCAGCAGTCAGAGAGTGATAAGTATGGGAAGGCTTGGTGGGACAAGGAGTAAAAGGAAAGTGAGAAAGTGGAAGAACAAATTTTGGTTGAATCCTAAGAAAATACATAGTGATCACAATTATAGAAATGAAGGCCATGGCAAAGAAGATTAATTTTTCCTGAAAAGACAAGTATTACATTTTATTAAAATAGGAAAAGAAAATAATAAGAAGAAATAAAATTAAGACATAATTAATATATTAAAGCTGTAACTAATGTCAGAACTTCCCAGAGTTCATAAGCAAATATGTGATTGATGTGTGAAGGTGGCATGATGTGGATAGTAGATAATTCTCCCTTTGATGTAAATAAAAGTACAAAAGCTATTCTTTTCCTTCAGAATAACATACACATTTCTGATTCTGGAATTCAAACTCTCTGTTAAATGTAAGAAATTGCCTCTCCCTCCCATCACCTCACAAACTAATCGTTTATTCAAACTGAATCACTCTATTCATTGTCATTGTCATCTGAATACAGCTCCTGTTTCCCGATTTCAATGACTCTTTTAAGAGATCCTCCCAGCACAGATGTCTCTCCCTCCCCGTCCCAGCTTCTCTCATCCCTGAGTTCAGGCCAAATATGCCTCTTCCGTGAAGTCTTCATCAAACTCACATTTTTAAATCATTACACATAACTTCTCAGTAGGTATTGAATATTTAGGTAGTAATCGCTTATCATTAATAGTCTACATACATGTACAAGCACATATACACAAAATAGATATATTGATTTCTATATAACATGCTTTGTATTTCACAAAGTGCCTTTTATAACAAGTTGCAACAAATGGGTTTACACATTTACATATTATGGAGCAAAACAAATGTGAGTTGTACTAGCTTTTCAAAACTATTTAAACTTTCAGACAATTCTTAACTTTAGTTCATTTATATGTTACAAGGAAATAAAGACTGTTCTTTATAAGATATTATGATAATTAAATATGGGCATTAATATAAAATGCTTAAAATAATACAAGG
>NW_022103911.1:12549177-12553742 GCF_000313985.2 Echinops telfairi
AAATGACAGAGAAGGAAACTTGGCTTTCTCAACCTTGGCACAGAATAGAGAGGGTGGGATTGCCTGGAAATTCATATCACAGATACCCACGACCTGGACTTAATGTCTTAATTCACCACAAAAACAAAGTAAATTAATTTAATGTTGTACTGAGTAGCAGGTTAAAAGAGCTCAGTTAAATCAATTGTCAAACTCTAATTTTAACCTATCAAAACTGCATATGGAAAGCAGGAGTAAAATAAAGAAAATGTTAATTGAATGCAAATTGAGAAATTATAATAAATGTATTTAAAGAATGCTCCTCAGTTCAAAGAAAATTGATTCTTAATGTAGATATGAGGAAAGATGTCAGAAAATAAATATTAGAAATAACAGCTGTATAAACGATCCATATCCTATGTTTACATTCTACCACTTGTCTGGCAGTTTGTGGTGCGATGCTGGAAGGTATTTCAAATGTCACCAGGGTCACCAAAGTGACCAGGCTTCAGTGGAGCTTCCAGACGAAGAACAGACAACAAAAAAGGATTCGGCTCCCCACTTTGGAGGAAGGAACCTCTGAAAACCTTGTGCGCAGCTTCCAAACATTGTCAGATGTGAAGGCTTAAGGAATGGAAGCTGGAAGAAGGGCCCCTCAGGTCAGAGAGCACCAGAAATGTGATTGAGGAGAAGCTGCTTCCTGGGAGTAGAGTCAAGCATGATGACATATATGAAGTAAAACCAATGGGAATGGAGCCTTCCAGATCGTTATTTGCTGAGAGGGCATGGCTCAAGAAAAAATAGCTGCAAATATCTACTATTGATTAGAATATGGAATGTGCAAAATATGAATCTAGGAAAATTGGAAGTGGTCAAAAAATGAAATGGACTCTATCAAGATCCATATCCTAGGCATGAATAAATGGAAGTGGATTAGTGGTGGTCATTTTGAATCAGAAAATCATATGATTTACTATGCCAGGAATAACAGAATAAAGAGAAATGGCTTTACTGTCAAAACAGACATTGCAACATCAATCTTAAAGGACAATGCTGTTTGTGGTAGGATTATAGCTATTTATTTTCAAGGAAATCCAAATAAAAAACTATTTTTCAAATATATGCATCAACCACAAAAAGCTACTGATGGAGAAAAGTGAAGAATGTTACCAACAACTTCAGTGTGAAATTGGTCAAATGTGCAATCAAAATGCATTGGTAATCATTGGCTTTTAGAATGAAAATGCTAGAAACAAAAAGGAAGGAAGAATAGTTGGAAATTATGGTCTTGGTGATAGAAACAAAACTAGAGGTGACAAGATAGGATTTTACAGGATAAATGATTTATTTATAACAAATAACTTTTTCAACAACATAAAAGGCTTCTACACATATGGACTTCTACAGATAGAATACATTGACTACATTTGAGGGAAAAGATGATGGAGAAGTTCAATTTCAGAAGCTAAACCTGGCCAGGGGCTGACTATGGTCGAGTCCATTGATTGTTCATATGTAAGTTCATGGTGAAACTGAAGAAAAGTAAAACAAGGCCACACAAGTCAAAAGTACAACTTTGAGTCTACCCCATTTGAATTTTCAGACTACATCAAGAACAGATTTTCTCCATTGAACATTAACGACAGAAGACCTTTTGAGCGGTGTGAGGAAATCAAACACATCGTTCATGAAGAAAGCAAAAGATCATTAAAAAGAAAGAAAAGATCCAAGTAGATGCCAGATGAGACTCTGAAACTTGCTTTTAATAGTCGAATAAGAAATGAAGTCAAAGAGCTAAATAGAAATTTTCCATAGGCAGCCCTAGCAACAATGTCAAACAATATAATGGAAACTGCAAAGACCAACAGTTAAAAAGTTAAAAAGGAAAACCATGCTCAGCCTATCATAAACTGAAAGAACTAGAAAAAAAATCAAAAGTCTATGGGGAAAATATTGAATGTTGCAGGCAGCATCAAAATAAGATGGAAAGACTACAGAGTCACTGAAATAAAGAGAAGTGGATATTCCACCATTTCAGAGGTAGCATACAATGCGGTACCCAACAAAAAAAAATGGAATTTTTTTCAAGGCTATGTATTTACATTTTTTTACAGAACAACTTTATCACCTTCAAAGTGCTCTCTATTACATTTATACATTTGTGAAATCTGCATTTCCATTCTTGGAAACATTTTTCAAACTCATCTGTTTGGATGGCTGACAGCACCTCCCTCGTCTTGTCTTTCTCTACCTTTTTTACATCATCAGCTCACTGCCCTTTTATGTCCCTCTTCATTCATGGAAACAAAAAGAAGTTTCACAGAGTGAGGTCAGGAGAATAATGTGGGCAGGGAAAGAGAGGCATGATGTTTTTTGCTAAAAAGTGGCACACCGAGATGGCTGCGTGAGCAGGTGTATTGTCCTGGTGGCAAAACCAATCCCCTGTCTGCCACAAATCAGGCCTTTTTTGTCACACGCTGTTAAGCTATCTTTTCAGAACCTCTAGATACAAGCTTGATTAACAACCTGACCTGGGGGAATGAACTCCAAATGCACTATCCCCTTTACATTTGTTAAAAAAAAAAACCAATGAGCATCATCTTCATCTTTGATTTCATTTGATGAGCTTTTTGGGGAAGAGGAGACAATGGAATAATTGTCTGGATCCCAATGGAGCTGTTCTTTCAAAGCAATGGCATATGTTTCCAGTCCATACTTTTTTCTGGTTAGAACCTGAGGCACAAACTTGCCAATGACCATTCTCATTCCCAAATCTTCCATTAAAAAAAATCACTGATCTTCAAGATGGTCCAGATAACCTCCCCATCTCTTCAATGGTCCGTCACAGTCTTCAAGCACAAGGGCATACATTTTGTAGACATTTTCATCCATTTGGGAAGTTGATAGATATCCAGAATGAGGTTTGTCATCAATTGTCATTTTACCTTTTTGAAATGGGAAAACCACTCATACACTTGAGTTTTTCCCATAGCATTGCCCTTGTAAGCTTTGTTCGACATTACAACAGTTTCTTTGGCATTTTACCTGAGCAGGAAACTAAATTTCACAGCCACACATTGTTCTCTTAAATTGGCCATCCCCAAAACGAGGTTTGAGGGAAACTACTTTCATGAAAAAAAATTAATTGTGACCAGAGAGAACCTTCCCAAGGGAATGCCAGTGGGTGAACTAACTCAGAGAGTGTTGCTGGATGCTTGCCTAGCAGGAAAAATGCTACGAAGAAAGCTTCACCCAGCAGACTCTGTTCCATTTATTTGGGTACCCCCTAGCATGATCAAGAACCAATGGACTTGAAGAATTCAACCTACACTGAAAGCATTAGCCCCAAACAAGTCTCCAGGGATTGATGCGATACCAACTTAATGTTTCAACAAGCTAATGGATGCTCAAACTTTACAACCAATATCATTGCTATCACATACCAGTAAAATGTTGCTGAAGATCATTCAACAGTGGTTGCAGCAGTACATTGACAGTGAGCTGCCAGAAGTCCAGCCATGTTTTAGAAGAAGCAGTGAAATAAGAAAAATCATTGCTGGTCCCAGCTGAATCTTAGCAGAAAGCAGAGAATCTGAGAAAGATGTTTACTTGTGTTTTATTGACTCTGTCAAAATATTCAATTGTGTAGTTCCTAAAAACTATGGGTAATCTTGAGAAGAATGGAAATTTCAGGACATTTTATTGTGCTTATATGGAACTTGACTTTCATATATTTTAATCACATCATACATGTGAAAATTAAACATTACCAGCTTAATTCTTAATGTCTGTGTCATTAGATCCTGACAAGTAAGAGAAAATTTACATGTTTAGGTACAGAGCTTAGGAATTTGGCATATTTGAAGTATGGATCATATCATAATACATAATGTTTGTAGTAAAGTGAAGCTTTAACTTTTTATCTATTTTAATGATTTGTTTATTTTGAATTTCCATTAAATTCAATAAAAATAAAGTCCTGGACAAAGGTTTCATTAAAGAAACATAACAAGTCTTAAAAAAATTAACATCAAATTTATTCAAATTATATGTAATAGGTAGGTTTATTGTGCCAACCTGGCCAATGAACACATGTGGGATTAATTGAAGGGCTGTTTAATTGAAGGGCAGAGAGTTAAATGGCTCAACAAACCTTATCTTTCTGGTCTCTTGTTCTTTGGTGATTGGACTAGTGTGTGGCTGCCTTAGCTTGTTCTCTATTTCAGCTTGTGAGCTACACTACCTGTGAGACATCCAACCTGTGGACTGTGTCACTGTAGTTTGAGGTTCCTTCAAGACCTGCTTCACCATGCTACTGGTATATATATCGCTTGAGTTGGGGACTGTGGGACCCTGTCATCCTGATGACTATTGGTGACCTGCCTTGCCATTTGCTGCCTGTGGTCAGATTACCTGAATTGTTCTACAGAGGACTCAGCTGTTTGCTTCCTTGACTTGCACCCGGTGACCCATATAACTTGAAGGAGTGCCAGTGTAGTAGCTGACTCACAGAAGTGAGTTGCGCTGAGCCATTTGTACTGCTCTATAGACTAATTAGCTGTTTGTTTCTTATTTTGAATCTATCT
>NW_022103911.1:12554465-12575094 GCF_000313985.2 Echinops telfairi
GGGCAACTTCTTGGAAGTTTCCCAAAGTCAAATTGTGCTTGATAGCCAGTAAACTCTACGAGCATTCATGTTTTAGGTGTTTCTAGGTAATTTTGCATAATGAACTAACTCACACTTTCTAAGATTAGTTGATACTGGCCTCCCATATCAGTGTTTTTGGTCTGGTTAACCACCAGTTTAGAAGACTTTGACTCACGTACTTTGGACTTGTCATGAGAACAGACCAATCCCTTTAAAAGGACATTAAACTTTGTAAAGAAAGGGGCAACAAAAAGGAGAAAGGCCCTCAACAAGATGGATTGACTGCTGCAATCTTTGTTGAATGTTTCTTTCTAGCAAAATCATATTTGTATGTCATATTAATGATATTCTATAATTTCCACATTGTATTTGGCAATCACTTTCAAATGGGAACAAATGCGGATCTCTTCTAGTCAGTTGTCCAGGTAGTTGTCCTTAATTAGTAGTTCTGGGAGTGCTAATAGGACCTAGAGACTGTTAAAGCTGCATAAATGAGGCCAGTTCTGATTTATGCTAAAATAAATAAATAAATAAAGGAGGCCGCTTCATATTTTCTCCAGAAAAAATTATTTCAATAATCTGCAAACATTAAAATATTAATATGAGTAATATGTGTACGACAAATTAATAAACCACTATTAATTAATGAATAAAATATGACATACAATACAGATTTTTTTTAAATGTCTGTGTAATGGATTAGTCTTTTAACTCTTAAGATGACATATATTAGGAAAACTTCATTATTATCAAAAGATATAAAGAATCCCACAACATAGATCTTTAACTCAGGGGTATATAAACAATCAAACTCCACTAAGGGAACACTGTAGGATAAGCATTGGACTGCCAACTACTAACTGAGACCTTCAAAACCACAAACGACTGCTCAAGCGCAAGATGCGTGTCTGTTCCTTTAAATATTTACAAATTTCAAAATCCTGATAAGCAGTTCTACTCTGCCCTACATGGTCACTATAGGGTTCAAAATCAACTCAATGGCAGTGGATTTTTAATGCCAATTATTTTTTAATGGAAATTTTAGTAGGCACCCATTTATCTAAAAGTAATCAGGAAATTGGGTCTTTTGGTTAATTAAACATTCCTGGCAATTGACATTTGTCAAATATTTCATACATGGATTAACATTGTTCAAAGAACTAGAATAAAATAATGTTCACTCGACATCAGAATTATAACTCTAAGGCTTATTGCAAGTTGTGTTATTCTGTAACTGTTCAGAAGACACCAGTGTTCACATATAACTTAAAGTATCCCATTGATTCAAATTAATCAACAAATAATTAAAATTCTTTAACCTTACAAAAAGGTGAACCTAATAAAAACAAGTTGTTTGCAATTGTCTTCTGGTCTCAGGATACTGATCATGTGCTTGGCATACATATTCAATAAGTATGGGGAGAGGATATAAGCCTGTTGCACGCTTCCTGATTTTAAACCATGCAGCATTCCCTTGGTCTGTTTGCACAACTACCTCTTGATGCATGTACAATTTCCACAGGAGTAAAATGAAGTTGTCTGGAATTCATATTTTTCTCATGGTTATCCATACTTTGCTTTGATCCACACAATCAATTGCTTAGTCAATAAAACACAATTAGAAATCTTTTTGGTATTCTTTGCTTTCAACCAAGATCTATCTAGTATCAGTAGTGATATCCCTTGTTCCACATCTTCTTCTGAGTCAGGCCTGAACTTCTCAACCCTCTCTCTGTGAATATACTCCTAGAAACTTTATTTCATGCTCTTCAGCAAAATTTTACTAGCATGTGATTTCATTGATATTGTTCTATAGTTTGAGCATTCGGTTGGGCTACTTTTCTTTGGAATATACACAATGGATCCCTTCCAGTTGGTTGGCCAAGTAGCTGTCTTCCAAATGTCCTGGCATAACCGAGTGAGGCTTCCAGTGCTTCATCAGCTTGTTGAAGCATTTCAATTGATATTATATCAATTCTTGGAGCCTAGTTTATGGCTAGTGCTTTCAGTGCAGTCTGAGTTTTTCCTTCAACACCATTGGTTCTTGATCATATGTTACCTCCTGAAATGATGGAATTTGAACTAATTATTTTCCACTTTCATGGATATCCAATGAATACAACTGCTATTCAAATTTATGCACTAACCACCAAAGATAGAGCTCAAGATATTGAAGAATTCTACCAATGTCTTCTACCAACGTTGGGGGGGAACAGAACAAGAACATATTGCATGATTTAAAATGAGGAAACTTGTGCATCAGAGTTGTATCCTCTCACTATGCTTGTTCAAACAATATGCTAAACAGATCATCAGAGAAGCTGAATTATATGAAAAAGAGTGTGGCATCAGGATTGGAGGAAGGCTTATTAAAAATCTGTGAATTGCAGATGACCCAACATTGCTTGCTGAAACTCAGGAGAAATTGTAGTACTTGCAGATGAAGATCAAGGATTATAGCCTTCAGTATGGACTACAAACCAGTGTAAGGAGATCAAAATCCTCACAACGTGCTCCAATTAGTAGCATCATGATAAATGAAGAAAAGGTTGAACTCGTCAAGGATTGTGTCTTGCTTGGATACATAATCAATACTCATGGAAGCAGCAGTTAAGATGTCAAAAGGTGTGTTGCATTAGGTAAAAGACATATTTAGAGTATTTAAGGGCAAGGATGTTACTTTGAGGACTGTCCCGTCCAGCGGGAACAGTAACGTGCGTCCTGGATAGAGGGAGCGGGACGCTAAGAATGGAGACGAGACAGGAGGCTGAGCAGTTCTCTGTTCTCTCAGTTCTCTCTATTTTTCCACAAGCAGCAGCTTATCAGGGCAAAAAAGAAGGGAGTGCCCGCGGGACATGCAAATCAAGCTACTACTGAACGCCCAATCAGAAAACTTACAAAAGCACACCCAGCGCCTGCGGTCAGTAGTTTCAGATCAGGTCCATGGGAAGGACATCACCTTATGCTAATTAGGTGAAACAGCACATATGCTAACAGGGTGCCCGTCAGCCAATACAAGTAAGGGAAAAAGCCAAGGCCACCTGGACTTTTCTGTAAGGCAGCAAAAGGAAACGGAAAGTCTCCACCCGGGCCTGAGGCTGAGAGTAAAGCCTGTTTATGAGATCTTGGCTGTTGGGGCCCATGGTCCCCGACAGAGGACTAAGAAGCATCTGACCCCTATTCTCCATTGTATCATATGCATGTGAAAGTTGGACATTGAATAAGGAAAACCATAAAGGAATAGATGTATTTGAATTATAATGCTGGAGAAGAACGTTAAAAGTATCTTGGACTGATAAAAAGACACACTGATCTGTGTTGGAAGAAGAAAGGTCAGAGTGCTCCTTAGAGGCAAGGATGGCAAGACTTTGTCCTCTGTACTTTGGACACATCGTCAGGAGAGAGCAGGCCCTGGAGAAGGACATCATATTTATTAAAGTGGAAGGGCAGCAAAAACAGAGGAAGGCCCTCCATGAGATGGATTGCCTCGGTGGCAGCATCAATGGAATTTTTCAAGCATAAGAACAATTGTGAGGATGGCACAGAACTGTGGAATGTTGTGCTTTGTTGTGCATTGAGCCACTATGGGTTGCAACTGACTCCGTAGCACCGAACAACACAATACCGACATCCTCAGCCTGAACGTGATCAACCATGCAGGCAAGATGTAGTGATAATTATTGGCAATTGGAACGCAAACGTTGTAAAGACAGAGGAAGGAACAGTAATTAGAAAATATGGATTTGGTGATAAAAGCAAAGCTGGAAATCACACGATAGATTTTTGCAAAACAATTTGTTCTTAGGAAATAACTTTGATCAGAAACACAAAAACTTGTAAGTGCCCATACTTGTGAGTGCTGTCTTTGAATTACGTGTGCCTATTCCAATGAGTTAGCAGACTGTAGAGACGTGGTGTTGGCGGCACAGTGGGTGGAGTCACAGCTGACTTGAGCCTGTTGGCAGTAAGCCTGGAACAGGTGAAGACTGGATTCTCTTTTCTTGCTGGTAGAGTAGCCACTGGAGGTCAGATTTGCCCTACACACCTCTCTCTCTTTTTTTTCAATTTTTTGGTAAGGGGTTTCCCTTAAAGTTGCTTTTCCTCAAGGGTTGCTATACTACTGACTGGATTCTAACAGTAGAGGAGTTCTGGTGGCATAGTGGGTTATGTGTTGGGCTGCTGGCCTTGATGTGGTGTGGACTTAGCGCACTCTTCTCTTTACTGAAGCCAGAGGAGGTTAAATGTGACCTGAGGTCATTACTCCAAGAACTTAAAATATGTTAATTACTTAGTTTTTATAATATTCCTAGGAGTCATATTCTGGCATTATCCACAGTCCATATGTGGGATAAACCAATCAACCAAGCAAACAAACAGACTCACTGCTGACTCATAGCAACCTTATAGGACAGAGTAGAACTGCCCCTGTGGGTTTCTGAGACTGTAACTGTTTACGGGAGTAGAAAGCTCAGTCTTTCTCCTGAAGTGTGGCAGATCACAGCCCAGTGTTTAAGGACTATGCTATCAGAGTTCCTTATAAGTATTATAGATGCCTAATTTTCTACATTTCAATACCTATGCAATGGTATTTAATTTTTGCCATATGTTTAATTATCATCCATTCATATTTTTTGTTGTTGTTTAATTGCCTGTTTAAAACCTTGGTCACTGAATGAGTGTGTGCTTCCTTGTTTTAATCCGGGTTATTTGTTTTCTAATTGTTAAAGCTTACAATTCTTAGTAGAGATTGGATTGAAGTCATTTGTCATATATATACTTTGCAAATATTTCTCCCAGTTTGTGGCTTGTGTTTTTATTTCCCCAACAGTGTCTTTTATAACAATGTCTTTCAAAGTACAGATCTTCATTTTTATGAATTTCAACTTGAAGCTAACCTCAAGGCTTCCATTTCAAAACCACTAGCTGCTCCACAAGAGAAAGATAAGATTTTATACTCCTATAAAGGGTTGAAGTACCAGACACAAGGACAGTTCTAACCTGTCAAAATGACAGTGAGTTTGGTTATTTTGGTATTTATCATCTTTTTTCTCTTTTTAAAAATAGTTTTTTTTAATATAAATTCAAATATCATACAATTTAACTATTCAATTATATTAAGAAGAGTTGTGCAATTACCATCACAATCAACTAATTCTTTCTAATACTCATTGTTATTAGGTTCCAGTTACCCCCAACCTCTCCTGCCATTCCCCTAAGTAATTATCAGTCCAGTTACTGTCTCTACAGATTTACCCATTCCGTAGTTCATATACTGAAAGTCAAGCAAACACAAACAAGACAGAAACTAAAGCAACCATGACAAAACAGAACAGAGGAAAAACCTTAATCAAAATAGATGAAAATAGAGAAAATGTTGAAAACAAGACCAGGTCCAGCATACATCAGAATGGGGATCAACTGGAAACTCATTGTGGTAGCAATTGGAAAATAACTGCTTGATGTGATTGAACTATGGAATGATATGATAGATTTATTAACTCTCAATAGAAAAGATAAAGATATTAAAAACTGAAATCACTTCAAAAGAAGTCTAAAGGTAGAGCAAATGCTAAGGTGTTAATTTGTAACTAGCTACATCTGCCATAATCAATTTTGCAATGTCCTCTGTGTGATAACAAGGCTGTTCACATCCTTTAACTATGGACAGAAGAGATTCAACACAGGCTACACCCAGGTGGGTCCCTGCAATGGATTGTGAGCTTCCACTGTTATCCATAGCCTTCTGAAAACCTGGTGTTCACAATCTAAGCGTGGTACAGTTCCTTCCTGTGGATTTGGATTTTATCATTTATTATCCTTGGATCATACAGACTGGTATCCTTCTTCCATGTGGACCCAGTTGAGGCCTTACTTGCTTGTCTTAAGACAATCCTTTAAGATACCAAATGCAATTCATTCTGGAACCATCTGGTTCCTTCAATACACTTTGCTATAGCAAATATATTTTCAGTGATCTATTCATGAGGATGAAGATGGAGTATGACCACATCATGAGAATTAATTGTTCATAGATTAGGGACAGTATTATGTGATAGTCCAAAATCCATTAATATATCTATGGTTTATATATGTCTCTAATTAACTTTAAAGATAGAGAACATTAGCAATAGAAAATATTAAAAATCATTCCGTTGAGGTGTAAGGTAATTCTCTTCATAGTTTCACTAATTTAGCCAGAGGTATAGAATTAAAAAGAAAAACATTGAGAGTAGAATATATATATGTAAATGTTGAGAATATATATATCCTATCCAAGAGAGAGAGACATTTCAGACTGCAATATATGAATTGTTGACATATACAGATTAAAAGTTTAAGTGGCTGGATTCTATCTACAAAAACAATGAAAGTTGAGGATAGGGCAAAACTTGTAATAACACTCATTCACAACGTATAACCATCCCTGTCATACTAAAACAGTTCATAAAAAATCAAAGAGAATATGAATCATAACTATATGGTAATTTCAGATCACCATTCACTGGGCACCCTCAAAGCAAGAGATGTTAACCAAAGTCCAAGGATCACCAATTCCGTCATTTTGGGATAGCAGTCATCTGCTCCTGACATCAGGTCATTTCAGCCTTCTCGTACAGATCCTTGAAGGTACAGCCCAATTTGCTCAGTGGGGCCTCCACATTAAATCCTAGTGTGGCCTATAATGGTTGCTATGTGCCTCAAAAGGACAGAGTCTGAAGTTACAGTGTTATATAGGACAAGACCTGGAGCACCAAGGACTGGATAGCATTGAATTCACACGTGTCCAGTTAGGAACATAGTATTGGGTGTCCCTCCTCTAACATCCTATATCCATATTGTTGAGCGTTTTTCCGGAGGGAAGACTGCTACATCAAGTTAACCCACTAGCAGAGGTATAATCTTCTTCTCAAACAATTTCAGGTAAGGCTCCCATATCACTTGTGGGAGTAACTGTTGATTTGGGATGAACTTATAAAAATATTGTGTTAGGTGGGGTTAACTACAGAAACAAATCCAGTGACACTCATATGTGTGTAAGAGAGAGCTCTATACCAAAGAGAAATTGTATATTGAGAAAATATCTCAACCCAGTCTAAATCAAGTCCATAAGTCTGCTATTAGCCCATGTGTCCAATATGAGTCCATAAAGTCCCCTTTAGACTCACACGGCACATGCAATGATGCCAAATGGCAGGAAGCTGACAGACCAGTGATGGATCCAGTGGCAGTGGAAGCATCTCAACCCTGGTGCTCCTCCACATGGCTCCCCTAGCTCTAGGACTCTGGATGTTTTCAGCATGGCTCCTTGTGGCTTTTCAACAGGATAGTGAAGTGGAGAGGGTGTGTGTCCTGCCTGCTGGGAGGAAGACAGGAGTTCCCAGAAACCACAGAAAGCCATGCCCACACAGAGGCATTATTGGCTATGACCTAATTGTCAGGGTTGACTCCACCCCTTCACTCAAGTTGACAGAGATTATGTAACTGCTACAACTAGTGTTTGTATGTAACTGATTGGTGTTCTCCCTCTTCCCCTGGTTTTAGAAACTTATCCCAGCTAAGGTGAAGCCTTCTTTGCGGAAGTAGTTTTTAAGATGTAAAAATAAAGAGGGTAATGTATTGTTCACAAGCACAATGCAGTCTCACTACCTCCTTGCTTGGAGAGACTGGATTAGAAGATTACATGATCTGAGTGAAGAAACCTGACTTTGTCTTGCTGGTTATCCTTATAGCAGTGGAATCATAAATACTGGTCCTTTTGTGATGGCTTACCTTCACTCACTACCACTTGTCTGTCAATGTGTTGTACTGTGGAAGTCTGTGTGTTGCCTTGATGATGACGCTATGTGCCAGGTATTTCAAATGCCAGCAGAGTCATCCAAAATGAATAGGTTTCAGCAGAGCATCAAGACTAAAAAGCAGACAACAAAGAAGGACGTGGCTCCCCACTTCAGAGCAAGAAGGCACTGGAAATCTTTTGTACACTTTCTAAGCATTTTCACATACTGAAAGCCTAAACAAAGGAAGCAGGATATTGTGGGTGATGCTGCCAGTAGATGGGCCCCTCAGGTCTGAGGGCACTCAAAATGTGACTGAAGAGGAGATGATTTCTTGGAGGAGAGTTGTCAACGGTGACCTGAATCTCATGAAGCCTGTGGGAGTGGAACCTCTGGATCTTCATTTGCTGGTGGGACGTGAGTCAATGTAGAGAGAAGCAGCTGCAAACATCTTCTTAATAATCAGAACTCGGAATATGTGATAAATTTAGGAAAACTGGACGGAGTGAAAAAACAAAATGCAATTTATGAAGATCAGTATTCTACGTATTTGTAAGCTGAAATGAATTGGTGATGGACATTTTCAATCAGAACATCATATGATTTACTATCCCAGAAATGATATAATCATGAGGGATAGTGTGGCATTCATTGTCAGAAAGGATCTTGCTAAATCCATCAAGAAGTACAATGCTGTTTGTGATCTGATTATATCTATCTACCCTCAAGAAAACCCAATCAATACAATTATTATTAAATTTATGCACCAACTACAAAAGCTACTGATGAAGAAATGAAGAAGTCTACCAATGAATTCATTCAGAACGTGATGAAGCACGCAATCAAGATGCACTGATAGTTATTGGAATGCAAATGGCGGAAACTAAGAGGAAGGAATAGTAGTTGGAAAGTATGGATTTGGTGATAGAATGAAATTGGAGATTGCATGATAGAATTTTGCAAAGCCAACTACTTTTTAATAGTAAATACCTTTTTCAACAACTCAAAAATGACTATTCAGCATATTTCCCAGATAGAACACACAGAAATCAAATTGACCACATTCATGGGAAGACACTACAGAGAAGCTCACTATCAGCAGCTAAAACCAGCCCAGAGATGGACTGTGGAACAGACCATTAATTGTTCATGTGTAAGTAAAGGATATTGCTGAAAAAACTTAAAACAAGTTCACAAGAGCCAAAATATAACCTTGAGTCTATCCCACCTGAATTTTGAGAACATCCCAAGAACAGATTTAACACAAGGAACACTCATAGCAGAAGACTGGATGAGCTGTGGGAGGACATCAAGACCATCATTCATGATGAACGTGAAAGGTGATTAAAAAGATAGGAGAGAAAGAAAAGACCACGTGAATGTCAGAAGAGACTCAGAAGCTTGCTATTAATCATAAAGTGGCTAAAGCTCAAGGAAGAAATGATAAAGTTAAGGAGAAAATTTCAAAGGGTAGCTCAAGAAGTCAAAACTACATCTGATAACAAATTATGCAAGGACCTGGAATTAGAATACCAAAAAGGGAAGAACACAGAGACTATTATAAACTGAAAGAATTCAAGAAATATTCAAGCCTGGGATTGAAATTTTGAAAGATTTTATAGCAAAACATTGAATGATGCAGGAAGCATCTACAGACTAATGGAAAGAAAAAGAGTCACTGTACCAAAAAGAACTAGTCCACAGTCCACCAATTCAGGGGGTTCAATATGAGGTAGAACTAATGGAGCTGATGGAATTCAAATTGCACTGAATGCATTTGCCGAAAACAAGGCTCCTCTTACTCAGAGTGACTTGTGAGTTGGAACAGTTGAGATATTTCTGTTGGTTACTCAATAGTAGAATTGATTTGATGGCAACTAAATTTGGTGGTATCTGTAAAAAAAAAATGCATCACAGTAAAAAGAAAGCATATTTGATTATTTTTCCCTGTATCTTGTTTTATGGACTGTAGAATCACTACTGAATAAGTATACTAACATTGTGACTAAAGTGTGTTTAATAATTAATGAAGTGAATATTGAGGCAAATATAGGTCATCTGATAACACGAAACACGGAAGGGCAAATAAATGCACTCATTACATCATACTGAGTAGTATTTAGAAAAGCATGCCTTAAAAAGAAAGGGGGGAAAAATAAAACAATCTAGCATGCAAACAATAAATAGGAAAACATCAATATCCTCTGTTTTCATTAAAGACATGATAAAACCTGACTATTGGTAAAACACAAATTAGTCCTTGTTATGTCACAACACATAAAAATTATCTCCATTAGCTCTTAGTAGTGTCCTAATGAGAACATACTCTCAACTCCATTATGGCGGTCATCGACAGAAACCTATCCTGCACAGTGACCACTCATTTATTTGTTCTTGCCCAGCTTGAACTAGTAATGGCTTCATCCAGACTACATAATTAATAGCAAATTTCATACACTAATATTCAAAGCTATTTTAACATTTTTCTCAAATGAACTTTCTAAATGTATAAACTTCTTTTTCTCCACCACAAACAACATTTAAATGCCCATGCTTGAACGTAAGCTTGTTTATTCACTACTGGCTTGAAAACATACGAACTGTTTTAGTAATTGGTCTTTGATTTTTTCCCCTTTTTTTTTTAAATGGTGGAAAATAAGCAGGTATTTCTGTTTTTTTGTGTGGCTTTTTGTTGCTGTTGTGTGGTGCCATCTAGTCAGTACTTACTAATAGCAAGGACCCTGTGCACCACTGAACAAAATAACACATCATCGGCACCATCCTCACAATTGTTCCCCAGCCTGAACCCATTGCTGCAGCCACTGTGTCAATCCATCTAAATGAGGGTCTTCCTCTTTTTCTCAGCCCCACCACTCTACCCAGCATAATATGTTTTCCAGGGACTCTGGTGTATCCTGATAAAATATCGGTCCAAAGCTGTAAGATGAAATCTTGCCTTCCTTGCCTCTAAGGAGCACTGTGGCAATGCTTCTTTCAAGAGAGATGGATCGGTCTTTTTAACAGTCCATAGTACTTTCAATATTCTTCCACAGCACCACATCCGTTCTTCTTGGGTCTTCTTTATTCGATGTGTAACTTTCACATGCATATGAAGCAATGGAAAACATCATGGTTTGGATCAGGCCACTTTACTCTTCAAAGTAAGGTCCTTGCTTTTCAATACTCTTAAACAGTGCTTGTGAAACAGATCTACCTAATGCAACTTGTCTTTTGATCTCTCAACTGCTGCTTCCATGAGCCTTGATTGTGGATCTAAGCATGATATTATCTGTTGTAGTTGTGAGGTTTGGGTCTTCGTTACATTGCATACCGAAGGCTGCAATCTTTTATCTTCATCAGCAAATGCTCCAAGTCCACCTTATTTTTAGCAAGCATGGTTGTGTCGTCTCATATCACAGGTTGGGAAAAGCCTTCCTCCAATCTGGATGCCACATTTTTGTTCATATAAACCAACATGTGTGATGATTTCCTCAGCATACAGATTGAATAAGAATGGTGAGAGGATACAATCCTGATACACACCTTTCCTGATTGTAAACCATGGAGTATTACCTGGTTCTATTCTAACAACTTGATCCAGGTACAAGTTCCACATGAGCACAGTGAAGTGTTCTGGAATTCCCATTCTTCTCAAGGTTATCCACAGTTTACTAAGGTCCAACTGTCAAATACCTTGGCATAGTCAATAAAACACAAATAAACACCTTTCTAGTATTTTCTGAATCAAAATACTTTTGACATCACCAGTGATATCCCTTATTCCACATCCTCTCTTGAAACCAGCCTGCACCCTGATGAGCCCTGTAAATGTACTACTGCAAACTTAGTTGGATGATCTTCAGTAAAATTTTGTTTGCAAAGATATTAATGATTTTGTTCTATAATTTGGGCATTGTATTGGATCACCTTTCTTTGGAATGTGCAAAAATATGGATCTCTTCCAGTCAGTTGGTCAAGCATCTGTTTTCTCAATTTCCTGGCATAGATAAGTGAATGTTTCCAGTGCTTCATCAACTTGTTGAGACATTTAAATTGGTATTCCATGAATTCCTGAATCCTTATTTTTGGCTACTGTTTTTATTCCAGCTTGAACTTCTTCCTTCAGCACCATTGGTGCTTCATCATATGCTACCTCCTGAAATGGTGGAATGTAGAATAGTACATTTTTGGTACAGTGACTCTGCTTTCTTTCTCTTTATTCTTGATGCTTGCCTGTAGAATCTCTCAAGATTGAAACTTGGGGCTTGACTTTTTCTTAGGGTTCTTTCCGTCTCAGACATTCTATGCATATTCTTCATTTTGAGTTTTCTAATTATAGGTGTTTTCACATTTTATTATAGTATTTGGTTTTGTCTTTTTGAGCTGCCCTTTGAAAATTTCAATTTAGTTCTTTCACTTTAAACATATCTTCCACATGCGTTAGCTACTCTACTACTACGAGCAAGTGTCAGAGTCTCTTTTAACATCCACTTTGATATTTTCTTTCTTTCCTGTGTTTTAATTACCTTTTACTCTCTTAATGAATGATATTTTTGATAACTTCCCACAATGTATCAGGTATTCTGTTTTTAGTGTTGAATGTGTCAAAACTGTTCTTGAAATTCAGATAACACAAGGTTGTATTTTTTATCTTGTTTTAATATTTTTCAGTTTTATTCTGAACTCTCCTATGAATGATTGATAGGCTATTCAACTTTTCTCCATTTATCATGATTTTAATTATTATCCTAGTTGTGAGGATTTTGGTATTCTCTACATTGAGTTAAAATCCATACTGAATTCTGTAATCCTTGATCTTCATCAACAAGTGCTTCAAATCCACCTCACTTTCAGCAAGCAAGGTTTTGTCATCTATGTATCGCAAGTTGTTAATAATCATTCCTTCAATCCTGATGCACATTCTTCTTCAGATAATCCACTTTCTCTGATTGTTTGCTTAGCATGCAGAGTGAATAACTATCCTGATTTTAAGCCCTGCGGTATTCCCTTATTCTATTCACTCAACTGCCTCTTGATTCCTGTGAACTGTCCACAGGGGCCTAATGAAGTGTTCTGGAATTTCCATTATTCTCAACGCTAGCCATAATTTTTAAAAATACTCTATACAAACAAATGCCTTAGCATAGTCAATAAAACACAAGTAATCATCTTTCTGGTTTTCTCTGATTTCAGTCAAGATATATCTGATGTCACCAATATCCCTGGCTCCATGTCCTCTTTTTAATCTGGCCTGAACCTCTTGCTTCCCCCTGTCAATGCACTGCTGCAACAGTTGTTGGATAATCTGTTAGGATGGATTTTTCTTGGAAAACACAACTAGCGACACTCATACATGTATAAAAAAGAGCTTTACATGAAAAAGTAATTATTTAACAGGAAGGCATCCCAGCCCAGTCCAATTCAGGTCCATAAGCCTGATGCTTGTCCATAAGTCCTCTTCAGGCTCACATAACTACATCCTGTTGACTCAGAATGGAGAATTGGGAATCAGGAAGGTCACAGGCTGGTGAATGGAGAATCACTTGGATCCAAAGTGATTCAGTGGAAACATTGCAGGGCACCACAGCTGTTGGGGTTGGCAGCAGATTCCCAGCAAGCAGAAAAGCAAAGGGACAGAGAGGAAGACATCAATTCTGTCCTTCTTACTTTGATACAAATGACTTTGACATCAAGGAGCTATCCCCTGACTTTCACTGGATAGACAGTTTTGACGACACCCCTAGCCAGCAATGTCTTAATTGATATAAATCATCCAGCTACCACAGATGACTCCTTGTAAATTTGACACCTTGCTCCACTTTTTAACCGTGCATAATCTCACAACAAAGATGAGAAAACGATGTTTGCACCTAACATGGTACAACTAACGCACCCACAAATGAAAATGCACCAAACCCTTTTAAGCCTTTTTATCTATGAGTGAACAAAACAAACATATCCTTTGCCTAACAATTGCAGCTTGTGAATACCTACATTTTAATCTTATCAACATCTTCCCCCACCTATGAAAATTTGTAATCTTCATGCCTTTTTCTCTTGCTATTTTGGGGGTTCAAATTTTATCAAACCTGTACTCTGAGTATACAAGCAACTTCCTTGATGTAAAGAATCTTTATTCTATTTGGAACCTCATGAGTTGCATTCATAAGCAAAGTCAAATCAGGACAGGTCCTTCCTCAAGTCAGCAGGCAATGCATTGATTCACAGGGTCTGATTTACAAGGGAAAATACCATATCTTCATCTAATTGGGTGATGTTCAAATCAATATGGGCTACAGCTCCTCCTACCTGCTGCCTAGCCTCAAAACCACTGCCCCTTCACAAGTTCTTAGTAACCTTAGGACCTTTAGGCTAGATTGTGCCATATGTCCAGGCTCCAAACAACTCTAAATTTAAGCCCAACCAGCTCATTTTCATCTCTAGTTCCATGAGACCAGACTCAACCTGTCTCTCCTTTGCTGCATTTCCCCAACTTCTACTCAACAAGCAGATCCAAGTGGTCACCTAGCGAGGATTTAAGTTGCACACGGGCTCCCTTTACCATTCAGTCCCACAGGGAGAATTCCTTCAGGGGCCTAGATCAGGCCAAGATGGAAACTGCTGGCTCAAGAGTCAAAAAGTCTGAGACTTTTTTTTTCTTCAGTCTCTCAACAGCTGTCATGACAACTCTTTTAAAAACCAAATGTCCTGGAACTCAAAATACTGGGTGGGGCTTAATTTTTCTAAACCTGCTATCTTGGCTTCAAACAAAAAGCCAGTGTTTTGTAGGCAATTCCTAAATTTCCTTTAGACAGATCTAAGTGTGATAGCTAAAGGCTTACAAACTCTAATCATACTTCCCAATCTTAGTTTCTGTGATGCATTATACCAATAGATGTAGGTAGAAGATATCAGAATAATCTGCATACAACCAAATCCTAAACATAATTCTAAAAACAGTCTAATTTGATTCTTTTTCTTTTTATCTAAAAATCCTATTTATATGCAATCTGGCCTTACGGCCCTGGCTGGATCAAACCAGGGCCAGGATTTCTATCAGCTTTTTGACTAAATCTTATGGCTTTTGAATCAGAAACGTTCAAGAGGCATTTTTCCCCCCTTAGCTGCAATTTATCATCCATTACATTAATTTTCTCTATTTTAAGTATAAATAAATAAAGACAGCTTCTAAGACTCAACATTTCATTTTCTAGATAACAACTGAGTAGACTCAACATTTCATTTTCTAGATAACAACTGAGTAAACCAATAGGCCTTATATAAACTCTGACTATTTGAAGAAAAATATCTAATTTAATCCAACTCCCTTAAGGCAGAACTCAGACAAGTCTACAACAAAAAGGTAAAAAGGGTTGAGTGAAAACGCACCCTATAATTGTATTATCTAATTAACATTATATAGAAATTCCTTTCCTAAATGAGATTATAACCACAAGTTCAGACATTAGATTTTCAATACATATTTTGCCTGACACAAATCAAGCCATAACAAATGTCAAGTAAATAGTTTCCTTCCCAGCCATGTCCATTCCACAAAGGAAAATAGAAATTAATTGTATTTGGTCAATGCTGCCATTTCCAAAATGACATTCCTTTTTCTCTTAAAAATATATTCAAAATACAAAGAAATAGCTAACTTCTTGTAGGCACATCAATTCTGATTTACAGAATTCAACTACTACATAAAGTTCCTTTGGCTATAACTTACAGAAGCATATCATCAATTTTTTCTACCACAGTACCACTGGGCTGTGAGTCACCACCTTTGCATTAATAGTTGAATGTAAATTATTTGCACCACTCTGGGACCTTGTAAAATATTTGTCTTAAATTAACATGTTCAAATCTTGTCGACTCTCTGCTACTTCTGAGCCAGCAATTTCACAATCAGTGTTCTGGAACTTCTAAATCCTTTATAAATTTATGTAAATTAAATCATGTTCTTCACAACTATTTGGTTAATATTTTTCCCTATTAAAAGCTACCATTTTTGTAAGGCTTGTAATTTTTAAAATTTATTTTATTAGGGGCTCTTACAGCTCTATCACAATCCATATGTATATATTCATTGTGTCAAGCACATCTGTACATATGTTGTCATCATCTTTTTCAAAACATTTTTTTCTACTTGAGCCCTTGGTATCAACTCCTCATTTTTTCCTTCCCTCCCCCATGTCCCCTTGATAATTTATAAATTCTTCTCTTTTTTTCGTGTCTTATACCAACTGCTGTCTCCCTTTACCTACTTTTCTTCTGTCCATCCCCTTGGGTAGGGCAATACATTGATTATTGTGATCAATCTCCACTTACAGCTCCCTTTCCCTTACCCTCCTAGTATCGCTGCTCCCCTTATTGGTCCTGAGGGGTTTATCTGTTCTGGATTCCCTGTGTTGTGAGCTCTTATCTGTACCAGTGCACATGTTCTGGTCTAGCCAGATTTGTAAGATAGAATTGGGGTCATGATAATAGGGGTGGGAGGGGAGAGGAAGCATTAAAGAACTAGAAGAAGGTTGTGTGTTTTCTCGGTGCTATACTGCACCCTGACTGGCTCATCTTTTACTTGTGACTCTTCTGACAGGGGATGTTCAATTGGCTACTGATGGGCTTTGGGTCACTCTGCCCTCCCAGTCATGTACATAGATATGGCGTTTTTTGTTTTCTTTTGGGTCTTTGATGCCTGATACCCGATCCCATCGACACCTCATGATCACACAGACTGGTGTGCTTCTTCCATGTGGTCTTTGGTCTTAAAGAGTTGAAGATAAACAAATGGCCATCTAGCTGAGAAGTTTCAAGTCTTGCAATTTTAAAACTGAACATTAATAATAATAATATTTTCCTTTCCTAAAAATGTGTTACAAGAAGAACCTAAAGTACATAAAAAGAGCAGTTATGTATTAGTATTTGTGAAACAATTCTTAAGTGTTATTGTTATTTAATATAGAAAAATTAAGATTATTTTGTGAGAAAAATCTTTTCCTGCTTCTGTTTTTAAGCTTTTATTTTCCTAATACAGCATTTGTATTTAGATTGACTCTTTCCTGTGTTCTTGCTCACTCATTCACTATATCTTTAGGAGTACGTAAACCCAATATACCTTTTGATTATAATTGTTTAGAAAGAATGATAAATTTAGAATCATTTCTCATAGCCATTGATTCAATTCTGATTCATGTTGACCCTATAAGACAGGGTAAAATTGCCTGAGTGTTTCCCAAGACTGAAACTCTTTGTAAGAGTAGAAAGTCTTATCTTTCCCCTTTAGAATCATTTTGGCAAATGATATTTAATCCTAATTTATGATAATTTTGGAAACAAATAGCGAAACTGAAAACTATTATAGATGTGTATTAGAAATGAGAACCACATTTCTTTGGCCCCTTAAAGCATTTCATTATTATTTAATAATTGTTGTCATTGCTAATTCATCTCCATCTCTCACCAAATGAGCCTACAAAAGTTTGATAATGTAGTGCAAATGCACCTGTAGGGAATTGGAAGCAAAGTACATGAGTTCCCAATAGGATCTATGCTTCTAAAATATTCCAGAGTATGCTCTGGCATAATGGAATTTAAAATAAATTTCTCCCAATTGTAAAGGACTGCATGTTATTTTTAAAACAAATTATATAATAAAGAACCTTTTTACATTCAGAGAAAACTTAAGTTTTCTTAAGTTTAGTACAAAGATAGTACAAAGAATTCTCACATATTGCATGCTTTGTTTCTCCTTTGATTAGAAGCCAGCATCAGTATGGTACATTTGTAACAATTAATGAACTATTATTGATAAATTATTACTAATGACAGTTCATACTTTATTCATAGTTTCTTCATTTTTACCTAATGCTCTTTCTGTTCCAATCTCTATTGAAGATACTACAGTACACTGGGTTGTCACGCCTCTTAGGTATTTCTTCTTTGCAATGTTTTCTTAGCCTTTTCTTGTCCTTAATTTTTTGGGGGTAGAGGGGCAGCGGTAGTCAAGTATCTTATAGAACTTTCCTAAATGGGGATTTGGCTAATGTTTTTCTTATGATTAGACTGGGGTTGTGGGCTGGGGAATAAGAGCATAGACCTAAAATGGCATTTTCATCACATACTATCCACATGATCTATGATTGTTCATCTTGATCACTTAGCAGAAACAGTGTTTGTCATAGTTTAACATAGCAAAGTTACCCTTTAATTTACATATGTATTTGCACTTTTGTATGCCACATTCTTTGGAAGAAAACAACTAAGCACATTTCACATTTGAGGAATGTGGACTATGTTCCCCTCGGATAATTGATTTTGAATGATTTATATTGGGGAATTTTCTCTTCTCCCACGTTTCATTACAGATCAAGTAAAGGCAACTTGATATATTAACATTATTGAGCCTTGTGATCTAAGAAGTCTGATGCTGTTGTTAGGTGCCACCAAATCATTTCTGACTCATAGGCCTTGTGCCCATCACAGAGCATCACCTGATTTCTTGACCACTGCTTCCACAAGCATTGTTTGTGGATTCAAGCAGGATGAAATCCTGGACAAAATCAACCTTTCCCCCCCCATTTATCGCAGGGTTGTCTATTGATCCAGATATCAGGTTTTTTCCTATTTCACATTGATTGTATGTAATTTTACGAGTTGTGATTGCTGTGAATTAGAGTTGATTCCATAGTAATGAGTTATTATTTCTCCTCATTGCTTTTAGCCCTTGTTCTCCTCTGCATGTCTTCCTTTTCCATGAGCCAAACAATAGTCAGGACTAAAAATTTAAAGTGTCACTTTGAAGCCTCAGCTTCACCAGACACAGCCATGTGTTTTGAATCACATAAAAGCTAGACAATGAATGAGAACAACTGAAGGATTGGTTTATTTAAATGATGGTGTTGGTGAAGAGCAATGAACAGGCCATGGACTCTCTGAAGAATGCAGAAATGCATCTCTCTTGGAAGAAATGTAATGGAATGCTCAGTGAAGCTGGGCACATTTAATCTCACACACTTGGGGCTTGTTATCAAGCGAGGCCAGGCGCTGGAGAAGACAGCATACTCGGTAGAGTAGTGGAACAGCAAGAAAGAGGAACACCTAACTATGATTGAAGGACACAGTGACTACAGCAAAGGGTTCAGGCACAGTGAGGGTGGCATAGAGAGAGATTCCTTCTCATGCACATAAAGTAGACACTCAAAACAAAAGCACCCTTAAGTAGGTTTGCTTTCTTTTGTTTCCTATCATGGAAGCTTAAAAACTTTTTTAATATTCTTTTTTAATATATATATTTAATGCTATAAGTGTTCTTTTGAGTTCTTCCACTGTATCACACATATTTTTCATAAGTTGTATTTTTCTCAAATAAAGTTTTAAATGTTTCCCTTGAGATTTATTTGTTTACCCTACTGTGCTATTTGAAAGTGTGTTTTATCTCCATCCATTTTATATTTCCCAGCAATCTTGTATTATTCCAGCTACAGTCATTGATTTCTAGTTTAATTTAAATATTGGTTCAGAATATACTTAGGAGGATGTCTTTGTTTTTAAATTTATTAAAGTGTTGTTTTTTTGTAGCCCAGGATATGGTGTGTCTTGGTGGACAATTCATATAAACTTGAAAATGCTATGTATTCTGCTTTCTTGGATGGCATTGTTTATAAACGTCAATTAGATTAAACTGATAGCATTGGTAAGGTAAACTTTATTTTTTACTGAATTTATGCTTTCTAGTTATATCAGTTACTACAGAGAAGGGTGTTGACATTTTCAACTATATTAGAAAATTTGACTATATCTTTTTCAAATTCATTCTGTCAGTTTTGAAATATTTCTTACACCCTATTCTCTCTCTTTGTTGTATTTCAGTAGGTATATGTTATAACATTTCAAAAAGTCTTAACATTTTGCTATTTTCTAGTATGTATTTTCTTTTTACACATTGGGAAAGTTCTATTTACATGTCTTTAAAGTTATCAATTATTTTCTTAGTCCTGTGTATAATCTAATGATAAGACCATCAAAATATTCTGTATTTTGCATTTTGTGTTTTTCATTTCTAGTGAAGGACTTCTAGTACAAAAATGGGTAACACACTGGGATGCAAACCGCAAGGCCAGCAATCTGGAGAGAGAGATGAGGCTTTCACCAAGAAGATTTACATAAAATTATCAACTAAAGAAAAACAAATACATAGAAATTGAATAACACTTTACTCAAGAAACATTGAGTAACTGAAGAAAAAAAAGAATAAAATCAAAAGATTCCTTGAAGCAAATTAGAATGAAAATACAACATCTCAAAACCTCAGGGAATTAGTACTCAGAGAGCAGTTAATAGAATATCTGCACACATCAATAAAGTGGAAAGAATTGAAATAAACATATTACTATCAATTACAACAACTGTAAACAATGTAGTAAAACAAACCATCAGATATGAGTGGAAAGGAAATAATACAGATTAAGGCAGAAATGAATAAGAAAATTTAAACAGAACTATAGAAAAATATCAATAAGACAAGAAGTTCCTTCTTTAAAAAAATTAACAAAAATTGATAAACTACTGGAAAACCTACCCAAGAAAAACAATGAGAAGTAACAAATGTTATGAATAAGAAATAAAATGGATGATATTACAACAGTATCAATAAGGTAAATTACAATCACACAGCTTTATGAAAAACAATATTCCAACAAATTTGACAATCTAGACGTGAATATATTTCTAGAAATGCATTTTTTATCAACACAGAATGATATAGAAAAACTTAACCAGCCTATAACGAGAAGAAATAGAACTGGTCATAAAAAATACTCCAACATCAAGAA
>NW_022103911.1:12576262-12577811 GCF_000313985.2 Echinops telfairi
CCCTCCAAGGCAGGACATGGCTCAGTGGGGCCTGGGACCATCTCACACCACTGGAATCAAGAAGTGGAAGTGAAGTGCCCGCCAGGCAGGGAGCCAGAGACTGGCAGCAGGACTGGCTGAAGCTGTGACCCCTCTCTTCCCCCTCCTTTGTGATCAACCCCATTTTAAACATGTTTCAAACAGAAACTATGTTGTAACTTAATATAGTTCTATAGTTTCATATATTGAACTATAGGTAGTTTGATGTAGTTTTAGCTAGAGCCATAAAGCATCAAAAAGAAATTAAAGGTATCCACAAAGACACAGAAGAAATAAAAATCTCTTTATTTGCAGATGACATAATCCTATATATAGAAACCCCCAAAGATTCAATTAAACAATTGCTTGAACTAATTGAAAAATTTGGCATCTTAGCAGGCTTTAAGATCAACATACAGAAATCAATTGTATTCTTGTATATTAAGGATGATATATCAAAAGAACTATGCCATTTATGATAATTACACAAAAGATAAAATGTTTAGGAATAAATCTTACCAGAGAAACAAAAGACTTATGCAAAGAAAACAAAAAATACTCCTTCAAGAAACTGAAGGATGGAGCTTACACAATGGAGGTTACCATGTTCTTGGATATACATAATAAATATTATGAAAATGTCAATATTACCAAAATTACTTACAAATTCAATGTAATTCTGATCAAAATCTAACCACATATTTTTTTCAGAAAAATGGGAGAACTAATTACCAACTTTAAATGGAAAAGAATGGAAATCTGGGACAAATAAAACACTATTAAAAAATAAAAACAAAGTAGGAGACCTTTAATTCCAAGACCTAAAACTCTGCAACATACACAGTCATGGTAATCAAAACATCCTGGTACTGGTACAAGAATAGATATGAAGACCAACAAATTAGAATTGAGAACTCAGAAATACAACCAAGTATCTATAAACACCAAAGTTTTGATATAAAACTAAAACACATTAAATGGGCACGAGACCATTTTTTTCAACAAAGAGTGCAGGAAAAACTGGATCTTCACCAGAAGAAGAATGAAACAAGACCCTTACCTCACATCATGCACAAAAACAAACTCAAGATGGATCAAAGCCTAAGTATAAACCAAACATTATGAAGACCACCAATGAAAAAACAGGAACAACCTTAAGGTCTCTAGTTCAAAACCACCTGCAGCTTTGCAGGAGATAAACTGGGATTTCTACCCCAATAAACAGTTACAGTCTTGACAACCTACGGGGGTTGCTATGAGTCCTTGATTTGATGGCAGTGAGTTAGCTTTGGTTTTTGATATAGTTGTAGCTAACAAAGGCTGCAAATTTATTAAATTGTCCTTATTTTTATTTCCCTTGACTTTAACTTCTCTAATTACTCCTTACAGTTTTTTTCAGCAGTTATAATTTTATTAATTTTGATATTGTCATTGTTATGAGTATATTATGCACACAATTTTTGTCAATTCATCTTTTTGGAGGTATACAACTTATTGACAGTTATTACATTAATTTGTTTTTTATTGTTTA
>NW_022103911.1:12579879-12580758 GCF_000313985.2 Echinops telfairi
TTGTTAATTATAATGAACATATCTCTGGTTGCATAGTGATTATGCATTGGGCTTTGATCCACAAGATTAACACTTTGAAACTGCCAGCAGCTCCCTGGAGAAAGACAGGGTTATCTACTCCGCAAAAGAGTTCCAGTGTCTGAAACTAATAGGGGCAGACCAGCCCTGTCCGACTGGGTCAAAATGAGTTGGTATGGGTTCAATGCCAGTGAGTTTGTTTTTGTGGAATTCTTTGTTGGTATGATGCTAAATGGTGAGGGAGGCAATGCATTATACAATCTTTTGATTGATTTAAGTGTTTCAATTTTCCCCTACCCTGTAGGAATTCTATAAGAAACTAGAGTCTGAGAAATGCCCTTTCCCTTTGTTTGGAAAAGTTTCCCCTGATAAAATGCTCTTACCTCGATTTAGGAGCCCTAGTGTTGAGATTGGTAAAGTTTTGAGCTGCTAATTGCAAAGACAAAAGTTAAAAGCAACCATCCACTCAGCAGTAGAAAGATGAGAATTTCTACTCCACTGCTGAATTGCACTCAGAAAACCACAGGGACAGTTCTAGTTCGTCCAATAGGGCTGCTATGAGCCATATTTGACTGTGATATTTGATGGCATTGAATTTGATTTTGGTTTTGAGTTTACTTCCTGTTTCTCTCTTCCCTCTCTCCCCACTTCTTCTTTCTCTCCCAGTTCTTACCCTAGTCACAAAGGGATCATTCTGGGCTTTTTATTGTGAAAATCTGTTGACCAGTGTGATACTCCTGAATGTACAACTTATAAAACTAGATGAGCTTCTCTAAAACCTTATTTTCTTCCCTCCCAGTATTTCTCTTTCACATTCTTCTATACTGAGTGCCCAACAATCATTCACATAATCATTTGTTC
>NW_022103911.1:12581164-12582802 GCF_000313985.2 Echinops telfairi
CTAAAAAAAAAAATCATTGTTTGTTGAGTTTGATTGTTTATTTTTTTCTTGTAAGAACAGCAGTGATAACTTCTAATTTTTACATAACCAAAATCTCACTCTCTGATTACTTCAGTCTTATTTTGGTATTTTTCAATTTAGAAGTATGTTTTGTCTTATATTTTATAACAAAATACATTAAGCAAAGAAAAAAATGATTTGAACTTATTTTTTAGATTTGAACTTATAGTCTTTAGCCTCCAGAGACTTGCTATATACCCAATTATTATGCATTTCATAATGAAGACATAAAAGCCAAATTTATTACTCCTTAAAGTTATGTGGCTCTAAAAATGTAATAAGCATTCTTTGGTTGAATATTGTCATGCATAATAAATTCTGCATTTTGATGTTTGCAGTTTCCAAGTGATTGGCAAAGTACCATATTAAATGAAGATGCCCATTACAGTGAATAAACACCTAGTCAAACAGTGCACTCATTTAAGAATCATGCCAAGAAATTTCAATTTTGTTATAAACACACTGTATTTAATTTTTCTAAGAGACTCATGTACTACATGGAAACCTGATTTGATTATCTGCAAGTGCTCTCTCATATCTAAGGAAAGAAGTGGTGCTGGTGTTTAATTTCAGCTTTAAATTCTGTAATAATTATTCTTGGCATTTGGATGGGTAGAAGTCTCCAACTTTAGAGTTGATAGTGTGAAACCCCTTTCAGTCCCCAACAGTTGTATGACACATAATTATTTCAAGTGTTTAAAATTCAAATTACTGTTATTTGAGAATTTCATGAAGCTCCTTGTGATAATTAGAAATATATCTAAAGCAAAGTGATGGCATATCTAACGATCAGATTTGGGCACAGGAAAGAGACAAGCAGGCAAGTAAAACTGACACTAACATATTCCTTTGCATTCCCAAATTTCTAAATCATATCTCTGAATATGGAGGTGAGCTTCAGCAATCCCAAACAGAATAATTTTACTGTTTCTTTACTAAATTTGAACTTCACAAAAGAAACAGTAAGTATCGAGCTATAAATCACTAGCAAAAATACTCTACAATTGCAATAATTTAAGAGGCTGTGGGTTCGAATCCTGATTCTACCACTTAGCTGTGTAACATGCAGCCATCCTTGGACAATTGAAACTTGAGCAGATGCGTTATTTTATAGGTTTTGTCAAAATTAGCTAAATGTATGAAGTGATTTGAAACCTTCCTTGAAAACAATGAACCCTATCAATTCGTAAATGTTTACCAATATCATCGAGGTTTTGGTAAAACAATACGCAAAAGAAACTATTACCTTGCAGTTTATTTGTGAAGGGTTCTGGAAGAGAAAATTTCTTAGGTTGTGGAAAATTACTTTTTAAAGCCACAATGTACCTACATTATTTTGGATTTGTCAAAATCAATTATTACATGAGCAACAGAATGCATACGTTTTCCAATGAAATCTTTATCTACACCCTGTGATCTTGCTTTATAATAACAATTTATCTTTAGAAATATGACTAAATTTTGATCTTTTTTGCATTCTGAAACAGAAATGAAGATATCTAGCAAAAAACAAGACAAAAACGGAGCCATACCTCCTCTATGCCTCAGCTTACTAGAGAGATTCAAGTTACATAATGG
>NW_022103911.1:12583819-12585175 GCF_000313985.2 Echinops telfairi
TTAAACCTCTTGTATTGAGGATAAATATAGTTGAATGACTTATTAAAATGGAAGTGTGAAGGATCTCTATTAACTTGTTCTATGGATGTTAAATTATTGTATGTTAATCTGAATCAACATATAACAATCATCTGTGATGATTTTATGAAAATACTGATACAACCTCTAGAGATTTTTATTTGATTTGATGGGGACTTGGGTTTGGGAATGGCAGTTTAACAATCATGCTGTAACAATGTCGAGAGTGCTTGGTTACAGAATGCAAATACTGCGCATGCAGTACGCATGTAAAACCTGGGTTAGAAAACCAAAAAGAAAGAACATGTGCTGCATATCTCAAGTTTAAAAACCTAAAGGAAAAACTCAAGCCTCAAGTTGAACTGAAAGTATTAATGAAAATCAAGGCCCAGGAAAGAATGGAATAGCAATTGAAATGTTCAAACAAACTGATAAAATACTGGAAACATTCATTCATGCCAAAAAATGTGGAAGGCAGTACTTGGTCAATAGACTGGAAGAAACCCAAATTTATATCCATTCTAAAGAAAAGTGACTTAGAAAAATGTGGACATTATTAAACAAACTCTTTAAATATTATGTGCTAGTAAAATTCTGCTGGTGATAATTCAACTATGGTGGAAACAGTAAGTTGACAGTGATGTGTCAGAAATCCCAGGCCATTCTAGAAGAGAATATGAAAGGATGATGATGTCAAAGGATCTGAGATAAAAATAGGCAACATTAGAAAGATCCTTATTTGTGTAATATTGATTATGAAAAAGCATTTGACCTTGGGGATCATAACAAACTTTGTATAGCATTGAGAATAATGGGAACTTCAGAACACTTTACTGTTCTCATGAGAAACCTGTAGATGAACCAAGATATTGTCTTGGGAACAGAATAAAGGAGCACACCCAGTTTAAAATCAGAGAAGCTGTGAATCAGAATTGTATCTTTTCACTCTACTTATTCAATCTGCATGCAGAGCAAATAATCTTAGAAACTGGACTATATGAAGAAGAAGAAAGCATCAGAATTGGAGGAAGTTTTATTAATAATCTGTGTCATGCAGATGGCACCATGTGACTTGCTGATGTAGAGGAGGACTTGAACCACCTGCTGATGAAGATCAAGAACTGTAGCCTTCAATATGCATCATAGCTCAATGTAAAGAAAACCAAAATTCTCACAACTGGACAAATAGGCAACATCATGATAGATAAAATATTGAGGTTTTTAAAATTTCATCTTGCTTGGATCCACAATCAATGCTTAGATCAGCAGCAGTTAAAAGAACAAATTATGAATTTCATTGGGTAAATATGCTACCCAAGTCCTCTTTGTTGTGTTGAA
>NW_022103911.1:12586489-12600486 GCF_000313985.2 Echinops telfairi
GAGCCCATCAATGCAGCCACTGTGTCCGTTCATCCTGTGGAAAGGCTTCCTCTTTTTCACGACGCTTCTGCTTTATCAAGCCATGGTTTTGTTCTCCATGACAACATGTCCAAAGTAGTGAAACAAAAAGACTCGGCATCGTTGCCTCTAAGGCACATGGTGGTTGTCCACGATACTTTTAATGTTCTTTTGTGCTGCTTAAGTGGCTATATAGCACACGCAAGCTGATTTAATAAAGCAGTCCTTTATTTCTCACAATTAGACTGCTAGAAATCTGGCTTTAGTGTGCCAACTCTAGGAGAAAGCTTTCTCTCCCTGTTGATTCTGGAGAGAAGTCCTTGTCTTTTGAGTTTCCACTTATGGTTGATTGTCATGTGGTTTATCTCTCTTACCCATTTCTGTCTTCTCCGCTCTCCTAATCTGCTCTTTTTGTATTTCAAAAGAAACTGATTTAAAGTTTATGCTATACTGATAAATTCATATAACACTGAAAACCCAATCTGAGATGTGATTATAGCTACAGATTTAGGAATTAAGATGTAGAACATATATTTCTGGGAGACAAAATTCAATCCACAACAGTATGATACCATGGTTTAAGAAATTTAGAGAATTCACTTTATTGTCAATTATTTATCATAAAACAGGTCTATAAAACTTATTTTAAATATTTTATTTTAAGTTTATAGCTTTTAATTAAAATGCTATCCAACTTCATTTTGCTCTTCATAAGACAGTAACTGTAAACCTTATGTCATAGTACATTAAAGACTCAAATTTAGACTAGTATGATTAATATACTTATTTTAGTCTTCTCATTTCATAAACTCAGTTTGGAGAAAACACTGAAATTATGTTTTGGACTCTAAGGATTCAAGACTGGAATCATTTAATTCTTTCATTTCACAACTCATACACAGAATATCTCTTGCATGTAAACATAAAATATTTTAACTTCAATATATCAGATATTATCAGACCATCTGCTGACATTATTGCAAATGAATTAGTTGTGTGATGTTTCTAAGAACTGCATAACAACTAAAAACCATGTTTTTCATTGAAATATTATATAAAGGTAATTCCCTATAGTCCGTTGGTCTTTGCAAAGATAAAATAAAAAAAATACAATAAAATTAAAAACCTAAAAATCCTAAAGACAAACAACTTGCCCATCCTACAGATGCTTAAGGTTAGAGGATAACATGTGTTCTGATGTAAACTCAAGTTCTTTTCACACTGACATTTATTTTTCTCAAATGTCTGTGTTATACATTAATTGCGACACTCTAAAATATATATTGCAATCCAGTGCCTGTGTCTATGGAAGCAATTCCACTTGGGAGTAAGGTTGTTTTTGTCATATGATTTAGATAATACTGATAAGGCAACCACTTTCAAGTTATAAGATGAATAGGCACAGAAGCGTGTATGAAAAAGGAAGATGGATTACACTTAAAGCAGCCAAGCAGGTAAGGAACACCTGGACTATAGAAGCTAAAACATGGATTTTTTTTTTAACAAAACAACAGAGATAGTGTTTCTCGATAACCAACACCCAGAATCCAGACTTCAAGCCACATAAATGGAAAGAGAAAAAAATGCTGATCATTTAAGCCACCCACCTGTGGTGTTTCTGTGACATGAGCATAAGCAAACTTATTACCTCAATTTTTCATTTAGCCCACTGCTATGTAATTCCAGTCTCATTAATTATTTAGCATATTTTAATGGTTGTGCTTTTTTTTTTTTAAACTCTGATTTCAACATTTGTAACTGTTACTCAGGGCAGCAATTCCATGAAGATCCAAAGTAATGCAGACGTTTTTGAACAATTTCATTACCATCACACTCACAAGCAAAATTATATTGAAGATCACTCAAAAACAGTTAAAGCAACAAATCTGCAAGTCTGAGTTTCCTCCAGAAGGCCTGGGTCTGTTGTTCCATAAAATGCCACCAACAGCCACACACAACGATTATCCTGGGGAAAATTCTTAATCCTCATGAGATAATAGAAAAGAGAACTGAGGAAAAGATTGGCACCTGATGTTAGGACTACCCAAGGACAATACCAAACTAAGAGTACACATTACTCGACATTCCTCCTCGCTCAACCTCAGTCTTAAGAGTCTTCATTTAGGTTTTATGATGAAAACAGAAGAGGCTGGCTAGCCAAACAGGCTGAGATGAAAAGACGAAGGAAGGTAACTCCTTTTCCGCACAGGTTCCAGCCCTGAGGGTGTTTTTAAGCTACTCTCCCTAATTCCAGCATATCATGTTTGTGTACATCTCTCTATAAGCACACTATTCTTCTCGGCTATTACTAAGATTTGTCTTGGCCACCTGTGTAGTTTAATAGAAATACATGTGTAAATTGAGTACTAAAGATGCCTTTTAGACTGATTCAAGGAATAGGATGGAGACAGGACTTGGTGCAGGCTGCAGCTTTCTGCAGAAAAAGAAATGCCTTTTGGCTCTTGGTCCTGACACATTTATTCGTCTTGATTGGAGTTTGATGGTAGGGCTGTTAACTAACATGGGCTTTCGCTCGACTTAAGATGGTGGCCAAAGCAGACTCTAACTTGACAGTGCTGGCAATCCACTGTATGCCATCTTGTCTGTCTTTCCAATGGACTTTGTATTATTGACCAAAACCTCTCTTCACCACCTTCATCCAAGCATTCTTTCCCTCTAGGACGCACGAGGCAGCAGTGAAAGATAAAATGAGTGGGATACAGATTATAATAATCACTCTTCCTTGTAGAGTTGCCCCTTTTCATAGTCCCCTTCTTGATGGCAGCTACTCAAATGGATCAGGGGTCTGGAGGGCTCTTAGACTGCGTGGCTATATCCTTCACTGTCTAATTCTGTGATGTCTTCCTCCACCTTCTCTGTATTGTATATCTATGTCCCACATGAATTGTTGACTACAGTGCAGACTCTGTCTTGCTGGACGAGTAAAAATAAAATCCAAACTGCTCTTTGGAGCACTGTGGCCAAACAGTTGAAGCATTCCTGCTGTGTTCCCATTCTTTAGTAGCTTTGTCTGCTATTTGTCACAGGATGATTTATAAATGTCTTAAAGACGGTTTCAATTTAAGTATAACATAATTAAAGATTATAGTTCTTAACGAAGATCAAATCAAAGCTAAGTATTGAATTAAGAGACTCTGACCCATAGAAACCTACGCACACCAGAATGAAATAACTATCAGGTCTCAGATATTCTTATGCCTGAGCCCATTGCGGCAGCCACCATGTCAGTCCATCTCCTTGAGAGCCTTCCTCTTTTTCTCAGTATCTGGACTTTAGCAGATAGAATGGCCTTCTTCAGGAGCTGGTTTCTCTTGATAACATGCCAAAGTTTGTAAGGCAAAGTCTCTGCATCCTTGCCTCTAAGGAGTACCGTGGCCACACGAATACCAAAAGAAATTGGTTTGTCCTTTAGTAGTTCATGCTACTTTCAATATTCTTCTCCATAGTTTAAGTGGATCCATTCATCTTTGGACTTCTTTGGATCCATGCATATAAGGCAACTGAAAATAGCATAGCTTGGTTAGGCACACCTTAGACCACAATGCAAAAGCCTTGCTTTTCAATATTCTAAAGAAGTTTTGTCTGAAGATTTATCTAATGCAACATGTCTTTTGATATCGTAACCACTGCTTCCATGAGCATTGATTGTGGAACAGAGCAAGACCAAACCCTTGATAGCTTCCATCTTGTCTCTGTTTACATAATGGTACCCATTTGTCTACTTCTTAGGATTTTTGTCTTCCTTACATTGAATTGTAATCCATACAATAGACTGCAGTCCTTGATCTTATCAGCAAGTACTTCAAGCCCGCTATGCTTTCAGCAAGCAAGGTTGCAACAGCTGCATATCACTGGCTCATAATGAGCTTTCCTTCTATCTTAATGCCCCATTCTTCTTCAGATACCCCAGCTTCTCTAATTATATGCTCAGCATACAGATGGACCAAGTATGGTGAGAGGATACAGGCCTGCTGCACACATTTCCTGATTTTAAACCAGGCAGTCGCACCTCCTTCTGTTGGCACAACTGCCTGTTGATCAATGAACAAGTTCCTCAGGAGCACAATGAAGTGTTCTGAAATTCCCATTCTTTCCTAAGGTATCAATAGTTTATTATGATTCACACAGTCTAATGCCTTTGCATAGTCAATAAAACACAAGTACACATCTTTTTGGTATTCACTGCTTTCAGCCGTGATCCCTCTCACATTAGCAATGATATCCTTTAGTCCATACCTTCTTCTGCATGCATTTAGAGGATTTTGGAATATCCTTGTTTCTGCCTGTAGTGGGAATTTTAGCTTTAAAACGTTTTAGAGAAGTTTCTAGCTCCCCTAATCTCTAAGGAACTGGTTGAATGACAAAGTTCTATTAAACGTCTTTCTTCTGGGCAGGCTACTTCCTCTGTTTTCTCACAACTTATTAATGATATCTATTAACGATAACCTATTCCAAATGCTTACAATTTCATCTTGATATCTGCGGGCAGAACTGTATACTGGGGTACAGTTATAAACTTCTGTCTTAATGCTGTTTTTCCCATAGGAATTTTAGGATCCATCCAGATCCATAGGTTTTATTGCAGCTACTTGTATCTTTAAAAATGCCAAGACTTGGTTAATGGCAACTCATTTGCTATTCTAATGTAGACTACTGTTTTTAGACCAAATTATCCCACTGCCTAATTTATAAGAAATAATATCAGTGTTTCTTCAGGATCTGAGGACTACACTTATCCAAGTTCTTAATGATACAATCCACAGGTGTGTCTGGAAGTATTAGCCCTTGGTTCTCCTTTGAAAGAGCAGGAGATAATATGGAAGAGGTCAGGCATCCTCTTCCTGACTATCATGTTAATATATAGATTTGAGAGATAACATCCCCCTCCCAACATGGGTTTCCAGAATTAACTGGTCCTTACTGGACCAATACCTCACTCCTGCTGATAAGGCCTAACTGTTCCTACTCTTGAGAAACTTCTCCAACAGGCTCCTCCCTCTGGGTAACTTCTCTCTTTCTTCACAGGAGTTAAACGTTTAGCTCTGGATTACTGCTAAATTCCTTGCAGGCCGGCAGGGTGGAAAACTCACTGCTATTGAGTCACTTCGGATCATAGTGGCCCTCTAGGACAGGGTAGAACTGGCCCTTTGGGTTTCAGCTATTGTTACTCTTCGTAGGTGTAAACAGCCTCATCTTGTGATAATCCAACAACTCACTCTGAGTTAGTGCACCCAGTAGCATCACCTAGGATGGTTCTCTCTGATCACAGTGAATTTTTTTGTAAAAGCAGTTTTGCTTGAACCATGCTGTCTTGTGATGGCCAGTTTTAGAGAACAGGGTGCAGCTGTGCAGTTTTTCCTCCTTGGGGGGAAAATGCCGCAGAAACTGTTGTGACGTTGTAAACAGCTTACAAGGACAGAGCTATGGGAAAAACTCAAGTGTATGGGTGGTCTTCTTCTTTCATAAAAGGTGAAATGATGATTGATGACAAACCTAATTCTGGATGTCTGTCAACTTCCCAAATGAAAGAGTCACCAAAATATGTGCACTTGTGCTTGAAGACTGATGACAGACCATTGAAGAGACGGCGAAGCTATCTCAACTAACTTGGAGTGGAGCTCAGTTCAGCAAATTTTAAGGGAAGATTTGGGAATGAGAAAAGTGGCTACAGAATTTGTGCTTCGGGTTCTGACAGACTAAGAAAAAGAGCATCGCGTGGAAACATGCCATGCTTTGCAAGAACATCTCCGATGCGACCCACGCTTTTTTTCCAAGGTCATTACTGGTGACAGACATGGTGCTATGCTTACAACCTCTAAAACAAAAACAAACATCTATCAAACCTGTGGATGACGCCATCATCACCTTCAGCCCCGACCTCCCCGTAAAAAAAAAAGCTTGTCTGTGAAATCAAAGGTCAAGACGATGCTCTTTTATTTTTTGATGTGAGGATATTGCATTTGGAGATTGTTCTATCAGGTAAGGCTGTTTGTTATTCAAGCTTTCAGGTTCTGAAAAGATTGTGTAACAGTGTGCAACAAAAAAGCCCTGATCTGTGGCAGACAGGGACCTGGTATTACCACCACAGCAATGCACCTGCTCATGCAGCCATCTCAGTGCACCCGATTCTGGCAAAAACAGCATGCCTCTCTTGTCCCATGCAGCTGATTCACCCGATCTCACAACTTCTTTTTGTTTCTGTGAATGAAGAGAGACATGAAAGGACAGTGATTTGACAACGTAGAAGAGGTGAAGAAAAAAGCGAGGGAGGTTCTATCAGCTATCCAAACAGATGAATTTAAAAAATGTTTCCACGAATGGAATTTGGATTACATAGATATAATTTAAATATCATACCAATTACTTTGTCCTTGTACCTTATTCTGTACTGAAGGACAAAATAAAAGCCGTTTACTTTTTTAAGTTTTATTTTTGTTAATTTAAGAAAAAATATCATATTCATGTCTATAACTTTTTCATACAAAAGTTCATTAGATAGTATATGTTCATATTAAGCCAAATACTATATGTTAAGCAATAATATATAACAGCAATTATAAAATTTGGATTGCACAGGGAAAAATGAATTTAAGTTGCAGATTTATGTAACTATGCAGGAAAGTGCTCAGGTTAATACTAATTACTTAAAGCAGAAGAAAAAGAGCTATCTAAATTTGTGAATATTTGAAGGGCAGGGATGATCATGACTCATATAAGGAATATAATGTATTTCATAGTTTTATACATTATTTGAATTTGTTAGTGTAATTTTCTAGTTGTACGACCATAACATCTTATACTTTATGATACTTTACCTTGAAAAGGTACTTGCCCACATTTTTTCCATCTATTCACTGACAAAAGATTTGAATCTTATTTGAAATATATGAAATGACAAAAATCAGGGTCTTTACTTTTCCATCAAAACATGTTAATACTCTGAGTATGTTATTCTCATATGGGTGAAGTTTCATGGTTCTGGTAGCATCTGTGTTCTTGCTCAAGACTTTTATTGATAGGTTTATTAGGATAGTTTCTCACCATGAGAAAATAATTAACTGAAAATAAGATTAGGAGTACAATGTGAGCATTTTTGCTTATAAATATGCTGCTGTTTTTAGATGTGGTCAAGTCAGTTAGCCTTATACAGTGACAACATGAAACACTGGTCAGTCTTGCACAATTCTCATAATTGGTAACCTTGAGCTCATTGTTGCAGATACTATGTCAATGCAGATCTTGAGGGTCTTCCTCTGTTTTGTTTATCTCAAATTTACCAAGCACCATGTCCTTTTCCAGGACTGGATTCTTCTGATAGCACGTCCCCCCAACCCCCTCCCCAAAAATGCCTCGCCATCCTTGCTTCTAAAGGACATTCTTGATTGTACCTCTTCAAAGACAGTTTGCTCTTCTGTCAGTCCCTGGGACTTGCAATGCTCTTTTCCGATACTATAATTCGAATGAATCAAATCTTCGTCGGTCTTCCTTATTCAAAAGACGGAAAAGGAGCTCACTGCCATTGAGTCAATTCTGACTCATAGTGACCCTGTAAGACAGGGTGCAACTGTCCCCGTGCGTTTCCAAGACTGGAACTCTTTGCAGGAGTGGAGAGCTTCATTCTCACCACCGCCTCAAAAGCAGCGGGTAGTTTTCCGCTGCTGACCTGGTCAGCAGGTGGGTGGGGACCCACTATGCCAGCAGGGGCTCCAGTGCACTCATTCGTATACCTTAAATGTATCATCTGTAGCTCTGGTAAGAATCCACTAGGAAAATGAATGAAAAATTCATGGTCTGGTTACAAAATTGGTTGACATTTTTGTCTACCTTTTATAACTCCTTGTTCAGAATTAACGAAGGCTTCTTCAAACACTTTCATTAATACTTCCTTTACCTTTAATTCTTAAATGACTGATTCCTGAGCACCACCCCGCTACTTTTCTTCCAGGTGAACTTTGGTCGTTCTTCCTCATACTGAATGTGTCACTGTGGAGAGCTGTGGTAAGCCCTCCTCAGTTCTTCAACAGCTTTTCTTGATCCATTTTAAAAAAATTCTTTATCATATAACATACCCACATGTGCACAGGAAATAATAGTGTGGAAGGGGTTTGGGCAAGTTTGAGAAATTTTATAAACGTGTGTAAGGTGTACATTACTTACCCCCAAGTATGACTTTTTGTCCTCTACCTTATTGGACCCTTTGATCCATAATTTAAAAAAAAAAAAGATAGCCATATGTGGCAGTCACATAATCTACTGTCAAATTTAGGAAGGGTTGGAGTCTAACCTATCAATCAAGTCATAGCAAATGAGGCCTCTTTGTGGGCATGGCCTTCTCCTGAGGATTTTGGCAATTCCTGTCTTCCTTCCTGGAGGTGGGACACACACTCTCCCTGCTTGATTTTCCTGTTAACAAGCCACATGGAGCTATGCTGATGGAGTTAGAACCCTGGAGCTGGAGGCGCCAGGTGGAGACCCACACCAGTGCTGAGATGCTTCTACCACCAGTGGATCCACAAGACTTTCCACCCTCTGGCTTGTGATCTTTCTGCATTTGGTGTCAATGCATGTGTTGTGTGAGTCTGAGGAGGAATTTATAGACTGGTATCAGATATATGGGCTAATATGAGAATTATGGACTTGATGTGGATTGAGCTGGGATGTTTTCTTAATATGCAATTACTTTTTTATATAAAGCTCTTTCTTATACACATATGAGTGCCTATAAACTTGTTTCTCTAGTCAACCCAGAATAACACACCATGCAACCCAATTTGCTCTGGTTGGAGGAGTTTCTTGGGCTGTGGGATATTTGGCATTAATACCAGGACTATCCCGGACAAACTGCTGTGACTGAACATGTTACTTCAATTACTGTAAGCCCTTTGCTAAATGATCTCACTCTATTGTGAACAGTCTAGTAAAACTAGCATGTAATCCACTGGAACAAATCTTTTGATCGACTAAATTAGCACCACAGTAAACTCATAATTTCTCCCTTAACACTACCTGAGAATTCTTTGTGTCAACTACATTTTCATAGCTTTGCACCAGTAAATAATAATAGTTTTATACTCCATGCTTCCTAAGTGCTCTGTTTCTCTGTATAAGTAGAAACTTCATTACAAACTCACTACTCTTATTGGCACTGACACTAAAATTCCACCTCTACCATCTTCAATTACTTTTAATTTTCACCTATTTAAAAAAAGAAGAACCATTTCTCCCATCTGAAGCTAATCACTTCATCTTTGTTCTCAGTAGGTTTCATCTTGTATCTGTCAACCTAATTTTCCTTTGTTTAGCAGATTTAATTTATTCCCCATCCCGAACAGCCTTAAAACCACTCCATTTTTAAAATCGCCTTCCATTGCAAATGCCCAATCCTTAACTTGATCATCATCTTACTTCAGAACAAGTCATCCTCCAACAGCTATACTTTCCAATCAATTCGTTAAATGAAACAAGTTATTTTTGTAAAATACAAAAATAATTGTATCAATTTCTTTGTATTGAAATAATTTAAAACTTCTCATTTTGTTTAACAAAAGACGCCAAATCATTATCATGGCCTGCAAGGTCCTAGATCCTAAACCTTCCAGTCTAGTTTTATTCCTTTCTCTTCTTTCCTGTGCTCTGTACATACTATGCTTTTCTTGTATAAGTTGGAGTATACGTGCTGATATTTTCTTGTATTTCTTGGAGCATGCAAGCTGATATTTTGCTTTTGATCTTCCAAAGCTATTTCATTAATCCCTTTTCAGTCACTAGTTGCTGTCCATTCTTTCAATATTACCTTTTAGGAATCTTTCATCTGAGCATTGGATTGGAGAAAAACTCCTATTATTTATTCCCATAACCAATGCCTATCAGTCATACTTACCTACTCGCCCTCATTGAAGCAATGCTAACTCATAGTGACCTCCTGTGGTTTTCTGATACTGTAACTGTTTACAAGAGTAGAAAGCCCAATCTTTTTTTTTTAATCATTTTATTAGGAGCTCATACAATTTTTATCACATTCCATATATACATTAATTGTGTAAAGCACATTTGTACATTCATTGCCCTCATCATTCTCAAAACATTTCCTCTCCACTTAAACCCCCGGCATTAGGTCCTCATTTTTCCCCTCCCTCCCAACTCCCCCCTCCCTCATGAGCCCTTGATAGTTTATAAATTGTCATTTTGTCATATCTTGCCCTGTCCGACGTCTCCCTTCACCCACTCTTTGGTTGTCCATCCCCCAGGGAGGAGATCACATATAGTTCCTTGTAATCAGTTCCCTCTTTCCAACCCACTCTCTCTCTACCCTCCCAGTATCACCACTTACTCCACTGGTCCTGTAGGGATCATCCGCCCTGGATTCCCTGGATTTCCAGCTCCTATCTGTACCAGTGTACATCCTCTGGTCTAGCGGGACTTGCAAGGTAGAATTCGTGTCATGATAGTGGGAGCAGGGAGGAAACATTTAGGAACTAGAGAAAAAGTTGTATTTTTCATCGTTGCTACATCACGCCCTGACTGGCTTGTCTCCTCCCCGAGACCACTCTGCAAGGGGATCTCCAGTGGCCTACTAATGAGCTTTGGATCTCCACTCCGCACTCCCCCCATCATTCACTATGGTAAGATTTTTTGTTCTGATGATTCCTTATACCTGATCCCTTTGACACCTCGTGATTGCATAGGCTGGTGTGCTTCTTCCATGTGGACTTTGTTGCTTCTGAGCTTGATGGCCGCTTGATTACCTTCAAGCCTTTAAGACCTCAGATGCTATACTTTTTGATAGCCAGACACCATCAGCTTTCTTCGCCACATTTGCTTATGCACCCATTTGTCTTCAGGGATCTGTTCGACACCTCGTGATCACACAGGATGATATGTTCTTCCATGTGGAGAAAGCCCAATCTTACTCCACCACAGTGGCTGATGGTTTCAAACTGTCCACCATGCGACTGCAACCCCACGGGTAACCATTACAGCACCAGGGCTCCAACTCATAGCGACCCTATAATTGTAGCCAACATTCTGATCTTTCTGATGACTTTGAACCACCGACTTGGTGACTAACAACCCAACACTTATCCCATAGCACTACTATAACCCTTTGGATTTCTCCATACAAGCGCCTGTTACTGATTTAAGGTTTCTCTTCCTTCTGTAGCTATGGATTCCATAGGAAACTTGCCCTACTTGCTTATAGCCTCCTGAAGGAAACAATTTCCATTCTTAGGACATAATAGATTAACAGTACACATTTGTAAATAAAGTAAATGAATAATAAAGCTTAATTTAAAAGTGTATTTTCATGTTAGCTATGATCAATACCGATGGTATATTATTGGAAAGTTTCTGAACATTGTAAGTGGTTTCTAGGCATGAGAACAGTACATACATACCTTTGTGTAGATAGGAAATCAGGAAAATTGCCTACAATATTATAGACTATTTTAGAATATACCATCACATGCGTAAGGAAGGAGACATCTGTATCTGTAAGAAATTAAAGACAGCATTTTCAGGTTCTAGATTCACGGGTTGGCTCCATCGTGATTGCTGGAGGGAAGATATAAATAAAAGGAGCTGGAAAAATGTAGAAAATGGTCACTGAGTGAAAAAGATATTTAACAATCTAGTACTAAGGTTTTGTTAGTGCTCCTGGATGTCAGCTAAGGGAAGATTCGGGCAATTTCATAATACAAGATGTTGACATAATTTTTTATTAACTTGAAGATGATCAGAAGACTGCTGTCAGGTCAAATACAGCACTTGTGGAAAAGGGAGTTGATAAGAATTATGAATTTAATGTTGCAATCTTGCACTTAATTCAGAAGTGTAATGGATTTTCTATCTTCCATCACTGACTTACTTCCAGTTGATCTAACATTAGATCTAATTTTATACCAAGATTATTATTAACTAAATTATTTAGAACGCACTTAAATTAAACTCTTCTAATAGGCTTTTTGTTCACCATTAATTTCATTATACTCAAAATTCCTTTTAGTTACTTTGATACTGGAAATATCTTTGTCTAGTAGGTGCTTAGCATTCACATCTCACAAAGATAAATTTTTTTAATTGGTTGGTACTACACATCAAAATGTCCCTACAGAAATTTTCCTATGAAATAATGGATTATTTTAAAGTATTATAGATTCTTATAAGACACTACAGATTCTCCTTTACAAATAAACATAGAAAAAATACAACGAATTAGATACTTGAAAATATTATAAAGACTCTAATCAAATCTCATATGGAATATATATATATATATATATTCCATACTATTATTTATCTATCTAATGGAAAATATATAATGACTGAAATGTTTATCTATTCTGTTGTATGTGTGTGCTTTATTTAATCACTTTAAAATAGTTCACTTTGTGAAATTACTCAATAAAGAACATAAATGTTTAGCTTTAGCAGCAGAAACTGAGTATAGGAGGGTGAAGGAAAGAAAGTACTCACACATACCACCTATACAACATGCATAATCTTGCCATGACACTCTAGTGCCATAAATTCTGAAATGAGTGTATGAGCACATCCCTTTGAGTTATGAATTTGGGATCTAAACTTTTCAAATGATTTGTGGATGGAAACATGAAGCAGTGAGGCAGTGTAATCGTTTAGAAAGATTCCTGCCTCGGGTAGCCTTACCTCTGCCATCTGTTACCATTGTGACTCTGAGGAAAGTACTTGATCTCTCTAGCTTTGCATTCCCCAGCTATAAAATAACGGATAACTATGATTACTCTATGAGCATTAGTTCCTGGATTGTTGCAAAGATAAATCAAATGAAGTTTTATATGCTGAAGCCATGAATTGCACGTGTTTATACTCTTGATTACAGCTCTTATCGGATTACCTCTCCGCCACCCCGACATACACACATTGGTATTTCCTTTGGTGACTAATGAAACTGCCTTACTTCAGTGTTTTGTGCAATTAAGGCTTTCTCACCCTCTCACTGCCATCCAGTGGATGCGGACTCATAGCATCCTTCTATATAGGAGAGGGTAGACTGCCCCTGTGAATCTTTACATGAGTAGAAAGCCTTGTCTTTCTCCTGCAGAGGGATTGTTGCTCTTGAATTGCTGGCCATGCAGGCAGGAGCCCGACAGGTAAACCATTACACCACCAAGGCTCCTTCAGTTAAGATTAGACATTGCTATCCCACATTTATTTTGGCTGTACCTTCAAAGTGCAATCTATTGATCATGATCTTCTGTTTCTCAATAATACAAAAACAAACATACAAACTGCTCTGTGTTCAAGTTGCTCAAGTTAGGAAATTGCCTTAAATAGAAAAAGTAATTTTGGAAGAGTCTGATGTTTAGGGTTTTTCTTTTATTTGGATTTTATTTATTATTTTTTATCATTTATTCATTTAGTCATCTATTATGCCTTTGGGGGTTTTGGGTGGAAAATTGGCAGAATAATGAGCAAATCTGTGTTGGGACAAGTACATCCTAATGCTATTTACAAGCACAGATGATACTTTGTCTCTCATGTAGTTGGACATGTGATCAATAGGGATCATTCCCTAGATAAGAATAATCATGCTCAGTACAGAAGAGGGTCAGTGAAACAATTAGGAAGACCCCACTGTGATGGTTGGACACGATGGCTGTAACAATGTAAGTTCGCAACAATTAATAGGATATGACTGTATTGTAACCAGTGAGTATGCAAATAGACTATGCGACTTGGAAACAACTCAGTCGCTTCTAACAGCACTACAGCAACATGAACATAACAGCCTCCTGGCCAGATTCCTGCAATATGTGTGTAGGTTTTAATTTTTATATTTCAAAAGTAACAAAAACATGTATATAGTGCTACAGTTCTATTATATTATTGCGGAATTTATATCGGATAATGTTATAGACCTTGTAATCCTGGTAGTGTGCAAGCTTTCTCTAGAAGATAACAATGTGTCACATAGATGA
>NW_022103911.1:12601694-12603421 GCF_000313985.2 Echinops telfairi
TATTATTTATGGCATCAAGCGTGTACAGTATGAGCCAATCAGTGGCAGTAATGACAGAGCATGCGCTGTTACGCAAAAACCGCGATAGAGTGAAACCGCGGAAGTCGAAGCGCGAAGTGGCGAGGGTTCACTGTATGTGTAAGAAAGTACTTTATAGAAAGAAGTAATTACATATTAAGAAAATATCCCTGCCCAGTCCAACTTAAGTCTATAAGTCAAATACTAGTCCATAAGTCCCTCTTCAGACTCATGCAGCCACATGCAGTGACGCAGAATGTCAGATGATCACATGCCAGTGGGTGAAAAGCCATGTGGCTCCAGAATTGGTGGAAAACAGCAGGGCTCTAGCAGCTCTCAGGGTGGCCAGCAAGGAGGAAGATGAAGGCAGAGAGAAAGAGAGGTGGGCCTCCAGAGAGCTATATATCTTGGTTATACTTCCAAGTGAATACATAAGGTTGTGCCCTGATTGACAGGCTAAACTCCACCCCTACACTTTTATGTATCTTTAAGTTCACGTGAAATTACGTAACTACCACAAATGATATGTGGGAAATTAATCAGTTTCTTTTAATAGAAAATTATGAGAGAGACAGGGAGACAGGTGTAGATTGTATGAGCATATATTAATATCTACTTAAATGTCAAAAAGGAGCAAATAAAGTGAATGTTTGAGGATAGATTTTCCCAATTAACATGATCAACAAACAGAAAACCCTGAAGCTGCTTATTATCCTAAACGATGAAGCCAGAGGACGATGTCCCTGCACGGAGCTGCTAAGGCCCAGAGAGGATTGCAAGGCCTACAACAGCTCAAGACAGGTTGTCCCCTCACTGGAGCATATCACGAGAGAGAACAATATGGGGACACACAGCAAGGAGTTAGGCATTCTGAACCCCCTGCACCAGGGCAAACCAAGAAGAGAATGTGACCAATCAGCAACAGGACCAAAACAGAGCCATGATGCCCCTAAAGATCCCCCCCCAAATAGACTTCAGACTAGGAAGGACAGCTACTGCAATTCCCCCAGGACCAGTGGGGAGATAGTCATAAAGGTCAGTGGACAGACCTGGAATTATGCATGTTTTTTTCTCTTTTTCAATATTTTGTTTTCTTTTTGTTTAGTCTATGCTATTGTTTGTTTGCCTACTTATATAAGATAGGCATGGGAAGCAAGCTTGAGGAGAAACCAACAGGACCAACAGTCCTGGAGGATTTGGGGGGCAGAAGGAGGTGAGGGAAGGAAGTGGTGAAGAAACAAGGCCATAGACAGGGGAACAACTAGGGAATTAAAATCAACAACAAGGAGGACGTAGAGATCCTGGGGGTGTTGGAGCAACAGCAATCTATCTGAAAGGAATTACTAAGAGGCAAAAGTATGGTGAGTGTGGTGGTGGGACAGGAGGAAGGTAAAAGGAAAAAGGAATGATCTAGGAAGTAAGCTATGGATAGAGGTATAAGCATAAGTGTGTACATGTATAAATGCATTAATTTATAAAAATTAAGGTATTGGGCTTTGTACATATATTTATATCACAATACACTGAGATAGTGGGTGGACTTCGGGCCACTGCTCATACCCTCCCTCAATACAAGAACACTTTGTTCCAACAAACTGGCATTCTGTGGTGCTCACCCTTCAGGAACAATCACTGAAAACAAAATGGGTGCATAAATAAATGTGGTGAAGAAAGCGGATGGTGCCCAGCTATCAAAAGATATAGCTTCT
>NW_022103911.1:12604123-12632942 GCF_000313985.2 Echinops telfairi
TGATGGCAACATATGTACAGATATGCTTGATACAATTGATGGATGGAATGGTATAAAAGTTGTAAGAGCCCCCAATAAAATTATCTTTTAATAAAAAAATAAAAAGAGATTAGATTGAGAGCTAGAAAGTTAGAGTGCAGAAAACTGAGAGATTGCAGATAAGGTGCAAATTGGAATGAGAAGTATTTGAGTGTTTTATCTAGTATTTTATCTTTTAAAAAATTTTTAGATATGCTTTTATTACAATGAATTATTTCAAGTATACACATGATACACATGATCTTATGTCATTTATGACATTAAAAGCAAACAATTGCTGTGGTGGGGAAAATGTACTATAGTGGGGAAGATTTTAGAAGAAGGAATAAGAAAATGTCCTCTGGGGTAGAAAGTTTGGAAGAAGAAACTCTTTTCCTTACACTTAAGATGAATGAGTCTCAGTAATCTTCTTCTCAATTAAAGAAAGATAGGTTTGGAAAAATATCCAGCATACAGGTCTTTGTTACAGATAATATGAGCAAATCTATAAGATTCAAAGCTTTTTGGATTGAATGATTAGATAAAATCAATGCTTTGGAAAATGTGAGAAAGTATCTTATTTAAAGAGAAAGTCAAAGGGAAATAATGGAATTAATTTTGCTATTGGGTTTGAATTACCTGTTATACATCTAAATAAGATACTATTTAGATAAAGAGAAGTAACTTTCTTTGATACAAACATGCAGTTATAATCAGATTAGGAATTGAATGATGATTTTTCATTTGATCAGATTTGAAACCTTAGACATCATAAGTCCTCTGATCCTCCAATTCTTCTCCATTGGCCAGTTGGAAGGAGTCATTAATACCAATACTGAGTTGACAGAAAGATCCTGGAAAAATTTCACTAACACTTGGAAACTTCCTTTCACAGCACTTTACACATAGTTGGCATGTTTTATTATGATTATTATCATATGTGATCTATACATGGGAGAAGCAGCATAAATATATTATTTGAATTGGTAGTAACCTATAGCTTTTGTGTTTTTTAAAAATATCTATGCTTTCAGAGGGCATGTAAGGTAAACACCAGACCTTTTCAAATAATTTCAATAAAAGGGGAATTTGACATTCAAGAAAACAGAAAGGTGGTGCTGGTGATATTGATCCCGACTAGAAAAAAAAGAGACTACAAAGCAGACACCAGGAAGGAGGGGAGAAACCAGGAAGGAGGTTGCCCAGGAAGATAAACAAAAAGGGAGTCTTATGAAGAAATTGTTAACAAATATTGCATCCAAAACCCAATCCCATTGCCAATGAGTCAATTCCAGCTCATAGTGCTCCTGTAGAACAGAGTAGAACTACTCCCTAGAGTTTGGAGGCTGTAAATCTTCACTGGGAAGACAGCCTCATCTATCTCCCAGAGTGACTGGTGGATTTGAACTGCCAGCCTTCTGGTTAGCAGTGCAACACATAACCCACTATACCACCAAGTCTCTGCAAATATTGCACAGAAAATAACAGCAATGGCTATGTGTCATTGAAACATTGCACTGTGGCTGTCATTTTTGCCTTTGTCCGGCCTAGTTTACCAGGGACAGAAACTCTTGAGGAAAAAAAAGGGGGGGGGCATTTTCTCTAGTCATAAAGATAGAAAACTATACTAATATGTAAAGATTAAGTTTAGATTATTATTATACAGTATAATGTTGAAATAAAGAGTGTTCTTAAATAAGCATCAAATTCATGTATTCAGAATGAGAATAAATGAATTGGGATAGGGCACTTGAAAGGAGAGATGATAATTTGGAATAACTACTGAGATGAGTGACCTCCAAAATCATATGCTAAACAGAGCAGTAAAAAGAAAGGCCTGTGCGGGCACATTTGCTTACATTATGTCCAGCACTATATTATTAAGTTATTATCAGTGAGAATATGAGATAAAACACATGGAAATTGTAACACTGCAATGAAATATAAATCAATGTCTTCTGCCTACATTAAGTTGTGATTCCATTTTACCAAATGAAATCAACTCAAAAAGAAAGTCTATTTTTTTATAAATTTATGATTCAGAAGACATGCTGCTTTATTAATTAGCATACAAGGAATTGTTAGGTTAAATGATTATGTTCAATTAAGTATAATGAATATAATTAATGTGGTTGCTGTTTTAGGTTCTTGAGTTAATAGTGCCATTAAATGCTGCTGTTTTTGTTATGGTGGTTATTATTGTTATAATAGCATATCAAACTCTGAAATGATAGGAAAGCTAAAAGTTTGACTACTATTTTATAGCAAGTCTGATTATATATTTATTTTGGGTTGCCATTTTAATAGCAGATTATAACTTAAACATTATACATTGATAGCTTTTTAAGTCATTATATTAACCACTTTAATACATTTCTTTCTTACATGTGTAGAAATAATACTCTTAAAATTGAAATATGGTCATCAAAATATACTTGGGAAAAGAACTTATAAACTTCCTAATTATCTGAGATGAGAAAATATTATTCATTTAGAGTTGAATCAAGTTTGTTATGTATCTTTAACACTCCAAATATTTTACTTAAGATTAATTTTCCTTAGTCCATGCTTTTATGTTTTAATGTAAAAATATTTCCCATCATATGATATATCAGTGAAAATATACAATAAAATTTTAATAATAATTATAATTTGTTTTCCATCTACTCTTTCTACAGGCCATATTAGTTAATATTTAAGTAATGATAGATGAGAACCCTACTTATAACTTAAGCAGTTCTGTAAAAAGCACATGATCTACATATCTTACATTATTTATAGCATAACAAGTATAATTAGATAAAACATTTTTTAACATGTGAGAAATCTATCATTGCTTCTAAGCTATAATTGCATTATATTGCATTGAAAGATTATAAATGGGGTGTTTCAATGAAATTCATATCAGATCTATGTTCCCAATATAGATATAAGGATTCATAATTCTATGTGATTTACTTTCTGTAACTTTAATAGCATAAGTATGCAGGCCACTGACTTCAGTTTTGTAAATTTCTACTTATGCTTTGAAAAAATACATTATCCATAAATACTGATTTGCTTACTTTTGAAAATGACATTTTTCTAAGAGTAGATTATTTTAGGGTTTTTTACCCCTTCAAGAAAATACAATTTTTAATGTTTGAAGTTTGTAAGTGGTATCCTAACATCCAGTATCTTGCTCATGGAAAAATGAAAATTACTCAAATCTGTGTTGAGAATGTGTCTAGAGACCTGAGCAAGATTTTTTTTTTCAAAACCAAAGTTTCCTTTAACAAAAAAAAAAACAAAACAAAAAAAAGAAGAAATAGCATAATTCAGACTTTGGGCAGAATATTTTGAAATTGTTGTTTAAAATCTGTTGATATTATTGGTATTTAAGATCTAGATTCACTTTACCTGATTCTGACATTCCTTTTGTCCTCAATATACTTTCTTAGAAGATTAGATAACTCAATCTGTGTTATCCAGAAGACCCCTTCAGACAAGGCAAATGAAGGAGTACTAAGATTTTCCCTCTTGGCATAAGCAGGAGGGGCATCGGTTACATTGTTCTAATTGTAAATTTCAGAACTCCAACCTACAGATTCAATGAGAGCATCTCTACTTTGAAGTACTTTATTGGATTGCCGTGATTGTTGCTGTTGGGTGCTGTCCAGTGGTTCTAACTCATAGGGACCCTACTATGTACAACAGAACAAAACACTGCTCAGCCCAGCTCAATTTGCACAATTGTTATTCGGGAGCTCTTTGTTGCAACCACTGTGCAAATCCATCTCGTTGAGGGGCTGGGTCTTTTTCATTTTCCTTCCGTGTTATCAAGTCGTACGGCCTTTTCCAGGTGCTAGGTTCCCCTGAAAACCAGTCCAGACAATTTGAATTCTCACCAAGCTTGCTTGAATTCTAAATGTACTTCTTCCAAGATTTGTTTGTTCTGCCAGGCCATGGTACTGTCAGTGTTTTCACCTGTACTATAATACAAATGCTTTTATTCTTCTTCGTTCTTCCTTAGCCTATGCCCAACTTTCTGCAGCAGATGAAGAAATTGAAAATACCAGAGCCAGGTTCACCTTGGTCTGCAGAGTGACATTCTTGCTATTCAACACTTTAAAGAGGTTTTGACAGCAGATTTGTCCAATACAATATGTCGTTTATCTTGAAAGTACTTACTCCCAGAAATTACCCACCATGGTTAAGTGAAATGAGTTGGACTACCTCTTCTATTCATAGTGTTGGCAAGTCCAACCAAATGATTATGTGAGACTATGCAAATAATATATAAAAAACACGAATTGGTCAGTTTTACCATTTCATTGGGAATAAAATGAGGCATTTCAAGAAGGGAAGAAACCCCATGACCACACACACACACACACACACTTGTAAAAAGGAAAGAGAGAAAAAGGCAATGAAGTGTATCTAGGAGCAGGGTTGAAACCACAGGTAGAACATCAGAAACTTCCTGGCCCACTGACAAAGTAAAGCTGAGTGCATTGGAGTAGGAAGTTTACTTGGAGAGTGGAATGTCCTTTCTGGATTTATCAACACTAAAAGATGTGTATCCATGTGTCTACCAATTTGTTGTACTGTGGTTGCTTTTGTGTTGCTGTGATGCTGGACGCTGTGTCAGTGGTATTTCAAATGCCAGCAGCATTACCCAAAATGAAAAGGTTTCAGGAGAGCATCCATGCTCAGAATACATCCTGAAGAAGAAATTGTCCACTCTGGAGGAAGTAGCCACTGAAAATTTTATGCATAGCATCAGAATATTGCCACATTGTCAGATACTGAAGGTCTAGTGAATGGAAACAGAACATTATCAGAGATAGTGCTGGAAGATAAGTCCATTGGGTCAAAAAGTACTTGAAATGAGACTGAGAAGAAGCTGTTTTATGAAGTAGAGTCAACCATGGTGACACGAATGGAGTAAAGCCTGTGAGAGTTGCCTACAGGATCTTCATTTACTCTTGGGTCATAACTCAAAAAGAGAAGAAACTTCTAACCGTATCAATTAATAATCATAACATGGAATGCACAAAATAGAAATTTAGGCAAATTTGAATAAGCCATAAAAATTGAGCCAAAGCATATAAAGATCAATGTCCTAGCATCATGTTGCCTATGGGTCCACTGTGAGGATTTGGGTCTTCCTTCTGCTGAGTTGTGATCCATACTGAAGGCTACAATCTTGGATCTTCATTAGCAAGGTCTTCGATTCCTTCTCATTTCCAGCAAGGAAGGTGTGTCATCTGCATGTTGTTGGTTATTAATAAGCCTTCTTCCAATCCTGATGCCACACTCTTCTTTATATAATCCAGCTTCTCTGATGATTTGCACAGCATGTAGTTTGAACAAGTACGATGAGAGAATGCAACCCTGATGCACACCTTTCCTGATTTTAAACCATGCAGTATTCCCTTGTTCTATTGACACAACTTCTTCTTGAACCAGGTACAAGTTCTCCATGAGCACAATGAAGTCTTCTGGAATTCCCATTCTTCTCAAGGTTATTCACAGTTTTTATGGTCCACACAGTCTAATGCCTTTGCATAGTCAGTGAAACATATGAAAACATCTTTCTGGTATTCTCTACTTTGAGTCAAGATCCATCTGGCTTTAGCAGTGCTATCCCTTGTTACACATCCTCCTCTGAATCTGGCCTGCTGAAACCGTTGTTGGATGATCTTAAGCAAAAGTTTACTTGGGGTGATATTAATGATATCATTCTCTAATTTGAGCATTCTGTTGAGTCACCTTTCTGTGGAATGGTGATATGGATATCTTCCAATCAGTTGAGAGTAAGTGGTGTGCCACATTTCCTGGCATAGACACACGTAATCTGAGGATTTAAGATTGAACATTCATATTCATTGACAATGTCAATACCAGGTTTTTCGAAGTAATATATATCTTAATAATGCAAGTATGCTATTGATATACTAAATCAATATTTGTCACTTACTGACAGTTCACTACTCTTGGTACAGCTATACTGCCTTCTGCTCTTCAAACACCATGAACGTTCAATCTTAAATCCTCAGATTACGTGTGTCTTTGAAGTAGAGTCCAGTCACCTAGTGGAGTTTCCACATAGGATCCCTCTGGTATGGTCATTGGAGGATGTTGTGCACCTTGAAGATTCAGGATTCAATGCCCCAGTCTATGACACTTGGCCTATGTCCCCTGTGTGTACAGAAACTCGGGCCAATGTATCTTCTTGGGTGCACATTACCAAGCATCCTCCCTCTCTTAGAGTTCTTAAAATTACTATTAGTCATTTCCTCCCCTTGGAAGTTGGACTGCCCCTTCTTCTACAGACAGACATCCACTTGTCTTTTCCCAGACATGTCCGTTCTTCTCTTGATGCTTCCTGCCTCATTCAATATTTTTCCCATAGAATCTTTCAAAATTCCAATTCAAAGCTTGAATATTTTCTTGAGTTCTTTCAGTTTCAGATGTGCTGAGCACTTCCTTCTCTTTTGGTTTCCTAATTCTAGGCCTTTGCACATTTCATTATAATATTTGGCTTTGTCTTCTTCAGCTGTTGTGTTAGTCTGGGTACTTTAGAGAAACAAATCCACAGAAACTCATGTATAAGAGAGAGTTTTATATAAAAGTTAAGTGAACATTAAGAAAACATCCCAACCAAGTGTTGTCCAAGCCCACAAGTCCAACAATGACCCATTTGTCCAACACCAATCCACAAAGTCCTCCTCCATCTTACAAAACACACACTATGATGCCAACTGCAGGAGGAAAACCAAATCAGTGAACGTGTAAGCATCTCAGCACTGGCAGAGGTCTCCACAGGGCTGCTCTAGCACCCAAGGACTACATCGCAGTAGGTCCTTGAGGCTTCTCCTCAGGGATGTCTTGCAGGAAGTGAGCCTTGCCAGCTGAAGCAGCAAACTAGCTAAGACAGCTGCACCCTGGTCTGACCATCACAAAATAAGAGATCCGAGAACTAGAAAGGCGAGGCTCACTGAATCATTTATCCCTCTGCCCTTCAATTAACCCCACGTGCGTTTATTGGCCAGGTTGGCACAATAAACTAACTAACTCAGCTGTCCTTTAATTTTTTTCTATTCAGCTCCTTTACTTCATCCTTTCTTCCATTTCCTTTAGCTACTCTACAATTTAACACAGCTTTCAGAGTCCCTTCTGACATCCACTTTGATCTTTTCTTTCTGCACTGTCTTTTAATGACCTTTTGCTTTCTTTGTGAATGATGGTCTTGCATCATCCCACAGCTTAGCAGGTCTTCTGTCATTCAATGCATCAAATCTCTTCTTGAGTTTTTCTCAAAATTCAGCTTGCATAAATTTAAGGTTGTATTTTTGCTCTGGTAGACTTGTTTTAGTTATCTTCAGGTTTATCCTGAACTTACATATGAAGCATTGATGTATGTTCCACAGTTGTCCCCTGGTTGGGTTTTAGCTACTGATCTGGAGTTTCCCTATCGTGTCTTCCCACAGAGATGATTGATTGGATTTCTGTGTATTCTATCTATGGAAGTCCACCTCTTATGTTGTTGAAAATGGTGTTTTCTATGAACAAATTGTTGAATGTGCAAAATTCTATCATGTGATCTCTAGCTTCATTTCTATCACCAAATCCATCTTTTCCAACCACTGTTTCTTCCTCTTTGTTTCCAACTTTGCATTCAAATCACCAATAAGTGTCAATGCACCTTGATTGCATATGTGATGTATTTATGACTGAAGCCATTGGTAGAATTCTTCAGTTTCTTCATTACTAGCTTTTGTGTTTAGTGCATAAATTTGAGTAATAGTTGTTTTGAGGGTGGATAGATATAATCAGATCAGAGGTAGCATTTTACTTCATGATGGATTAACAATTGCCTCATATACAAGTGAAAGGTAGACATTGAATAAGGAAGACTAAAGAGGAATCATTGAGTTTGGATTACACTACTGGCAAAGAATATTGAAATTAACATGGACTTCCTTAAAAAAAAGTCAATACCATTGAGTTAAGGCTGACCCATAGTGAATCTATAGCACAGGGTCAAACGATACCCCCACCCCGCAGCCCCAGGAGTTTCCCATACTGAAGCTCCTTATGGGAATAGAAAACTCAGTGGTTTTCTGCACCTACAGAGCAATAGGCAGTTTTGATCTGCTGACCTTGCAGTTAGCAACCCATTGCCTAGCCCTCTGCTCCAGGGCTACTTCTGGACTCCCTAGAAGACAAAGGAATCCATCTTGGAAGAAGTACAGCCAGAGTGCTTCTTTGAGATAAGAATGGAGAAACATTGCCTCACATACTTGGACACATTTTCAGGAGAGACCAGTTATTGGAGAAGGCAAAGCAGAAGGGCAGCAAAAAGAGGAAGGTTCTAAACAAGATTGATTGACACAGTGCTTGTAACAATGGGCTCAAGCAGAAGAATTTTGAAGAAGATACTGGAGCAGTGTTTTGTTCTATTGTGCTTCGGGTGGCTATATCGGATCCAACTCTATGGCACCTTACAACAACAAGAACAAAGCATCTTTGTAATGTTTGCCTGAACAGGACAGAGGCTCAGGAATCACAGAACTTGCAAGAGAGAAACGTGGCTACCATCATGCTGAAATATGTTCTGTGGACACAGATTCTGTCCTTAACGTTTTGCAGCTGTTAGCTTCTTAAATAAACTCCATAATTGTGTCTATTGTCAGCGGGGTCTGTATTGGAGATTGCCATGGGGTTTTGAGCCTAGCAGAGAAGTAGAAGGTCATGGGAGAGGATGATAGGAATCAAAATATGTAAAGAAGTTTGCATGGTGTAACAAAGTTTGACCTGTGTTTCATAGGAATTGTACAGCCCAATAAAAGTTATTTTGCTTTAAAGTGGATGGTGCCTGGCTATTAAAAGTTATAGTGTCTGAGGACTCAAGGATTGAAGCTAAACAAGCGGCTGTCTAGCAGAGAAACAACAAACTCACTTGGAAGAAGTACACCAGCTTGTGCAATCATGAGGTGTCGTCGTGACTGGGTAATGGGCATCAGAAGACCCATAACAAACAAACAAACAAATGAACACATATTGTTGAGAATGAGGGGCATCAGAGCAGAGACCCAAAGCCTATCTTTAGACAATGGGACACCCCCTCACAGAGGGGCTACAGGAAAGGGATGAGTCAACCTGGGTGCAATAAAGCACCAATGAAACACACAATATTCCTCTTGATCCTTGGTGCTTTCTCACCCCCTCACTATCATGACCCCAGTGCTGCCTTTTACTGTGGGCTAGACCAGAGCATGTACACAGGTACAGATAAGAGATAAGAACTCAGGACACACAGAATCCAGGAAGAGCAGTGAGAATAGTGATACGAGAAGAGTAGTGAGAAGGTGGGGACATAGGGGGAATTGATTTCAATAATCAACATATAACCATACCCCACACCCCCCTCGAGGGGATAAACAACAGAAGCCATGGGGGAAGGGGGACAGTAGTTGGTGTAAGATATGAAAATAATAATAATTTATAATTTACCAAGGGATCACAAGGGTGGGGGGAAGGAAGTGAAAAAAGAGGAACTGATATCAAGGGCTCAGATAGAAAGTAAGTATTTAGAAAATGATGGCAACATATGTACATATATGCTCGATGCAATTGATCTATATATTGTTATAGAGCAGTAAGAGCCCCCAATAAAATGATCTTTTTAATGAAAAAAAAAGTTTTGTGTTGTTGGCTTTTTTTCTGCTGCCTTGCTATTTTGGCCTGTTCCTGGGGTTATTTGGCACACTGGTTCAGGAAATCACACTGGATAGACTGCATTAGCTCTATTTTAATAGTTAGGGTGTTCAACTATATTTTCAGCTGTTAAGTTGTACTAATTTATTAATTTCTCATCCTACTTTTAAAAATGAGAAGAATTCAGACCCACAAATTATAGAATGTGATACTGCCAAGGGAAACTGTACATTGAGCTGCCAATCATAAGGTCAGTGGTTTTAACCTACTAGTCATTCTGCAGCCTTTAAAAGATTTAAAGGTTTGCAAACTCAAAGCGGCAGCTTTTGTCTGTTCTATAGTGAGTGTCACTGTAAGAATCTATTAGATAGCAGTTTTGGTTTTTTTTTTCTTTTTCTTTTTGGTACAGGAGAACCACACAATATTTACAGAGACTACAAGGTGGATACTGCAATGTGAGGACACTGTTTGAGAAGAGTGGAAAATAAAAAAAGAAGATTAAATAGGCACACATATGTAAAGCGTGAGGGCAATTTAGAGTGCTGGAAATGTAAGATTTCTTAGCAATTTTCATCCATATTTTGAAGATCTACCTTCTACTTCTTCTTCTTCAAATTATGTAGTAAAAATTTCAGGAAAAAATGTTAATAAATTCAGGATAATGGATAAAAATTTACATTAAGTGGGACAGCGGTGAGGTTGACTCCAAGCTTCTTTAGAAGAAAAGTTCTATCCTTTCTTTTATGGATTTCTGTGCATAGATGGGGAAGACATGTCATCTTGTAACAAGACTGGGACATTTTAATTTTAATTAATGAGTTTGAACTCTAAAAGAACTATTTGGTATTTTAGAACACTTGTATTTCTATTTATTATACCAAGCTCACCATCAGTCAGGCAATTAGGGGGAGTCTTTAGGACAGAGTGGAACTTCTCCTGTGGGGTTCTGAGTCTATACATCTTTATGGCCAGTAGGCCCAAATAGCTAAACTTTTGATGAGTAGTCAAACACATAAGCCACTATGCCATCAGGCCTCATTTATTGTATAGGAACTCTTACTTCTGATCAAAAATTGGAACTTTTATAAGGAAACCAATTGTAACTGACTGCTGTTCAGTTCCTAATAAAGTTGAAGTGATACTTGTGCAAAGTCCAAGTTCATATAATTTACCCTGTTCAAATATATCTTTGGATCAAAGGACACTATGTGAAGTAGAATTTGTCCTAAATATAGTACAAAAATCCAGAATGCACTTCCTACATTAAAATATCCTGATTTTTTAAAATAGGTGAACAGAGTAAACAGTGGTATATGGCACGTGTATTATATTTCAAAGACTGTAGTTTATAGAGAAAATTGGTGCCACTTTTTTGAAACACCAGGTCAAATACACCCAGAAACAAGTTTAATATTTGAGGTACCAAAATGTGTACTGGCCAGTGCTATACGTGACAGATACATGGTTGGTTTCTCCGCCCTTCTGTGACTGGAAGAAATGGCCACATGCCATTTCCTTACCCACTGATAAATAATTCAAATGATTAATTTTATTATTATAAAATTAAGCTTTAGTTATTTCTTTAGTTAACTATGTAAGTTACACTTTCTTAGGAACTAAGTGGATTAATATGACTGCTCAAGTCTGGATCCTTAATAATCATACCTTTACCTCCTTTGCGGTGTAGTGGTTGCATGTTGGGCTGCTAACCACAAGGTTAGCACTTCAAAACCACCAATTGCTTCATGTGACAAAGGCAAGGGTTTCTATTCCTATAAAGAATAACTGTCTAGTAAATGTCCTTTCCTGGGGGATCACTATGAGTATGAATGGACATGATGTAGTGATTTTGGTTATTTGGAGTCAATCATGTATTCAAAACTCCAAATTGCATTTCTCTGTGACTTTTCTTTGTTTTTATTTCCAATGTCATTAATCCTCCTTTCAACTCAGTTTAACAAAATTAGTGCCTTATGTGTGTACTTGCATGGTTTCAATTTTTAAAAGTATTTTTTTTCTAAACCTGTCATTGGGCAAGGTTACTTAATCCTTGCTAATCCATCTTCCTCTCTTTATGCTGACCCCCTACCAAGCACTTTTAAATTAAAGGTACACAAGCTTTAGGCGTAAATTGGACTGTTGTGTATTTGTATGGATTATACATATTTATTCACCATAATTGTTATATTCATACAATAGGCATCTTCATAATGTGGAATCATTTTACCAAAAATTAATTAGGTCTTTGGTCCTGGCTTTTGAGTCCAGCCCTGAGTTCTTTATTCAGATTGATGGAAGACCCTTGCCAGCTAATTGACCTTTAACTATACAAGGACCGGCTAGAGACCAAAATTGGCTGGGGATCCCACCTAGGAACTAATATTTACTTCAATTGAATGGAACTGACATTAATCTCTGCCAAGCCCAGTGATAAACCTTATATGGATTGGCTAGAACTTACATTAACATCTCATTCACAAAACATCAATATTCATAAGCAAAATTGTAGATAAAATCACAAGAGAAACTATGGAAAATATTCTTCTCTTTGATCCAACTGATAAAAACATAAGATCATACAAAGGAACTTTCTCCTATGCTACAACCACAAGAATTCTCTATTGAAAGGTACTTTGTTTTAGAATGCAGGGATACCTGAGAATTTGTATTAGGAAGACCATTCAACCACCCCCCTAAACCAAACCATTGCTCTAGAGTAGATTCTGCCATACAGCAACTCTGTCAGACAGTGTTGATCTACCCCATAGAGTCTCTAAGGCTATGATCTTATAAAAGCATATGGCCACATATTTCTCTTGTAGAGCAGTTTGTGGTTTCAAACTCTTGACCTTTCAGTTAGCAACTGAACACTGCTATGCTGTCAACAATGCAATAATTAATTAGGATCCACCATTTCTAAAATTTGATAATTTTTACATAATTATGCTTTGACAATATACCCAAATGTAGCTTAAATATCAAATGCAGGACCCCATTGAGCACTTGCATATCTTTTTCATGATTCACATTCTAGTTTGAATTTATGCAAGCTGACTTCCATATAATGTTCTGTAAGAATTATGACTCCTTATCTGTTGAAGTTAACTCTTTAGGTCAAACTGTGCAGATTGAACACGCTTTTGCCATCCAGTCTACTCCAACTGATATTGATCCTCTGTCAAACTGAACTGAACACTGTCCTGTCCTCTACCATCTTCATATTTGTTGTTAATTTTTAGTTTATTGCTGCTGCCATTGTGGCAGTCCATCTTGTTGAGGGTCTTCCTCTTCTTTGCTAAACTTCTACTTTTCCCACCATGATGGAAAAGGGACTGGAATCTCCTGATAACTTGTCCAAAGCACATGAGACACAGTCTTACCATCCTCACTCCTTGGGAGCATTCTGGCTGTATGCTACCTAGATACATTTGTTTGTCCTTCTTGCAGTCCATGGTACTTTCATTATTTCTCACCACTCCCGTGATGAGATTTCATCAATTCTTTTCTGTTTTCCTTATCCATTGTTCAGTTGTCCCATAGATGTGAAGTAATAAAAAATAACATAGCTTAGATCAGGTATGCCTTAGTCCTCAGAGTGATAGTTTTAGAAGTTTTGTGCATTGAATTTGCTCAGTGAAATTCTTCTTCGATGTCTGAAATCATTCTGTTTTAATGAGCACTGATTGTGCGTGCAAGTAAAATGAAAACCAACCCAGCTTTAATTTTTTTCTTCATTTATCATGATGTCTCTTGGTCCAATTATGAAGATAGACTGTTTCCTTTACATTGGATTGTAATCAGTACTGAAGGCTGTAGTCTTTGATCTTCATCAGCACGTGCCTCAAGTCCAGTGTCCTTTCAGTCAGGAAGGTGTGTCACCTGCATGTCACAGGTTTTTAATGCAATGTTCTCCAATCCTGAGTCTATGTTCCCCTCCATATAGTCCGTTTCTCAGATTATTTGCTTAGCATGCAGATTGAATAATTTACTGAATAACAATATAATTTTTCTTATATCCTTAAGTACTTCTTATGCCCTCTATCTGGTTTCTTGGGCACATTATACAAATTCTGTGCTGAGAAGAAAATCTGTGAGTTGTTTATAGAATACTCATTATAGTTAGTTATTTGTCATACAGATATAAAAAAGGCATAATGCTTTCCTGAAAGTCCTAATTAAATACAAACTCTTTAGTGCTTAAGAGGGCAAGTCTAAGAGTATCACTACAAATCATAGAAATCCTTCATTGAAAATCAAAATAGGAAGCTATTGTTTCTTGACAAACCCTCCACGTAGGACTATGCACTTTTAATGTGATGTTTCATCTCTCTAACCTCTGCCTGAAGGGTGCTGCACTCTTGCATTTATACCACAGCCACACAGCAGTTTTGATGTCCTCAAAGTAATTAGCTCACAACCTTTGTGTTTTGAGAAAAAGAAGTCTGAGGGGGCAAGTTCAAAGCTGAGGGCAAAATGGGATATGTTTCCTAATGAAATTGTTGTAGGACAACCATTGCTGTCCTCAAGAAATGAGCAGGGGAAATGTCACAGTGAGAAACAAAAATTCTCAGTGAAATTTTGAAATTTTCTCACCAAAGCAATCTTCTATCACTTTTCCCGAATAAGCCCCTATGATTGCTAGGTATCCTTCTAGAAAAGCTATCAAAATTACTTCTCTTGGATCCCCAAAATTGTAACCATAACCATCTGGCTGTCCTCTCTGCCTTGCTCATGTCTGAGGTCTTTCAGACCTATTTTAAAATATTTGATCCTCCTAAATTTTTTATTTTATGTGGAGCAGCAATCCCCTAAGCTTCATGATAATGGAAGATGTCCACTTGAATTTTGTTAAAATTTTATATTGGGTCTGACAGCAAAATCATGTTTCCCTGTAGTACAAAAAGATGTGTCTTTTTTTTTAAGACACTCTAACAAGACAGTGTATTTCTGAAAGAACTTGTATGCACATATCCACTTATTGCAGAGACATGTTTAAATTAGGTTTGTTTGGAATAGATGCATTGATGTATGAACAATAATTTTTTACTTACCCTCATTATTAATTTCTCAAGTGTTTATATGTAAATAACACATGTTCAGATATTCTTTTGACTTTTGTAACAAGGACAGGTCATGTGCCACCTAAACATTGCCTATAAACTGAAATATTTACAATGGAAGGAGATGAATTACAGAAATAGCTCAGAAACCCAGTTGAACTATGCTTTCAGCAAGGTTATCATTCCATAAATGCTTCATTCTCTTATAGATACATTAATCCTTCGGGGTCACAGAGTTTAGAAAAGATAAGACTAATCCACATTACTGATAAAATTGGAGCTTAACTTGCTTAATATTGAAACACTGGAACAATTTAAGGTTGTGAACTTACACAAAGTGTTCCTATCAAGGCCTTGATGTTTAAGTTTGCAATAGATTGAAATCATAGGAAAGTCAGCATGACCTAGCTATTAAACATCTCAACACTTTGTATAATTAGTAAAACTGAGTCACTCATTGTGCTGATGAACACTACTAGATTAGTATTCTAATTTAAAGTCCCAGGATCCTAACATTTCTAGAGAGACTAGGTAAATAATACATAACATGATTCTCAGAAGTCACTGTTGACTATGTAAATTCACTGAGCACAGACCTAAATCATTTACACATTCTCAATTGTAGGGAGAGTTGATTTGGGAGTTTTGTGCAATAGAATTACCGTATATGCGTGAGTATGAGCCAACCCGAGTATCAGCCAAGATACCGAATTTTACCACAAAAACTGCATTAAATATGTGCTGAAAAACTCAGCTTATATTCGAGTATATACCGTAAAAAAAAAAAAAAGTTTTCTTGAGGCTAAACGAATTCCTTACTTTGATACCTTAAAGCGGGAGCTCTAGTTAGACTGGGGGTCTGTATGTACAGACGTGCAGGGGATGACTTCTCATCTGTATGGAAAACAGGCATTCAATTAGAAAGCATCTTTACTCTAGCCAAGAAAACGTGGCGATATGTTCCTCTCTCTCTCTCTTTCTTTCTCTCTCATCTTTGTCTTCTGCTTCATTTCTGCACCTTATGAACAAATACTTTCTTATTAGTAATTCCTTCATAGAGGTCTCAATAAGCAAATCAAACATTCGTTAGTCAGATTTTGCTGTAGTAACAAATTTTCTCATTAGATTTTAACAACTTGTATTGTTCATATTACAAGAGGCTTACAGGTTGATTTTGTCTTTGGTAACCTCGGCTGATTCCATGTGACTTCTGATTCTGGAAACTAAATTCAAGGAGCCCCATTATCCGAATGATAGTGTTCTCATGACCAAAGAATAGAGCGCAGGTATAGAAGTCAAGTCAAAGGGTCATACTTAGAAGTTTTGCCTGGATGAGATCATAGCACATGTCAAACTTGTTCACATTCCCTTGACTGAAACTCATTTGACCAAGACCTAAAGTCAATGGACTTTGTATTTTAGTTCTTTCTCAGGGAAAGTTGCATGGCAGTGCATAGGAATACACAGCTCTCTTCCAGAGAGGACACATGACCTGGAAACATTAGTCCAGTTATACAATATCTTCAACCTGATTATTTTCCCAAAATGCCCAGCTTACTCGTGATATCACCATGCCTTTGATCATGCTATACCGAGAGCTAGCAATCCTTCTGAACTTCACTTTGTTCCTCACCAACAGTTTGACTACCAAATTCAATCATGATGCCATCTCTTCATTAAATTTCTCAAATATCTCCAAAATAAATGTATGTGCATGGATATCACCTGCCTTCTAGCTATCATCATCTTTTATGATTGAATGGCCATTGCCTCCCTCCTAAGTTGGCTTTCTACCTTCATGCTACTGTTTCTTAAATCCTTTTCCTCACTGAATAAATATGTATTTCAAAGCAATTCTTTTGAGTAGGAATTTTAAGAAAAACATTTATATTTTATCATTTGGAAGTTGAAAAACTGTCTGATTAAACGTACTCATTAACAATATTATATGGCTACCGACCATCACAGCGGCTTATTTTTTAAAAGCTAGAGGCATATTCAGAAGCTTGTGTCGTCATACAAATTGATGTAGGTTTTGTTTGTTTCCATCTGTTGCATCATCTGCCATAGTTCTATAGTGTGTCTATACATTCTCACTGAAAGCATCAAACAGCAGGTTCTAGCCATCTCCTAATAAAGAACAGTTTCAGGATCTGGTTACAAAAAAACAATTAAGTAGGTTTAAGACAACACATGTGAGTGCTAGGCAACTCCTTACTCCCTGAGGAAAGGAAACAGATTTTGCTACTTGCAGCAAATGTGCTGAGCCCTTGAACCTGGGTCCCTCTGCTGTGCGTAACCTGCTGTGTGTATAGCTTCCATCTGCGCCTGTTGTTTTTCCTCTTGGGACTTTGAGTCAGGAAAACCTACACTACCATGCTAATTAATGCTCCCTCTGTTTGCTATGTTGTAAGTTACAAATTACATCACCGAGTTCCACCTACTTTTAGCACCTATGGAATTTGTTACAAGCCTACTTGGTTGCTTGCTTAGTCATTTCATTGCTCCTTGTGAATATTAGGGTTTCTCCTTGACAAAGTTCCTCTATTTTTTTGTTCTTCTTTATATTCAAAGATAACCACATTATCAATCAGTGTATTTCTCTTACAGTTTAAAAAAAATAAATTACATATTGTGTAAAATGATAAGAACTATACAACACTTTGCAGATTCTAATTTCCAGAGACTTTTTAAAAACTGGATTTATTACATACTGGTTCATTTATTCAGATATGTCTTTTTAAAAAACAATCTTGGATTCTTCATAATTTAAAGTTGTGCTCCATTATATTCTTCAAATATCTACTCAATGTAGTCATTGCTACAGATTCTCTGATTTTTGTTGTTTGAAAAAGTATAATTATTCTAATCTATCTAAGTTGAAAGTTCACCAAATAAGCTATGTCATTCTGATGAGAAATTTTAGACTCTACATGGCCAAACATTACCTTGTCTTTTTAAGGGGAGGGCGGGGGGGGGGTGGGGGGTTGTGCATCTCAAGAGGATCTGTAGACATTATGGTCAAGAGAAATGTCAAGTGAATTATAGAAGCCATAGAGTGAATTGAATTTTTACATAACCTTAAATTTTTTTATGCTTACCAAATTAACGGGGTTAATATAATAACAAGCCATAGCTATGTTCTTATTAGCCATGGTCCATATGCTATATGGACATTGGAATTTATTCAGTTAAAACTTATTTTGGAAATAGAATTTTTCAAGAAGCAAGCTGATTCCATCATTCCTCTAAATCTTGCGTTTCTGTGGCTCTGAGGCTCACAAAGTCGCATTTCCGTAGATGTACAACTAAAAGGTGTTTATTCCCAAATAGGTTTCTTTATTGCAGGATATCTTCAAGGCTTTGGATTGATAATATGCATTATGAATCTTTTAATGAGAAAATAATGGTATTTATGCTGTCTCCAAATTAGTTTACCATGCACCGTATCTTCCTTGACTTCCAGAATTAAGAAAGGTCAATAATAGCGATTCAAAAGGATGGTATGACACAGCTCCTTAGTTATATTTTACAACCATGTTTTACTTATGATTGATTTGCATTCTTGAATCCAAGCACTATGTATAATTGGTGCAGAGACAAGTTGATTAGGTTCTGCAGTCTTAACACCATGAAAATATTTTTATACAATATTGTCAACCTTAATTTTCCCAACTGATAAAATAAAAGATCAATGATATCGTCTGTAGATTTCTGAATTAACAGCAATTTTCTCTTTCAATAAATATTATAGTAAATTCATATTAAGTATCTCTTTATTGTCATAATTAATTTGATATATTTGATTATATATAACATTATGCACATGTTCAATAAAAAAGTATTTTACTGAGTAATAATTATTGAACACTGTTCTTTATTGCCTATTGTTGAGTAACAAAATTTAGAGGAATGTATCAACTGAATCAAGTAAATATTGAAATCTAGATTCAAAGCTAGGTCTTTCTGATGAGAAAATTCAGAGAACAAATGAAATCCTATGCTGCCTTTAAGGGAGAGAGAGAAAAAAATCATGTCTATAGATGAACTGTAGAGGTTTATGGTATAGGCAAATTTAAAATAAATTGTAAGAGCCATATAGCTATTTAAATTCACACATGACATTTTTTCTGAATTATAATATCAGAATAACAGGATAGCTATGATAGAAAACAGCAATGTTTTTAATAGCTATAGAAATTGTCCATCTGTTAATGTTGGACATTGAATAAAATTCAATTAGTTGCCGGCATTCTTTTATCATTTTAATTTCTAGGGTCATTATAAATCACTAGAATAAGAAGCCATCTCCAGAGAATTAAATTTGCATAATTAAGCATTGCAACAAATCTGGAAGCCTAGCCAAATAGCTTTGAAGCCTGTATTTTGGTAATCTACATTTTTTTTTTTTTTTTTGCTTTTCAATTGCCAATGACCTTAGATATATAGGTGGTCTCTTGGATATGTCAGATAATTTCTGTATCCAATAGTGGGCATAGTGGTTTTCTCTACTTAAAAAGCATGTTTCTAATCTGTATCCTAATTATGACTATTTGTGATCTTCAGCATCTACAACTGAAAATGTTTCTGAGGCACGTGTGCTTGGTGAATTATATTTAAAATGAAAGATGATAACTTTGGTAGTACTGGTTTGGGGAACATAAAATTAAAACTGAGTTTAGGGACTAGTTTACTTCCTCAGTGTGCTAGTGTATTTAATAATGTGCTTTAAGGATTTATTTATTCATTTCTAAACCTTTATCAATGCACAAAGTGAATTCCTCTGTTTTTCTATAGATATAAAAGTATTATGAGTATGTTAATTTTAAATTAAGGCAGATAAAAGATCTCTATCTTTGAAAATTGGATTCAGAGTTTTTTGGCAAAATTACACAAAAATTAATGAGAAAGCATTATTTATCTTAAGCGTAACTATAGTAGTAAAAAGCTTAGATTATGTCATTTATATCACTTTGATAATATTGAAATTTTATGGCTGAGGGTAACTTTAAAAGCCTTGGAAATTTAGACTTTTTTAATTATATAAAACGAGTAATTAAATTCACTTATAAGGGCATCGTTGGAAGGATAGAGAAATTACTTTAGTTTTGTAGATCTCATGGCACCATCCAAATTTGACTTTGACAATTTTACTTTCCAATTAAGTTCAGAAATAGCAAGAATGCACTGCTGCGTATGTCATTTTCTCTCCTTGCCTTTCCTTAGCATTGGAATACTAAGCATTTCTAATTATGTTGTCCTATGATCAAGGCACAGGTACATAAAAAAAACAATAAAACACAGTTCATTGTAGCAAATATTTCAAGTAAAAAAATCCAATTAGCTCCTCAGTTTAAGGTCTGGGAAAGCCCCGCCACAATATCTCTGGCAGTCTCTTGTTTGTGTTTAAAGTAAGACTTCTGAGTCTTCAGGTTCCTGTGCCATTGTTGGTCATTGTGTTTGGAGGAGTATTTTATGTCTGGTTAGATGTGTAAACAATATATGAATGGTGGGCCAGTTTCATTTAAATAAGCATTAAATCATTATAATCCAATGGAACATTTTATTCCTGGTATTTGATGAGAAAGTATTATTTATCCTAATTGTATTTATTTATAAACAAATAAATCCAAATTCACTGTCTTCCAGTCTATTCAGATGCATGGTAACCCCATAGGTACAGAGGAGAACTGCTCCTTAGAGTTTCCAATGCTTTAATTATCAAAGCAGCAGACTGCCACATTTTTCTCTCATGGAGTAGGTAGTGGGTTTGAAGGACTCACCTTTCAGTTAGTAGTTGAATACTTACCCACTACATCATTGAAAAATATAAACTTCTGTTGCTTTTTTAAAGTTTCAACTAATGTAAAGAACATTCGGATGTTATGTATGACTGAAGAACAGTTTTCTTTACTCTACCTTTTCAGACACTGGATAGTTCTCTTTCTAATCTGCTCCACAAACAATTTAAAGTGTGGCTCCAGACAGCATCTTCCTGTGTAACTCAGCGTACGAATGTCTTAGACTGTTCACCTGTGGTCCTCTTTTTAAGATATCTAATGTTGAGCTATTCTGCAGATTTCTATTACTATGTGTAGAAGGGCACATAGGGTTAAACAAAGGGAAAGAAAAGTTAGGAAAATGTGGGAAGGAAAGTTTCCTGATGATACTATGGCCCTAAAGGGTCAGTTCTATTTATAAAAGAGCACCAGTATTAGCTCACTAGACATTTACCATTCAGATGACAGGAAGATGCTTATAAGATCTGATTTACTATTCTCAGGCCTGTGTTCAAGCCAAGTGAGCTAAAACATCTTCACCAGCTGAGCTAGTAAACGTACTTAATACGCTTGTCTAGGAACTCCACAAGAGTGGCTTTTGGCTGCAACTACAGGCCCTGCAGCTGTCAGCTTTCTCCACCGTCACCAGCAGATATCACTGCAGTCAATTAGAATTACTACAGAGGATTTCAGACAGAGACACATGCATTCTTTTCGTTCTTGCATCGGCAGCTGCCCAAAGGTCACTAATTCATGACTGGGGGAGGGAGTCTTGGCAGTGATGTGACTGACTAGTGCATTGACTCAACAGCTATAATCATCTGTTCAGAGGTCTTTGTGGGGACCATCAGGCAGATCCCTCAACACAGTGAAACAAATGCACTGTGAAAACCATATGAGACATATTTGTAGATTGACATAGATTAACCCTAAATACAATGATGATTTACTTGTAATTCAAAAGTCATCATTAGAGGAGAGAATGGAACATATTAAGAGCTTGTGCTGTGACCTTTTCTCTAGCTTTTCTAAAGTGATAAGAAAAGTAAAATTGGTGGGAAAAAAAAGCATTTAGCAAAATGTTTTTCAGTAATTAAAATTATTTAGATATAAATATTTGATAAAAAGGTTTTTAATGAGATAAACCACTTCCCATCTGATCAATTCAGACTATCAGTAAACCCATTGGTTGCAGAGTAGACTGTGATAGGGTTTGTAAGGACTGTGATCTTTTAGAAGTAGATTGCCAGTACATTGCCCCTTTCTTCAAAGGTGCCTCTGGATGAATTAAACCTGCCTACATTTGGTTAATAGTAGTCAGCTGTTTAGCTTATTTTTCCACCCCAGGACACCATGCACATTTTCCATTTAAAATTTTTGGCAAGTAGCTAATCTATTATTTATAATTAATTAATGCATTCATTAATATTATACATTTATTATGTTTTAATATTGCTGATGCTTGTTTTAAACTCTGAGATTTCAGAAAGGATGGGTAATGGTGGCAGAGGTTAAATGATTTTTCTATTACTGAAGTTAACTCTTTATTAGAATGTGGAAAGAAATATAAATATATAGAAAATAAGGGGATATTTCATCAAATTATATGAGAGTAGTGATACAGATCACTTTAAGATCAAAGATCAATTCATTCCTATGAGACATGATACTGTAATTGTGAAAGATAATGAATTAATAATAGTAAAAAAAATCAAAAAAATAAAAATAATAGTCATGTGGGGGGCAGAAGAGCTGTAATGTAAATATAAGCTGTCAGTTAATCATAACACAAGAAGAATATCACACCCATAATATTGGTAGAACACTATGTAGATTATCTGATCTTAAAAATGATAGCTAGGCTTTGGAGCAAATAGTCTATATAATATTAATAAATAAGGATTCTTATCAATTATGTTATCATTTTAGTCAAGCTGGCCTTGCTTATTTGTACATGCAGAAATAATAGTTTGCATGGAGTTCGGACTTAATTATAAAAGAAAGGATAAAATGTGGCATCTTACTTAACTGTCTCTGTATTACTGGAAAACTTGGTAGCTATCCTTAATTGTTAATTGAATCTTTGGGGTGTTTGGGGTTTTTTTTGTTTTTTTTTAGTACACCACAATTTCATGTGCAAGGAAACATGCAAGGACCTGGGATGAGGAAAACAAATGGGATGAACACTGGCAGCATATCTGAAACTGAAAGGAAACCAGAAAAACATTAAGCTTCAAATTGCAGTTTTGAAAGATAGACGAAATATTGAATGACGCAGGAATCATTAAGAGAAGACGGAAAGAATACACAGAGTCCCTGTACCCAAAATAACTAATTGACCAGTCCATCCTTTCAGGAGGTAGCTGATGAGCAAGAAATAATGGTGCTGAGGGAAGAAGCTCAAATGGCACTGAAAGCATTGGCCAAAAGCATGGCTCTAGGAATTGACAGAATGCCCATTGAAATGTTTCACAAAGCTGAAGAAGCACTGGAAGCACTCACTCATCTATGCCAGGAAATTCGGAAAACAGCTACCTGGCCAATGGACAGAAAGAAATCCATATTTTGCCCATTCAAACGTAAGGTGACTCAACAGAATGCTCTAACTTTAAAACTATACTGCTGATATTACACACAAGTAAAATTTTGCTAAAGATCACCCAACAAAGGGTGCAGCAGTCCATTGACAGGGAGCTGCCAGAAGATTCCTAAGAGTCTGTAGAACAAGGGATATCACTGTTGATGTCAGATATACCTTGGCTTTAAGCTGAGAATAGCAGAAATATATTTACTTGTGTTACATTGATCTATGCAAAGACATTCATCTGCATGGACCATAATAAACTGTGGATAACCTTGAGAAGAATGGGAATTCCAGAATGCTCCATTGTTATCATGAGGAACTTGTACATAGATTAAGAAGCAGTTGTGCGAACAGAACAAGGGACTACTGCTTGGTTTAAAATCAGAAATGGTGTTTGTCAGGGTTATATCCTCTCACCATCACTGTTCAATCCATATGCTGAACAAATCATCCGAGAAGCTGGGTTATGTGAAGAAGACTGTGGCATCAGGATTGGAGGAAGGCTTATCAACAACTTGCTGTATGTAGATGACACACGCTTGCTTGCTGAAAGTTAGGAGGAATTGAAGCACTTGTTAATGAAGATCAAGGATTGGAACCTTCAGTACAGATTGCAACTCAATATAAAGGCAAAAATCCTCACAACTGCACCACTAGATTGCATCACAATAAATGGAGAAAAGGTTGAAGTTGTCAAAGATTTTGTCTTACTTGGATCCATGATGCTCATGGAAGCAGCAGTCAAGAGATCAAAATATGTACTGCATTAGATAAATCTGCTGCACAAGACCCCTTTAGAGCATTGAAGAGCAAAGATGTTACTTGGAAGACCAAGGTGCACCTGACCCAAGACGCAAGATTCTCCATGTTAAAGTTGAACCTTGCATAAGGTAGACTGTAGCTGAATAGATGTGTTTGCATTGTGCTGCAGAGTCATACCAAGGAGTGCTGAAATGACAGGCAGATTGGTATTGGAAGAAGACCAGAGGGGTTCTTAGATGCAAGGATAGCAAGACTTCACCTTCCGTAATTAGGACATATTGTCAGGAGAGACCAGTCCCTGGAGAAGGATATCATGTTTGGTAAAGTGGAGGGGCAGCGAACAAGAGGAATGTCCTCCGGGAGATGGACTGACACAGTGGGGACATCAAATGAGCTCAGGCACAGGAACAATTGTGAGGATGACACAGGGTCCTGTAGTGTTTCGTTCTGATGTGCATCGGGTCCCTGTAGGTCAGAGCTGACTCGAGGGCACCTAACAGAAACAGCAATAAGATATTACATAATATTTCATGTCTTTATGTGGCTTCCCATCCCGAATGGTCACAAGAAGATAAGGTAACTTCAGGCTTCTTGTGTATGTTCACTGACTGGACACTCTAAAATGGTAGAGAAGATGAATGGTTCTATTTTCCCTCTCTCTTCTAAACTTCTTATTGTGAATTAGGTGATGTTGACAAAGCAGCTCATGAGTTTTATATTCAACAACTCACCAAACTTCGCACGGTCTAGCCCTAGATCCAGCTCTTCCTCGTTGTGGCTTGTTTTCACCTACATCCAAATAATATCTCTCTTATAGTCATCTAGGCTTTTTCCTCCTTCTCTCCTTTACCTTTCTATCCCTAATAATCACCAAACTCTTTTTCTTTTAGCATAAACAACTTTTCTTGAGGTTTTTTTTTTTTTTACTAATACAGTGGTCTGCAGCTGAACAAACCACCTCCATCTTTGAAGCCATTGTGGCAGTCACTGTCAGTCCATCCCGTTGAGGGTCAGTCTCTTTTGTGCTCACCTTCTCTCTACCAATAGGGTAGCCTTTTCCATAAACTGGTTGATAATATGTGCAAAACATAAGAGACTAATTCCCTAGAATATTTAGCCTTCTTTTGCCAACACCATAATTTAAGGCATAAATTATTTTGTTTTCCTCTCTCATTTTTCAATTTTCACTTGCTTATGAGGCAGTAGGAAATGTGATTGCTTGAGTCAAAAACACAAAATCTCACTGCCATTGAGTTGATTTTGACTCATAGTGACTCTGTAGTGCAGAATAGATCTAGCCCTGTAGGATTCCCAGGGTGTAAATCATTATGGAAGCAGAAAGCCTCATATTTCTCTCTTGGAGTGGCTGACGGTTTCTAAATACTGACCTTGCAGTTAACAGCACAGCAGATAGCTCACTACTCCACCAAAGCTCAGAAGAGCATTATTTCTCAAAATGACAAATGTTTTTTTGTTGTTTTAACACTAAAGAATTTGGGTTTGGCAATGGATTTCCCACTGCAATATGTCATTTGATTCTTGACTGTTGTTTATATGAATATTGATTGCTGGTCCAAGTAAAATGATCCTTGAGAACTTCAATTGTTCCTCTATATACAGTGATCTTTCCTGGTGTAATGGTGAGGGTTTCTGTTCTATGAGGACTGTAATCTAGGATCTTCATTCATTAATGCTTCAAATATTCTTTAATTTCATCAAACAAGCCTGTCTTATCTATGTGTCACAGTTTGTTAGTGAGCCTTCCTCCATTTTTTCATATAGTACAATTTCTCACATTATCTTTTCAACTTATATATTGAATCAGTATGGGGAAAAGATGCAACCCTGGCACTTACCTTCCCTAAATTGAAGTTACAAATATTCACTTGCGAGTTTCAAATGTTTGCCTCTTGGTTTATGTACAGGTTCCACATAAGCACAATTAAGTGTTCTGTAATTCTCATTCTTTGAAAGGTTATAGATAATCTGTTATTTTTAATAGAATCAAATATTTTTGTATATTCATTAAAACAAATAAACATCTTTCTAATGTTCTCTGCTTTCAGAAAAGATACATAAAATACCAGTGTGATGAAGTGAAATTACTCTTATCCATAGAATGCAATAATTGAAATATATCATACATTCCATGTTCTATTAATGGATATTGGCAGTTGTTCTTATTTATAATTGTGCCACATCAGTAAATAAGGCCCAAAAATCTCTGCTCCATCCATATCATCAAAGTTTACATCATGAAGGTAGTCCTTTCCCACTCATATTTTGAATATTTCCCAATATGATGGGTCCATTGTCTTGCACTACATCAGACACTTCTCTGGCTGCCATTCATCAAGTTTTTACTGACCTTTTTTCCCCCAGAAATAAACTTCAGGACCTCCTTCCTATTTTTTTTTAGTCTGGACCTAACCTAACTTATTCCACTGCCATCAAATCTATTCCAACTCACAGCGACCCTATAAGGCAGAGTGGAACTACTCTTTAAGGCTTCAAAGGTTTTAGGTCTTTATGGGAGCAGAAAGCTCATATTTCTCTTATTGAGTTTCTGGTGGGTTTAAACTGTCAACCTAAGTATTAGCTGTCCAGCAAGTTACTCGCTCACCACCACGGCTTTTTCTTAGTATGGAAAAACCACGGAAACTTTTCCATCTTTTGTTACACTACTATTAATTAAGTACTGCTAGTATAGTTTCTAACACTGCAGCAATACACAAACGACCACAAGATGACAAACTGACAAATAATTTTAAGTATCCTAACATAACTATAATTATCAGAATTATAAAGAGAGGAACAAAAACTATTCCAAGACATAGGGGTTAAATTTTCCATATTTGATAAAAGCTTTAAAGTCCCATATTCAAGTTGTTCAATGAACTCCACCCAACAGAACCATAAAGAAAAACAAAACAAAATGGAATGGAATCCAATCATTTAAATACATAATACAAATAAATAATAGACTGGCAAACTAGAATTCTACATTCACTGTAATAATTTTAATGAAGATTAAATATATACTGCTAAGATATACATACAGGAGGTAAACTAATCTTCAGACACCAAAAAAAAAAGACACCAATAGAAATATGGATATAAATGAAGTAATGAATGAAAGAAGTGACAACTCTATGGGAAAAGTTAAAAGTTATTCCTATGACTTAAATCAAACAATAATTAATTGCTCAAATATCTGGGGTATAAAAATATGCATAATTAAATAGTATGATATAAATGGATGACAACTGTAGTGTAAAGGCTAGGAAAGGGGGAGGCAGCATTCTATGGTAAGGTGGTTATATTATATATAAAGTAGTACATTTTCACGTGAAATGAGAATATTTTAAGTCAATGAAGGAAACCTCAATACTAAATAAATACATAAAATAATAAGACACCCAAGATGTTGAAGTTTATGTCAGCCAGGGGAAACAGGAAGTCATAAAATTTTACAGATCCCAAATAAATAGAATCATGAAAGAATAAACAGGACAAATAAGAAGATCAAAGCTTAAAACTTTATATATATGTATATATATACATATATATGTATATAAATCTATTAAACGTAAGTGTGGTAAACACTACAATTAGATTCAGAGATTGTCTGATTGAATAGCAATAACAAAACAGAGCCAATTTTGCTCCTTATATTGAACTGTAAACATAGAAATACGTTGAAATTAAAAAGAAAGAATTGCGGAAATGTCTGTACGAAAACTAATCATGTTATAGCTGCTAGGTGCCTTCAAGTTTGTTCTGACACAGTGACCCAAAGCACAACAGAATGAACCACTTCCCAAGTCTGCCCCATCCTCACAATTGTTTGACCCCATTGTTAGAATGCATGCACATACAAAGTGACTGAAAATTCCATGGCTTGGGTAAGGGACACCTTAGTCCTCAAAGTAACCTCCTAGTTTTCAACATTTTATAGAGGTCTGTACAGCAGATTTATCCAATGAAATGTGTCTTTTGATTTCTTGACTGCTGTTTTCATGAACATTGGTTAGGGATACATGCAATCCTTTCTCTATTTATCTTGATGTTCCCCATCGGTCCAGTTGTGAGGATTGGGGTCTTTTTTACATTGAGTTGCAATCTGTACTAAAAGCTGCAATCCTTGATCCGCATCAGCAAGTGCATCTTCTCTGTGAATTTGATGTCCTCTGGTGACTTTCGTGTTGCTGCAATGTTAGAAGCTGTGTCACTCATATGTCAAATACTAGAGAAATCACCAAAATGAACAGGTCTCAGCAGCATTTCCCAACAAAGAGCAGATGACTAAAAAGGATTAGGCCATCCACCTCTGTGGAGTTAACCATTGAAAACCCTGTGAATAGCAGCAAAACAGTAATTAGACAACTGCAAAAGCACAAACCACGGAACGAGAGAAAATGTTTGTAAGTTAAATATCAAATAAACATTTGGGTCCCCAATAAGTTTTTAAAAGAATTTTCAAGATTTATAAAAGGAAAAGTTATTGAAACACTTATGCACAGCAACCACATAATGCGATTTGTGTTCTTGATTTGGAAGCTTAGGACAAGGATTTTGAAGGCTATCCCCAACAATTAGTCTCATATTGTTTCTCAGTGTTTATTTTGTAACTCCTAGTTGGTTGTGTAGTGACTGAGATCTTAAAAGTTATCAAGTGGCCTTCAAAGGAACAGTAATTGGTCTCCATTCACCTGAGGCAACAGAGGTAAGGGAAGGGACGAATCAGAAGAGAAAATGTAATCTGTGCCTGGTAGTTTCCAGAAACAGCTACCTCCTCTCCTATTCGACCGGAAGAGCTGGATTGGGCTTGCCTATCATTCCAAAACAATTTGCTCCCAAGAGTATGTATGTATAAGAATCTGGTTAAAAGGGAGAAACATGCAGTATAA
>NW_022103911.1:12633343-12635114 GCF_000313985.2 Echinops telfairi
CTTTAGAAATGAGTAAGAGATTTCAACACTCTTGACTAAAAACATATAAATGAAAAACACATGAAAATATGCTCAATCTCATTATCATGATGTAAAAGCAAATCAAGAGCAAAACAAGATGCCATTCATTTTATTAGACTAGCGACAGGTAGAGGCCTCCCGCTGTTAGTGAGGACTTAAGAACTGACGACATTATAAACTGCGAGAGAGAATGTGAAATGGTAAAATCACTCTGGAAAACACTTTGGCTGTTTCTTAAAAGTTAAATATGCACCTACTATATCATGTAGCATATATTCATGCAAAGAAATGGAAGCAAATCTATTTGTAATAATTCCAAACTGAAAGAACCCATATTTCCATTAACAGATAAAAAGGCTAAAATCTTATGTTATATACTTATAATGAAACACTACTCAAAAATAAAATGGAATTTACTCTTGATATATGCACCAACTTGAATGCCTCTCAACATAATTATTCTTAGTGAGGAAAAAAACAGAGAAAAGGCAGTCATAATGCATGATTCTATTGGCATAAAACTTTATAGAATGCAGTGGTATCTATGCTGACAGAAAATCTGCTTTTTCCTAAGGAAGTGGGTAGGTTAGAAAGTCTTGGGAGGATAGGATTGCCAAACGGCATAAGGAAATTTGATGATATGATGGATGTGTTGATTACAGTGAATATGCCATTTGTGTACATATATAAGGAGGCTTTGAAAAGCTCATGAAAAGATACCTTATCCTTTTTCCCACAAATTTTTGAAGCCTTTTTGTATATCAAAGTTTATTAAAAGGTACATTTAAATTAAGTACAGTCTATATTTTACAAATTCTACATCAATAAATTTATGCGATTAAAAATCCTATGGTGCTAATTATGAGGAGAGAATGTAGGTAAGTAATAGGGGTCAAGATGTAATATCTTTTTTTTTCCATTCTATGAAAAGTTGACGTTTTATTAAAGTGTCCCCTGGAAAACCTGAACCAGGTCCAGCTCATTTTTCAAGAAAGTTCTTGAAACTTCACAAAAATTGATAATCCCAGGAGTGTTTTAAAATTTTTGAAAAATATACCAAGAATCATTTCGTTTTTTTAAATTTAAAATAATTTTAAATTTATCAGAGGGACAAATATAGAACAGAGAATTCCTGCATATTCTTCTAGCAGTTTCCTGTTCTAATAATATCTACTTAAGCATGGACCATTAATTAAAACTAAGAAATTAATACTGATAAAATATTATTAATTAAACCACAGATTTTATCAGGATTCCACTAATGTTCCAATTAATGTCTCTATTTTTTAAATTATTAATCATTCCTTTTTCTTATGATCTTTAGTCCCATCAAATAAATGAGAGTTTCAGACCTATTTTAGGTGTCTTATAAACTAACTCTCCTTTTCTGTTATTTTAATATTTCTCATTATTCAACTATGATTATTAATTTTAGGAAACAAGTTCTACAACAATAATGTGTTCTTATAATCATATCTTATATATTCCTTGGGGTTTTTTTAATGCTATTAATCCAAATAGTTTAAATAAGATGGTATTTTTAAGTTTCTCTACTCTAAAGTGTTTAGTTTTCTGTTTTTCATTTGAAATGAATAAATATGAAGAAAACTATAGGGTTTCATATCTTATGTTCATGGGTTTATTCCAAACAAAATATATTTACTAACTCTATGATCATTGAATGAATGTAGATAAGTTTCTATCATACACTTGTTTTACTCTCACTAGAGGGCCTTCAAAAGAGAGTACA
>NW_022103911.1:12637289-12641377 GCF_000313985.2 Echinops telfairi
AAAAAGAGAGAGACAAATCTAATTAAAACAGTGTTTTATGAGGAAATTTGCTGAGACAGTTAAATTCAAAGCTAAAAGGTCAGCTCAGAAGGTTAAATAAATTTTTTTTCAGATTTCAAAAGGGTAATATCAGTAATTTTCTCACATGATACAGGATGATAAACTAGATTATGAAGAAGTTTGAAAAAGAAATTAAAAATACATTAGTGAAAAAAGGCCAGGAAAGTTATACAGAGGCTTTTTATTGTCTTTTGTTTCCTGCATCATGATGGCATTTCCTTATTCTTGGAGGAGGCACCACAGACTGTCCCATGAGATTGTCCTTCCCCAGCCACCCCACAGCCCTGATCCTGACCTCTCAGCTTTCATTTTGTCTCCCCATGGCAGTCTATGGCTGTAGCTGGGTTTAATAATGCATTGCGCTGGCCACACAGAAGTCTTAAGACAATGTTCAATAGGAAGGGCTTTATTCAGGAGCTTGCTTTTTAACAGGGTACAATTGAGGTGAGGGATGTGCAGAATACAATTGTTCAGTCAGGGCGCGGGTGGTCCAGTCAGGGCACTCTCTTCTTGGTTGTGCTTGTAGGCAGGCCGCTCTCTGGTCCTCAGCCTCTTTGCCGCGCTTCTTCCCTCTTTTCAATCATCTTATTTTAGGCAACAGTCCTTTAGTTTAACGTATTGTTGTCCAACTTTCCCATGCATGTTAGGGGATAGAAAATACCATGGCTCGGGGCAGGCAAACTGTGCTCCTGAAATTCACATCTTTGGTTCTGAACATTTTAGAGAGCTCTTTTGCAGGAAATATGAACAATAAAATACATCTTATGATTTTTTGACTACTACTTCAAGGAACATTAATCAATAGCTTATTCACTTTTATTGGTTAGTAGTATTTAATTCCATGGATTTTATTCTCTTTCTTCATTAATGCACCCATTGAAGTGAATTCAGTTTGTCTTCCAAAGATTATAAACATAACTGCTATAAGTCATTGTGTACAGATTTTTTTGTGAGCATAATACAGTAATTTGGGTAAGTTCCTATGAATGAGCTTTTTAAGTGTTATGTGGTAAATGTTTTCATTTTTTCAGCCCTCCCAGATTAATTACATGGACAAAGAAATTTAAAAGAGTATTAAATTAGTATACATATGGTAGCCTTAGATCACCTTTCATTGAGCACCTTCAAAGCAAGAGATGCAATGGCCACCAATTCTATCTCACACTAGGCTATTTCAGACTTAAGTCCAAGGAAATATGTCGGTCCATTAAATCTGCTAAAGGTAAATTTGAGATAAAGTCCAGTTTCCTTAGTACTGGGTTTCCACATCAAAGCCTTGTGATGTGACCTATGGGGGATGCTGTACCCATCAAAAAGACAGAATCTAAAGTCTATATAGCACATTCCCCATATCACCAAGGGCTAGACAGAAATTAAGCCCAAAGTGTCCAATTAGAGACATAGTTCCTGGAATATTCTCCCATTGGGTTCAATATAAGTATTCTTAAACCTTTTTTCACTGGTATATATAAATCTGATTGATTGCTGCTACCTTATATCCTGCTCCTTTACCAATCACTCAATTGTTTCCAGTGGACATTTTGTGGATTTCTTGGTCTATTGGTCCAGTTGTGAAAAGTTTGGTCTTCTTTACATTGAATTGAAATGCACACTAAAGATTGCTATCCTTGATCTTTATCAGCAAATGTGTTACTCCAGCTAGACTAGAGAAACAAATTAATAAGGCACTCATTTAAGAAAGAGCTCTATATACAAGAGCAGTTGAATATTGAGAAAACATCCCTGTCCTGTCCAGATCAAGTTCATAAGTGTGATTATTAACCCATTTGTCCAATACCAATCTATAAAGGCCTCTTCAGACTCATGAAACACATGCAATGATGCTGAATGCAGGAAGATCACAGGCCAGTGGGTACAAACTCTTGTGGATCCAGTGATGGTGGAAGCATCTCAGCACTGTCAGGGGTCTCCACATGGCTCCTCCAGTTCCCAGGGCAGGGAGTCTATCAATGTTGTGTCATGTGTCTTGTCAGTAGAGCATCTCTCAGGGAGTGAGTCTAGAGTCTCCCACCTCCAAGGAGGAAATACAGGAGTTGCTAGACGCACAGCAAGTACTTCAAGTCAATTTCAGCAAGCAAGGCTGTGCCACTGCATGTAACTCCAATTCACTGACACTGAGTTGCTGCTGATTCATAGCGACCTCTGTGGGTTTCCAAGACTGTAATTGATGATGGGAGTAAAAAATGCAATCTTTCTCCCCAGGAGCTGCGGGCGGTTTTGAACTGCTGACCATGTGGATCACAGACCAATGCTTAAGCAATAAACCACCAGGGGTCATAGTAGCTTGCTAAAAAGGTTTCTCCAACATGATGCTGCATTCTTCTGCATATAATGCAGCTTCTCTGACTATTTGCTGTCAGAAGTTTATGATTTGTTTTTAGTGAGACAACATAATATGCCAAAACTCTGAATTTGTAAACTAATTAAGAATGTATCTTATGTGACAGTATCACATAAAATAACATTCAGAATGTACTAATTGTATAATATTGTTGGCTATTAAAATATAATTGCAAATTTAATATTCTGATTTTGTTAGGTTAGGCTGACTAGACAAACAAATATGTACAGAGACACTCATGTATGTGTAAGAGAGAGCTTTATATCAAGAAGTAATTATATATCAAGCAAACATCCCAGCCCAGCCCAGATCAAGTCCATAAGTTTGATACTAATCCATAAGTCCAATATTAGTTTATCATTCCCTCTACAGACTCACACAGCTACATGCAGTGATGCAGAATGCAGGAAGATCACAGGTGGGTGAGTCAAAGTCTTGTGGATCCAATAGCAGTGGAGTTTTCATAGGGCTCATGCGGGTCCCAGTACGCTAGTCAACAGGAAGGAGGGAACTGAAGGTGTGAGGGAGGTTCCATGGATCCTCCTTATGAGAAGGCCATGCCTAAGGAGACACCATCAGGCTGTGACCTGATTGAAAGGCTAGACTCCACCCTGACACTTTAAATTATCAAGTTGACATTAAATTATATAAGTACCATACTGATATATTAAATAGCATATTGTTAGTTCCCTTTTGTTTTTAATAAAATACATACTATGTTTTAATCACATTCTCTTTATAACTTTGTTGAATGTGCATGGGAATTTTCTTTGAAAGCTTTTAATTTCTAGTACATTTTAGGTTATGTTATTGGTATGATGCTTAGAAATTATTATCTAAGAAATTTGGTGTAATATTCTATTAACTAGGGAAATTTTTACCTTTGCATGACCTCTCTAATAGCTCTAAATGCTGGTGATGAGAATATTGGTGGTGATATGAGATCATCTACCAACTGAAAAATAATTTTTGTCCATATTTTATGTACTTCACTTTTGAAATAAAATAACCCTCCCACACTCTTTTGGAGGGTCCTGAAAGAGATGTGAAACAAGCCCTCTTCCTCAATAGTGTTCACTCTATACAATCACTAGATTGTCCACTGTCTCCAGAACTATATGCCATAAATTCTGCCCCCACCCAAACATTCCTTTGCAAACATTGCTATAATACACAGCTTATGTTTCAACACCCACACATCCACCAACATTCATTTTCTGAAGTGTGAAACAGGACTTCCTGGTGGCATCTTCACATTTTACGTAGCTGTTGATAAAGTCACTTGCTGACACTAGGAATGTCACTGCAAAATACTGAGACTTTTCAGGGGAGGAAAGAAATGTGTTATCCAATTATTTGCCCAAAATGCAGCACAGGCAAGTGACTGAGAAAGCTGTACCCACTTGCTAGCTCTTCAAACTCCAAGACCGAACAGCTTATGGCAAATCATGTTAAAAAAGGCTTTATTAAACAATTTTGAAAACAAGAATTATAAGATTCTGCTTATTTAGGAGACATGGAAATATATATCTACTCAGCAAAACAGAAAGAGGAAGGAAGGAAGGAAGTATGATTTTTATTGTTTGACTTCAAAGTCTGAATTCCGAGGACAGTACAGAGCTCAGTTCGTGCTGGGTGGATATCACATTGTTAGGCCTTAAAAAAA
>NW_022103911.1:12641713-12644697 GCF_000313985.2 Echinops telfairi
TTATGCTTTTACTGTAAATCAGCAATTAGGAGGCAGAGGGAAATCCTGCACATAAAATTATATTTTTAAACAGAGTCATAATTGGTATAAGTATTTCAATTTTTTCAAGAAAATATTTAAATGGAAGTGGTGAGGGTAAATATTTTATTATTATTGTCATATCCTTCCCTTATCAGTGTAGATCTATGTTCCAGCAATGATCACTAGCTGCAGGGTCTCATATTTTTCTGGGCATCTTTAGTGTTTCTCAGATTTTTGATATTGCCATAATCTTACCTTCTCATAAACAGTCAAGTGTTGACCGTTTTAGGATTACCTACAGTTTACATCTTTTAAAATAAAACAGGAAAAAATGAATGTGAATATCTACCTGTGGTTTTACCACAATGAATTTTACCATCTGTAATACCATTTCATCAATCTGGGATTTATAGGCTGACCCCATCATAAAACATAAGTGAGTAAAATAATATTATTAATATTATCATAGTCTGATTATGTAAACACATACTTTTATTACCTAAGAAAGATTTAGAAATGACTATAAAGTTGGAACTAAATATTATGCATAGAAGTCAATAAGTACTTTCCATAAAAGAAATGTTGGATATTTCTTGCTTTTCCCCCTTGCGCTCTTCACTGTATTACAGAATATGTGATGGATCTAGATATGAAATAAGACATAGTAGCCTGATAAAGCAGGATAGGAGCTGCTTCATAGAGTTTCTTCCCAGGAGCAGCTGGTGAATTCGAACTGCTGACTTTGTGGTTAGCAGCCCAGCTCACAGCCAGGGCTCCAGCAGGCTCCTTGAGAGAAGGGTTACAACGATGGAAACATCACAGCCAGACATGTAGACTTAGATGGAAGACATGTTGACAAACAATAATTTCACATTTTATATGTTTGAATAAAAGCTTTCTTGATTTTGTCGTGATGCTTTTGACTTACCCTTCTAGTAGTAATAATAGAAGGCTAGAAGAAATTACACGAAATCAAAGATATATGAATTGACTCATTGTTTTAAAAATATGCTTCCGTTTGAAGTGATGAAGGAGTTTCACATGTGTGCTGTGGTTGCACAACATTTTGAATGTAATTCATATGAATGCTTTACAAATACTTCTGGAAGTGGTTGAGTTACCAAAGTTGGGGTTACATTTATTTTACCCTAATAAAATATTTCAAAAGTCATATTTGAAGTCATCATCTGTGTATATAACTCATGTGCCTTGAGAAATTCTGTATGTTATGCCGCTGTCTTACACCTCTTTTGGAGGGAACTCTGCTCAGTTATAAGCAGACTCTCAACTTCCATGATAAGATCTGAATCAGATTTCCGGCCAGTCCACCTCGTGTAAGTCACCATCTGTCAGGTTTTCCAGTTGGGTGATGGTGCACACTTCTCAAAGGAGCAGGTTTCAGACAAAGATCAACCTGGAAGAAAAGCCTGGTGATCTAATCCAAAATTCAGCCAGTGAAAACCCTGTCAATCACAAAAATCTAATCCTATTGTGTATATGATCAATAAAAGTGGTGATCCAACTCTACGCCGTCAATAAAAGTGGTGATCCAACTTATCTTTCATACTTCTAGACTCATGAATAATATGGAGAGAAATGCCAGGTTCCCAATGTTGGACTATTGTAAGGATCAGATAAGATACTGGGTGCTTATGTTAAAGACAGATGATTTGACAGTCTTAAGTAAATAACTGTCTTGTAATCAATGAGAACGCTTAAAGACCCTAAGCATTATTTTCATGTACAGATGAAAATTATTCCTGTATATGCCACTCTTATTAGGTGTCCTCGAGTCCATTCAACTCGTGGTGATTATGCATCGTGTGTTCAGTAGAATGAAATATCGTCCCAGCCTCGGCCCTGCTCACAATTGTTATGTTGGGGCCTGCTATTGAGATGGTCACTGGGTCGCTCCACCTCCTCCAGGAGTTTTTTTTCTTTTTCATGTCCTACTAATTTAGAAAGTATGATGTCCTCTCTCATGGATTTGTCTCACCCGGCATGAAGTTTCACCATCCTCATATAAGGCTATTCTGGCTGTACTTATTCCAAGACCATTTTTTTCTTGTTGTTCATTTGGCAGTCTAAGGGACCTTCAAAATTCTTTAACAGCGCGATCATGTAATTGTATCAATTATTTTGCTTTCTTCTATATTCAGTACCCAACATGCACCTGTAAAGGAGCAAATTGAAAATATCATGGCTTGAGTCAGATGCATCACAAGCCTCAAAGTGACATCCCTACTCTTCAAGACTTTAAGGAGATTTTGTGCAGCAGGTTACTCAATGAAACTCATTATTTTATTTCTTGACTTCTGTTTCCATGAGCACTGATTGTAGACCCAAACAAGATGAAATCCTTTACCATTTCCATCTTCGCTCCACTTCTCGTGATATTACTTATTGGCCAAGCTATGAGGATTTTTATTTTCTTAATATAATAAGTTTTATGTCAACTTGAAGCCAAGATTCTCCCATGATATGATATAACAGTATAACTGTGGGGTCTTCTGTACAGCAGCCGAGCAAGTTTGGGGAGAATGTCGTGATGTTGGTGCCATTGATTCAGTATTAACTTACAACAGCCCAATGTACAACAGAACACTACCTAGAAATATGCCCGCCTTAAAATTCATCTTAACAACAGAGCACTGCCTAGAACTATGCCCGCCTTAAAATTCATCTTAACAACAGAACACTACCTAGAACTATGCCCGTCTTAAAATTCATCTTAACAACAGAACACTGCCTAGAACTACACCCGCCTTAAAATTCATCTTAACAACAGAACACTGCCTAGAACTACGCCCGCCTTAAAATTCATCTTAACAACAGAACACTGCCTAGAATTATGCCCACCTTAAAATTCATCTTCTTAACAACAGAACACTATCTAGAATTAGGCCCACCTTAAAATTCATCTTAACAAGAGAACACCACCTAGAACTATGCCTGCCTTAAAA
>NW_022103911.1:12645899-12648326 GCF_000313985.2 Echinops telfairi
GTAGGTTATTAAGCATATCATAACCTTGATAAAATTAAGGGAGATCTCACGCAGAGTGTGGTTTACTCTAGGTATAAATTGACAGTCTATGGAAGCTAGCTGACTTTGCTGTATTTGAATTCCACTTCTGGTTCCTCAACCTCCTGTTACATCACCTGCAGATTCCAGGAGCAATCAGCAGACTGCCACCCTTGGGTTCATTCAAGTTATGGTGAATTCATTCAGTTTATGGTCTTCATCTTCCTGTTCATCAGCCTGTGCAGCTAAAAAGAGTTAAGACAAGCCTTCAGTACACATGTGACCCAAGGACTTGAACCAGACAGGTCTAACCATTTCCACAACTGCATGTACCACTTCTTTATATAATTCTCTTTCTCTATTCACAAGCACCACTTATTTTGCTTCTCTAGAGAACCTAGCTTAACACACTTATCATTGATTTGCAATTCATATTATAGGCTGCAATCTTTAATCTCCATCCGCAAGGGCTTCAAGGCCTCACTGTTTGTGCTATGATACATCATTTTTTCCTGAAAGGAAAGTGATGAAACTATTGAAGTTACTTAAAGGTTCAGAAAACTTACAGTTAAACTAGTATACTGCTTTGTTTATAGGAACTCTGTGAATATCAATTGAAATGTTGATGTTAACTAATATTTGAACTTAGTATTATTAAGGGTGGTCTATTCCCACTCAATATTTTTTAAAAATCCCACTGGGGCTTTATTATTGCCTTTCTTTTCATGTTTTGAGGGTAAACAAAAAAAGTATTGGTAATAGGGTACAGGAGAGTACATGGCCCTGTTTACTCCAAACAAATTGCTTTTTAACCATGTCTCTGCCATCAGTGGAAGGCTGCATACAAGTTCTCTCAGTAATAATGTGCCTTAGTCTTATAGGATTACTTGTAAGAAATTCAATAAAAGTGCTTTCCAAGGAACTCTGAGGGGCAAGCTACATACATGGCAGAGGTGTGAATTTAGATGTTTATGAAGCAATGATCTAGTGCTTCCTGAGGTGATGTTTCTGGGTCCACAGTCCCCAAAAGACATTCCCTCAGGGTATTTGATTATAACAGAAATGTCCGTAACTTTACCTCATGTATGTTATACTACTTTCTTATATATATTTTCAGCACATGTAAATACATATGTGGAAATATCCTCTATTGAACAATAATTTCACCGACCTGTGCACAAATTCTAACACCCAGCCATAGAAGAAAATTGGCTTAAGCGAAGCTGCTTCTTTCTCCCTGTCAAACACATCAGTTTTCTAATGTACTCTATCTTAGTGAACAGTACCAACAGGTTGTAATTTGTATAACCAGGAAAGACAGTAACTTAGAAAATAGGCCACAGTTTTCTCTTTCACAGATCCTAATGAATCTCAGTGTAGTTCAGAGAAACAGAACCCAAACCTACTGCCATCTAGTTGATTCTGACTCATCGTAACCCAACAGGACAGACAAACCCATAGTTTCCAAAGCTATACATGCTTATGGAAGATGGCTGCCCCATCTTTCTTCCACAGAACAGCTTTTGAGTTTGAACTGTAGATCATCTGATCGCTCTCCATATGTATGTATATACATACACACACAGTGAAATAGATAGATATGTTTTAAAAGATAGGCTCACACAATTATGGGCACTTGAAAGTCCAGAATAAACAGATCAGGAAAGAGGATGGAGACTTTTGCTGTCTTAAGGAGTCCCAGGGGACTCATAAATCTCAAGTCTTTGGGTCAAGTGGGAGACTGGACACCTCTGCTGACACGCATCCCACAATTCATAGGTAAAACAATGGAAAGAATGCAGAGGCAAGAGAAAGAATTCTCCTACAATATCTGTTTCTAACTTGGGAAAGACCACGTTCTAAATAGATCCGCTTTAAATTATTAGATTATATTAAATCATATTACATTTTAGGGTAATTATATTATATTTCATTAGATCACATATAGTCTTGTGTTTAGAAAAAAATCAAAGATACTTTTATAATACATTTGATTACTTGGGCTTAACAGTATAAATGTAAACTTTATTCTTTAATTTTCAAAAAATAAATATTTCTCTACGCTCAAATTTCTTTTAAAAATAATTATCAAAATATCCTGAAGAAATACTTTTGACATAGAAGTTAATATCTTTAAAACAAGAAAATTTTATTTATATTTGGGAGAATGTATTAACATGATTGAAGTGTAGAAGCAAAATTTTACCTTACTTTGACAAGATTATATGTGCAAATGAGAAGGGGGGCATGAGCAAAGACATGTGCACATGTGCACTCATGAACACATTTGCACAGGAGTACATTTCTATCTTGAAAATTAAAGCATGAGCAGCCTATCCTTTATTTGTAGTCTTCAAATAAAGGAAGCCTAAGTCTTTTATTGCAAATTACTTGCAATGTTACCTGTCC
>NW_022103911.1:12651230-12660548 GCF_000313985.2 Echinops telfairi
CCATTCATTTACTAATGCATAGATGACTGCTGTGAGATCACTATATCATCAAAAATTGGCCTTTCATTCTATGATGCTCACCTTCATGACACAACCACTGAAGACAAAGCGGGTGAATAAGAAAATGTGGTGAAGAAAGCTGATGGTGCCTGGCTATCAAAAGATACAGCATCTGAGATCTTAAAGGCTTGAAGGTAAACAAGCGGCCATCTAACTCAGAAGCTCAAAGCCCACAATGGAAGAAACCCACCAGCCTGTGTGATCACGAGGTGCCAAAGGGATCAGTTATCAGGCATCAGACCAAAAATTCATATCATTGTGTGCTCTCCTCCATGACACGATCGTTGAAGACAAATGGGTACATAAGCAAATATGGTGACAAAAGCTGATGGTGCCTATCAAGAGATATAGCATCTGGGGTCTTAAAGGCTTGAAGGTAAATAAGCAGCCATCTAGCTCAGAAGCAACGAAGCCCACATGGAAGAAGCACACCAGCCTGCACAATCATGAGGTGTTGAAGGGATCAGGTATCAGGCATCAAAGAACAAAATATCATATCATAGTGAATTAGGAGGGGGAGTGCAGCGTAGAGACCCAAAGGCCATTTGTAGGCCACTGGACATCCCCTTACAGAAGAGTCTCGGGGAAAAGACTAGCCAGTCAGGGTGCAATGTAGCAATTATGAAACATAAAACTGTGCTCTTGTACCTAAATGCTTCCTCCTCCCCCCACTATCATTATCTCAATGCTACCTTACAAATCTGGCTAGACCAGAGGATGTACACTGGTACAGATAGGAGCTGGAAACACAGGGAAGCCAGGGCAGAGGATCCCTTCAGGACCAGTGGCATGAATGGCGACACTGGGAGGGAGGAGGGAGGGTGGGTGAGAAAAGGGGAACCAATTACAAGGATCTACATGTGACTCCTCTCTGGGGGATGGATAACAGAAAAGTGAGTGAAGGGAGACATCGGACAAGGAAAGATATGACAAAATAGTAATTTATAAATTATCAAGTGTTCATGAGGGAGCGGGGAACAGGGAGGGAGGGGACCTGATGCCAGGGGCTTAGGTGGAGAGCAAATGTGTTGAGAAGGAGGAGGTCAATGAATGTACAAATGTGCTTTACACAATTGATGTGTGTATGGATTGTGATAAGAGTTGTGTGAGCCCCTAATAAAAATGATTAAAAAATAAAAAAAGATAAAACCACACACACAAAATTGGCCTTTCATTTGTGGCTTTAACTTTTAATACAACATCTGTTCAAATAAGTTAATGACTATGCCCTACAATATATATATCTACCACTTGTTTATCATTTGCTTTTTCCCCTCTGTGTTATGCTCTGTCTAGCTTAGATGCTGGAAGCTGTGTCACCATTATTTCAAATATCTGCAGAATCATACAGCTTTAAAAGGTTTCAGTGGAGCGTCCTGACCACAAACAGATTACAAAGAAGAAATAGGCTGTCCACGTCAGAGGAATTAGTCACTGAAAACCTTATGACTATTAGTGGAACACTGGCAGATATAATATTGGCAGATAAGCCCCTCAGGTTCAAGTGCCGTCCTTTCACAATTGAGTTGAATATAATAACTCGGATTGAATAAAGCTTTCAGAACTTTTATTTGCAGATGGGGTACAACTCAATATAAAAAGAAACAGCTATAAACATCTATTAGTAAGTGGAACTTGGAATATACAGAACATGAATTTTAGAAAATCAAGGAAAAGTCTTCAAAAATGAATGGAAACCCCAAAGATTAACATATTACACTTTGTTTTTGTTAAATGCCATCAAGTTTGTTATGAGCCATAGTGACCATATGCACACAAAACCAAGTGATGCCCAGTCCTATACCATCTTCACAACTGCTCCCAAACTGGGTCCTATTATTGCAGCCATTGTGTCAATCCATCTCCTTAAGGATCTTCCTCTTTGTCACTGCCAATCTAACTTTATGAATTATGATGTCCTTCTCCAGGGACTAGTCTTTCCAAAATATATGCCCGAAGTTTGTAAGACAAAGTCTTGCCATCTTGCCTCTTAGGAACATTTTGTTCATACTTCTTCCAAGACAAGTAAATTTGCTTTTTCAGCAGTTCATGCTACTTTCAATATTTTCCCCAGGACCATAATTCAGATGCATCAATTCTTCTTTGATTTTCTTTATTTAATGTCCAACTTTCACATGCATATGAGGGAATAGAAAATATGGCTTGGGTCAGACACACCTTAATCCTCAAAATAACATCTTTGATTTTCAATACTCTCAAGAGGTCTTGTGCAGCAGATTTGCCTAATGTAACTCATCTTTTGATCACCTGAGCAGGCATTAGAGACCTAACGTGAACTATCACTAGTCATTTTGACTCAGAAAATCATAATTTACTATGCCAGGTAGACAAATTCAAGAAGACTGATGTCACATTCATCCTCAAAATAGAACATTTCAAGATTTATCTTGAATCACAAGGCTGTCCATCATAGGATATTATGTATAAGCATACAGAGAAATCCAGTTAATATAACTATTATTCCTATTTACAATCCTGTCACTAAAGCTGATGAAGAACAACAAATTGCAAAATACTAACAATTTGTTCAGTCTGAAACTAATCAAACATGCAATCAAATGGATTGATAGTTCTTGGCAATTGGAATGCAAACGTTGAAAACAGAAGAAGTCACAGTAGTCAGAAAATATGGCCTTGGTAATCGAAATAAAGGTGGAGGTTGCATGATAGAATTTTGTCAAACCAATGACTTTTCCAAAGAAATTTTCTTTTTCAACAACTCAAAATGTGACTATGTGCATGGACTTCTCCAGATGGAATAAACAGAAATAAAAATTGACTATATCTGTGAGGGGATCTCAATATCAGCTGCTAAAACTAGGCCATGGGTAGACTGTGGCCAGACTATCAATTGCTCATATGTAAGTTCAGGTTGAAGCTGAAGAAAATGAAACATATCCACAACCACCAAAATACAACATTGAGTGCATGCCACCTGAATTTTAACATCTCAAGACATGATTAGATATACTGAACATTAATGACAGAAGACCTTATAAGATGTGGATGAAACCAAGGACTTCATTCATGAAGAAAGCAAAAGATCATTTAAAAGAAAAGAAAGAGGAAAAAGACCAAAGTGGATGTCTGAAAAGCCTCTAAAATGTGCTCTTGAAGTTGGAGTAGCTAAAGAACATGGAAGAAAAGAGTAAGTGGAAGATCTAAATAGAAAAGTTTAAAGGGTATCTGGAGAAGACACAGTATGTGTGTGCATATGTGGGTGTGTGCAAAAGAAATGTGCAAAGACCTGGAGTTAAGAAGCCGAAAAGGAAGAATGCACCGGACATAACTCCCGAGAAAGAACTAAGGGAAAACGTCAAGTCTAGAATTGCAATACTGAAAGATTCTATAGGCAGACACTTGCTGATGCAGGGTGCTTAAAAAAGCAACGTAGAGAGAAAGAGCGGGTGGTGTAAAATACAAAAATAAAATAATTTATAAATTATCAAGGGTTCATGAAGGTGGGAGGGTGAGTAAGAGATGGGAAAGAAGAGGAGCTGACACCAAGGTTTCAAGTAGAAAAAAAATGTTTTGAAAATTATGATGGCTACGTATGTAAAAATGTGCTTGACACAATTGATGTATCAAGCTGTAAGAGCCCCCAATAAAATGATTTATTAGGATGTAAAATAGACAATGGAGGAAATGCACTGCAACATAAAAAGTTAACCAACTTTCAACCATTTTAAGAAGTAGCATATGATTAAGAACAAGTGAATAAATAAGTTCAAGCCATACTTCAGACATTAGAAAAACCCTACTAAGCGAATGGGTCTTTACCTCAAACTCACCTGTGGCCCTTGCACTTAAGGCTGAAACAGCCTCATATGAGAAGCAGATAACTGCTATTCCAAGGGTATAGAACTTTTAGTCATTTGTCTTTGAATTTGATACCTTGCCTTAAGGGTGCTCAAAGATTGGTGGTCCTGGACCACCATACACTTAAGATTTTAATGCCCTTTTTGCTTTATTATGACATCTATTAATCTGGTAGGTTCTGTTGTTGCCAATGGATATTATTGAAAATGTTGCCCTATCACCAATCCCAACTTTCTGTGTGCACAGTGTCAGTCATTCAAAAGTTTAATATTTACAAGTCAACAATTAATGTATTAAAATCTCAAGCCAGCCTATACTTGTGTAATTTCTTTTTGTAGACAATGCTTTAAATTCTATACCATAGGCTAAATGAATGACATTATCAATAGAATTACATTATGCCCCAAGGGGATGACTGATAATGTTCTCTAACATAAAATGATAATGATCTCTTTGAAATTAATCAGAGACACATATGCACTGTAGATATGTGAATGAATTTAGAGCTCACACTTAATTCTAGCCACAATCTAAGAACAATTATTTTTTATACTGTGGCACTACTTGATACTTGCCCTCATCAAGCGATCGCTGAAGATATGGATGGCATAGTACAGTGTTGTGAAGAAGCTAGATGGTACCCAGCTATCAGAAAAAAATAGCATGTGAGGCCTTAAAAGCTTGTCTTCAAACAAGCAACCATCATGTGAGGCATCAGCTGACTCTACATGGAAGAAACACATCAGCTTGTGTTATCAGAGAATTTTATATTATAAAAACCTAAATACAAAGGATGGAATGGTATCAGAGCTTAAATTATGACCTCCTAGTTTGCATAAGGCTATGGATGGCAGTAGAAGTTGAGAATTAATCTGCAGTGTCCACATATGAACGAAGCCTCCGATGAATCACTTCTGACTATGGTCGAAGGATGTAAAAAGCCTTGTTATGAGACAGAGAGCATTGCAAATGGATTATGGCAGATGTAGTTAGGTGAAAATGAAATATTTTGTCACTTTTTCTTCCTTTTGGCTCATTTTGAAGTTGTTGCACTTTAAAAAACAGTGAAGGGGAGATCCATGTGGATGAAACCTCCAATGAATTCCCTCCGTCCACAGAGCAGGACGTGAGTAGCCTTACAATCACACTCAGTGCCTTGGAAGTGGACTACTGCAGATGGGGTTAGGTTAAAATTTAACACCTTATCATTTGATCTATCTTATGACCCCTTTTACATTTGTTCTAGTTTTTAACATTTTTTCTAGTTTTTAACATTATCTGCTTTCTTTCTGATTAATTTTTTTCTCTGTTTTACTTTGTTATTGTTCTTAGTTTTTATTATTTTGTATGATTTTCTGTATATGAAATACAGGATAGGTAAACGTATAGAGACAGTAAATGTCTTAATAATTTCTTGTGGTTATGACAAGAGAAAATAGGGAGTTAATAGGAGAAATAGGGAGAAAATAGGGAGTTAATAATGAGTACAAGAAAGGAAAAATGTTCTAAAATTAATTATGGGGATTTTTAATATGATTGAACTAAGGATTTGTGTGATGTGTAAATTAGAAGACAATAAAACTGTTTTAAAAAAAACAGTAGCACAAAATCAAAGTTCTAGAAATAATTTTTTAATACCAACTGAAGTATTTCAACAAGCTGAGGAAACAATGGAAGCACTCTCTCATCTCCAATAAAAATTTTTGGAAGACTTGGCCAAATGACTTAAAGAGATTCATATTTGTGTCCATCCCAAATAATGGTAACTCAAAAGAATATAGAAATTATTGAACAATATCATTAATAACACATGAAAGTAAAGTTTTGCTGAAGACAACTCCACAGTGGTTGCAGCAGTACAACTAAAGGAGCCGCCACATATTCAAGCTGCATTCAGAAGAGGACATGATTTGAGAGACAGCTTTCCTGATGTCAGATGGATCCTGACTGGAAGCAGCAAATGACACAAAGATGCTTATCTTGGTGTTATTGACTTAAAAAGAGCAGTCTATTGTGTGGATCATAACAAATCATGGTTAGCATTCAGAAGAACTGGAATTCCAGAACAAACTTCATTGTGCTTATGTGGAACCTGAACATAGCAAAAGAGAAACAAAGCAAAAGGAATAGTGCATTGTTTAAAGTCCGGAGTCTGTATTGTCACCAAACTTCTCCAATGTGTATGCTGCGCAAGTAATCTAATAAAACGACTATATAACCAAGAACAAAACATCAGGATTGGAGGATTGTTTATTAACCAGCTTATGATATGCAGATGGTACACCTTGCTTCATGAAAGCAAGAAGGACTTCTTAAATATTTGCTGATCAAGATCAAGGACTGAAGCCTTCAGTATAGATTGCAACTCAATATAAAGAATACTAAACTGCTCACAATTGGATCAATGGTCATCATGGAAAATGAAGAAATGACATATCACAATAAAAATGAAAAGATGTATTGCATTGGCAAATCTATTGTACTAGACCTCTTTAAATGGTAAATGTCACTTGTTGATGAACAAGAATGTGAATTTTCCTGACCCTAATGATGATATATATTTTCTATGCTCTCACATGCATGTGAAATTTGGACAGTGGCTAAGGAGGATCAAAGAAGAGTCATGTATTTGAATTGTGGTGTAGGTTTTGGATAGTGAAAGTAGTAGCTTGGACTGCCAGAAGAACAAACAAACAAATCCATCTTAAAATAAGTACCAACAAAATGCTCCTTAGAAACAAGCATACTTCGTCTCATGTTCTTTGGATGTATTTGGATGTATTCCTAGGAAACTACACCATGTTTGGTAAAGTAGAGTGCCATGGCAAAAGAAGATGACAATTAAGGAGATCGAGTGACAATGGGTTTAAACTTAATGATTATGAGGATGGCACGGGACTGGGCAGTGTTCTATATTTTGGACCTGGGGACCCATGTGAGTTGACACTGACTCAATGGTGCCTTACAATAGTAACACAACATAGCACTACATTAAAAGGAAGCCAATATGGCTAGCAAAGTGCCTTTAGGAGTTTAAAAATGTATGTCATAACTAACGGCTTACTCTACCCTCTTTTTGAAAATGAGGCATATTTTTTGTCATATAATCACAATTACCAAGAACAAGCCTGGCAGAACTTTGTGACTGGCTCATAGTTATTTATAAGTTGGCTTTCTGGTGGTCAGGTAATGATTTGAAATCCGTTATTAAGATACAAATCAATGTATCACTCAGACCCATTTTCAAAAAAAAAATGAAGGTGTGACAATTGAACAGGAAACAGCTAGTAATGAGATAAAGGAGGGTGGGGTGTTACATATTGATTACATTGAAAACATGAGACAGTAGAGAGCCAAAATGGCACGGTGGGTTGGCATTAGTGAATTCCAATAACATTTACAGTAGCTGGTGTTCCTTGTAGGCACCCCAGTAACAAGTCAATGAAGGACTTGCTATGTTGACAGTTTAGGATAGTTTCAAGATTATTCTGTAAATAACATGGCTGTAATGGATTTGTTGCTTATAAACTTAATGTGGAAGAGACAAGTGTGGTTTCCCAGAAAAGATCAGTAATTGATCAGAACTCTGGATCCACTTATGTTAAATGCGGGGAACATAGAAACATTATCCATAATGAGCATTTGAAGATGGAAACGTTGCAAATCATTTCTTGGTCCTCTCTCTCACGGCAGGGGAGATGCGAACAGCAGGAAGTATTGATCTGTAACTATGATGTCTTAAGGAGCCATGCCAGACTCTCCACCGTCAGTACAGTTCTCTCCAACTCTCACCAAATAAAAATGTCCCAGAGGCAGTCGACTTTCTGAGAGTGCCCAATTTATAGATAGAAAAACTCCAAAATATTGCTGAAGAGTCCAGATGTCGGTCAAAAACAAATACAGTATTTCAGACCTAATCTTAGGCAATTACAAAGGCTTTCCCTGGGAGGCCACAAGGGGAAAGCTGTACTCCTCCACTTAGTGTATAACCCATACACTGCCGTTTCTGAGAAGAGCTGCATTCAAAGGATTAGCATCCCCAAAGAACCAGGCACTTTCTTTCATTTGCTCTCTTAGCCCAAGTGCCTCCATTGGGTTGTTCTCCTTGGTGTGTGTGGGGGGAGGCGGGGCTTTGGGAGAGACCTTCATCATTGCCTTTATTAAAAGTATCCTTCTTAGGGTAAAAGGGAGGCCGCCTTGAAGTCATGTTCCTCAGGTTTCTGACACAGTACTTTTTCAATATTCTCTCCGCCCCACACCCTCCCAGTGGTACAGGTCTCGCTGAGCAGTGAAACAGACCCTGATGATAGAAAGGGTCATTGACTGGACAGAGTCCTTCTTGGAAAGTATCCAAGAGGGGAAAATCAGCATTTTTTCTCTGGGTTTCTCTTTCTTTTTTTTTTATTTATTTATTTATTATTATTTTTTGGGGGGTTTCTCTTTCATAAACAATCTCCAAACAAAACAAAACCTATTGCTGAGGAGTTGATTCTAACCATGTTGACTTGCTGAGCTGCAGGGCAGAACTCTGCTCCATAGAGTCTCCTCAGTGGTCATGGTTACGTCCACTAATGACCTTTCTGTTTATTTTTACTGTCGTGGTGTGCTGAGATGCTGTAATGCTGTGACTTATACCATGGATATTCAAAATATTACAATGTCTCACAGGGTGGAGAACTTCCAGTCAAAGTAGTGGCCCTTCCAATCCAAGACAGACGAGTGAGGCAGAACTGGCAATCTACTTCTTTAAACAACAACTGGGGAGGCCTTAACATGGTAGAACCTTTCTTGATTTAGTGACAGAACTCAGATTGGAAGGCACTCAAAACATGAGTGGGAGTGGGGAAATCCCATCTTTAAAGTAGAAACAAAAACTAAACCCATTGAAATTGAATTGACTCATGGCCACCATATAAGACAGGAGAACTGCCCATGAGAGTTTCCAAGACTGCACTGTTTACAGGAGGAAAGACTCTCAGATTTGACCCACAGAGCTGCTGGTGACCTTGAACTGCTGATTTTGTGGTTAGCAGCCCAATGAGTAAACACTCAAAGTCACTGCCGTTGAGTCAATTCTAATTCATACAAGGGGGACCCCCCAAAAAACAGAATTTTTTTCAAAGCTTTGTATCAAAATGTTGTTACAAAAACACCTTATCACCTTCAAAGGTATTTCTCATTATTATACTTAATACATTTGTCAAAACTGCGATTTCATGCTTGGAAACATTTTTCAAACTCATCTGTTTGGATGCCTGACAGCACCTCCCTCTTTTTTTTCTTCACCTTTTCTACATCATCATATTGCTGACCTTTCATGTCCCTCTTCATTCACAAAAACAAAGAGAATGTGCATGGAGTAAGGTCAGGTCAATAAGAGCATGGGGAAAGACAAACATGCTGTTTTTTGCCCAAAAC
>NW_022103911.1:12662271-12663191 GCF_000313985.2 Echinops telfairi
CTGATGTGGCATGCCACAAAATAAGAAGAAACAGCTGCAAACAACCCTTAATAATGAGAATGTAAAATGTTTAAGATATGAATATGGGCACACTGGAAATTGTCAAAATGAAATGGAATGCATATTGATTTCCTAGTGTACTAGGTACTAGTGAGCCAAACATCTTATGATATTCAGATGACAAGACCTTGCCTTTTGAAAGTGAGGAGGACTTGAAGCACTTGTTGACAAAGATTACGAACTTTAGCCTTCAATAAAAGTTCCAATTCAATGTAAATGAAACCAAATTCCTCACAACTAAACCAATAAGTAATATCATGATTAAGAAAATATTAATGTTGTCAAAGATTTCTTCTTGCTTGGATCCACAATTAATTCTTTTTTTTTTCCAAATCATTTTATTGGGGGCTCATATAACTCTTATCACAAGCTATACATCCATCCATTGTGTCAAGCACATTTGTACCTTTGTTGCCATCATCATTTTCAAAACATTTGCTTTCTACTTGAGCCCTTGGTATCAGCTCCTCATTTTTTTCCGTCCCTCTGCCATCCTCCCTCCCTCATGAACACTTGATAATTTATAAATTAATATATTTTTTAATGTCTTACACTGATCAACGTCTCCCTTCACCAACTTTTCTGTTGTCCATCTCCTTGAGAGCAGGTTTTTTAAAGATCATTTTATTGGGGGCTCTTACACCTCTTATAACAATACATACATCAGTTGTATCAGGCATATTTGTACATAGGTTGCCATCATTCTTTTCTAGACATTGACTTTCTCTTTTTTTGTTTTTAAATCATTTTATTAGGGGCTCATACAACTCTTATCACAATACATACATACATCAATTGTGCAAAGCACATTTGTACATACATTTCCCTCATCATTTTCAAAACATTTGCTCTCCACTTAA
>NW_022103911.1:12665368-12688568 GCF_000313985.2 Echinops telfairi
GTAACCATTAGCTATTCTTTTATTCCAGTCCCTGGGCCTCAGATATGCTGGAGTGTCAGTTTCAACATCAGGGCCTTGTGGCCCTATCACAACGGTGCTGAAGACATAGTAGTTGTGAGGCTCAGGAGACCACCTATTTGTCTCCCTTGCATAATACTGATTTTGCGTAATGGCTTGGTCATGGAACCTAACCCTGTCAACAAGAGGAGGGGGTCTATTCCTGATTCTTAATTCAGGATTCTAGAAAATATTTAATATTCTTACTTTACAGATTTATCTCCTTTAGTACATAATGGAAATTAAAGAATTGAAGGTTTTTTTCCCCTGATTAAATTATTCATAGAATACATCAATGATGCATGTTATATTTTCTCTAGCATGATAAAATTACTTGTATAAAAAATATAAATTTGTATACAAATTCAGTATTTACTTGTTCTATGTTTTCCTAAGGCAGATTCCTTTTTAAGGGTATGGTTCAATTGTTGGGTAAAATAAAATGTTGTGAGAAAAGCTACCATCGGCAAGTCCTCATATCTATTTGTGCATCCAGGCCAGCTCAACACTCTTCTTTACCCTGCTTTCTCTCCACCCTAGAATTGATCCATCACTGAGATCTCTTCCCTTCTGGATTTCAGTTGTGCTCTTTTACACAGCAGAGGGAGAGCTCGATACCTGAAGGAACGTCTCAACTGGAACTGCCTTTATCTAAATGTCCCATCCTGTTTGTTTTTTTTAATGCATATTAAGTACCCAACCATCCTCCTCCGTGAGGATTCTGATAGCCATTTCTGCCTCTTGCCATTCATGCCTGTGGTCAGTCACAAGGTTCCACTATTTCTGGTAGGTTCTAATGTAGTGACCACTTCATTAAACATAATTTTTAATAAATCTTCTAATTATTCTAATGTGTAGAGCTGGCATTCTGATTCCTGAAAATGACAGAGTATAATGAAATTGTATTTACTATTGAAAATAAATAACTGTGATGATATGTAATGTTGAACATTTATTGATCACTTATTGAGTGCCAGGAAATAATCAAAATGCCTTTTTATGTATTAAATAAAATTGTACACACAATTCCTACAGGTATCTATTATACTTATCTTTAGAACTTGCCTAAGATAAAATAGTATGTGGTATAGCCAGCACAATTCTAGACAGTTGAACTCCAGACTATACAACTGACAGTAATTCAAATGACATGAAATAGATAATTGGATGGTGTGTGTCTCAACCAGAGGTGGCTACCTGTCATAGCACAACAGAACACTTTACCGTGGACTCAGCTCTGATTCACAGCAATCCTATAAGACAAACTAGAATTGCATCATAGGGTTTTTAAGGCTGCAATCGTTGTTGTTAACTGCCATTGAGTCAGTTCCACCTCATAGTTATCTGGTGCACAACAGAATAAAACACAGACTGGTCCTGCACCATCCTCACATTTTTTCCTATTTTTTGAGCCCATTGTTGCAGCCATGGTGTCAATCCATCTCCTCAAAGACCTTTCCTTCCTTTGCTGCGCCTCTACTTACTAAACATGCTGTCGTTTTCAGGACTGGACTCTCCTGACAACATGTCCAAGGTGAGTAAGACAAAGTCTCCCCATCCTTGCCTCTAAGGGACACTCTGGCCTCTCTTCTTCCAAACTACATTGATTTATCCTTTTAGCAGTCTATGGTACTTTCAATATCCTTCTCCAACACTACAATTCAACTGGGTTGATTCTTCTTCAGTTTTTTTGATTCAATGTCTAACTTTAACATGCACATTACGCAATCGAAAATACAATGGCTTGGTGAAGGTCACCTTAGTCCTCAAAGTAATATCCTTGCTTTTCAATACCCTAAAGCGGTCTTGTGCAGCAGATTTGCCTAATGCAACTTTTCTCTTGATCTCTTAACTGTTCCTTCCATGAACATTGATTGTGGATCCAAGCAAGATAAAAGCAAAGGCAACTTCAACCTTTTTATTCCTTGGTCTTCATCAACAGGTACTTTAAGTCCTCCTAACTTTCCACAAGCCAGGTTGTATCATCTGCACATAGCAAGTTGCTTAACAAGTCTCCCTCCAATCCTGATGTCCCATTCTTCTTCAACAAATCCAGTCTCTCATGATTTGCTTAGCATACAAATTGAATAAGTAAGGTGAGAGGATGCAACCATGAAATACACCTTGCCTGATTTTAAGCCATGCGGTATTCCCCTGATCTCTTACCACAACTGCCTCTTTGTCCATGTACAGGTTCCACATGAACACAATGTAATGTTCTAGGATTTCCGTTCTTCTCAAGGTTAACCATAGTTTGTTATGGTTAACACAGTTGAATACCTTGGTATAGTCAATAAAACGCAAGTAAATATATTTGTGATACTCTCTATTTTCATCCAAGATCCATCTGACATCAACAATGATATCCCTTGTTTCACATCCTCTTCTGAATCCAGCCTGAACCTCTGAGTGCCCCATGTCAATGTACTACTGCAACCATTGTTGGATGACCCTCAGTGAAATTTTATTTTCATGTGATATTAATGATATTGTTCTATCATTTGAGCATTTTGTTGGGGTGCTTTTCTTTGGAATAGGTATAAATATGTATCTCATCCACAGTTGTCCAAGTAGTCGTCTTCCAAATAGCCAAGCATAGACAAGCAAGTGCTTCTAGCACTTCCATCACCTTGGTGTCCAATCATTCCTGATCCTTGGTTTTGCATGACTTTCAGTGTAGCTTGAACCTCTCCCTTTAGAACCATTGTTTTCAGCTCACATGCTACCACTTAAAATGGCTCAATGTCAACTATTTATATATGGTCCAGTGACTCTGTGTATTCTTTCCATTTTTTGATGTTTAATGCTATATTCAAGATTTTGTCATAGAATTTTTCAGTATTTCAACTCAAAGCTTGAACTGTTTCTTCAGTTCTTTTAGCTTAAGACATGCTAAGTGTGTGCTTCCTTTTGGATTTCCTAACTCTAGGTCTTTGCACATTTTATTATAACAGTTTACTTCATCTTCCCGAAGTGCCCTTTGAAATTTTCTATTTAGACATTTCATTTCCACATATCTTCCATGAGTGTTAGCTATTCTATGATTAACATCAAATTTCAGAGTATCGTCTGACATCCACTTTGATCTTTTCTTTCTTTCCTGTCTTTTGAATGACCTTTTGCTTTCTTCATGTATGATGTTCTTGTAAATCTAATATATCTTGAGATGTTCTCCAAATTCAGGTGAGAATACTCTAGGTCATATTTTGGCTCTCATGGGTTTATGCTCATATTCTTCAACTTCAACCTGAACTTACATATGAGTAATTGGTGGTCTGTTCCAAAGTAAGATCCTGGCTTAGATTTAGCTGCTGATATTAAGCTTCTCCATTATCTCATCCCACAGATGTAGTCAATTTGATACTATGGATTCCCTCTGGGGAAATCCAAGTTCACAGATGCTTTTTGTGTTGTTGAAAATAGACATTTGGGGTGAAGAATTCTTTCAACATTCTGTCATGTGATCTCCAGCTTAATTTCTATCATCAAGTCCATATTTTCCAAGTAATGTTCCTTCTTTATTGGTTCCAATTTTTGCATTCCAATTACCAATAATTATCAATACATTTGATCAATTTCAGATAGAAAATGTTGGTAAAGTCCTTCAATGTCTTCGTCACTAGCTTTTGTGGTTGGTCCATGAATTTGAATAATAGTTGTATTGATTGAATTTTCTACAAGAGGGATAGATACAATCTTATAACAGACAGCCTTGTTCTTCAAGATAAATATTGAACTGTTTTTATCAAGGGTGAATGCAACACCATGCCTCTTGATTGTTTCATTCCCAACATGTGATTACAGATGAATCTATGTGAGTCAAAGTCATTGTAAAATTGGGTACAAGTGACAGTTCTGACTGGAGAATGTGAGAAGGCTCACAAGGTCAATAAATATATCATCTTTACCCTATAGCTATGTTAACACATGTAAGCAAGGCCTACAAAATGTTTCCATTGTTATAATTAACTATTTTTGGCAAAAATAAATAAATCTATGCTGATACATTGCTCCATAATTTCATAGACGGTCACTTTGGTGTTACCTCTCTGACAATACAGTTCTCCCACAATTCATTTTCTAGTGATCTTACTGGTAACATTTTGGTTTTTCAGTTGAACATAACTAGATAAACATCACATTCAAAATGTCATCATGTCAATTCCTATACATAGAAACCCTAGTGAACAGAGTCTAATAGCCCCTTTGGATTTCCAAGATGCTAAATCTTGACAAAAGTGGACAGCCTCATCATTGTCATTGTTGTTTGTATTCAAGTTGATTCCAAGTCATAGTGGCCCCACGTCCTACTTACCATGTTCAAATAGGATGGTTATTGTGTTAGTCTAAGTACTTTGAAGAAAGGAATCCACAGAAACACATGTATAGAAGAGTTTTATATAAAGGTTAAGTGTGCATCAAGAAAACATCCCAACCCAGTGCTACCCAAGCCCACAAGTCCAACATTAACCCATATATCTGACACCAATTCACAAAGTCCTCCTCCATCTCACAAAATAGATGCAATGACACCGACTGCAGGAGGAAAGCTGAGTCAGTGAACGTGTAAGCGTCTCAGTGCTGGCAGGGGTCTCCACACGGCTTCTCCAGCACCCAGGGCTGCATCGGGGTAGATCCATGTGGCTGCTCCTCAGGGATGGCTTGCAGGGAACTGGCTAAGGCAGCTGAACCCCGGTCCATCCATCAGAAAGCAAGAGACCCAAGAACTAGAAAGGCGAGGCTCACTAAGCCATTTATCCCTCAGCCCTTCAATTAACCCCACATGTGTTTACCGGCCAGGTTGGTACCATAAACTAACTAACTCAACTATGTTATGTCTTTTTTTGTAGTGCATTATTTCAAATGTTGGTATTTCTTCCCCACTGGTAAGTTCATTTCTTGTTCTCTAATTTTCTTCTCCAATTATTACCTCCTAACATAATATTCAAGGAGTTTAGTGACACTTTGAAGGAGAAATTAAGGGCTGTGTGCTCCTTAAAGATTTATAGTCTTAGAAGTCCTATGGTTGCTATTAGTTGGAATGGACTTAATGGCAATGGGTTAAAATACCTATTTTTTGACATAAATTCTTCAAAATATTTCATATAGAACCAAATACCAATTTAAATCAATAGGCAATACATGTATGTCATGGATACCTAGACATGTGTACATCTGTGTATTGCTGTGAAGGCAACATAATTTTAAAAGTTCTACAATATGATTTTGCAACTGGTTACTTGAATGGGATGTACAGTATCTCAACATTTTTAGTGAAATAAAAAATTCCGATATATAAATTCTATATTTTTAGCTATAATATGTTCACTTCATAAGTAATGAAGAAAAATGAAAAACATTGTCAACTACCATTAATTGTTATTTCCATTGAAAATTGAAATTGAAATATAACTCCACTGCTTACTTTCCGATGAAAACAATGGTGTTGTTGAGTTGATCTGATCCTTAGTAAAAAACTAATGAAACACTGCCTACTCCTAAACCATCCTCACAAATTTTTTTTGGATACTTGATACATACCAATCATGATAGCCTTATGTAGGGACTTGAGAAAAATTATTTCCAGCTATGCTTCTAAGGAGCATCTGGCTGTACTTTTTCCCAATACAAATATATTCATTTTTCTGGTAGTCCATGATCTCTTCAATTATCTTTGACAACAACATGATTCATTTCTTCAAATAGCAATTATAAGACATAGATAATTTAAAAGATGTTTTATTATAGTTATTGAAACTAAATAGATGTCAGAAAAAGAATTCAATGGGAATAATGGATATCAAATTTAATTATTATTTCATCATTTAATTTGGATTACCCAAAATTAATATTGTCATTAAGATTTCAAATAGTTAAATGCTACAGAATTACAGAATTTAAAGTCAAGGAAGAAAATCTATTTAAGTGGCAAAATGATTTCAGGCAAATGTGCAAACGCAATTTTGCAAAGAATGGACTTTTTAAAGTAAATAATTCTGTAAGAACTAGAAACATATATCAACTAAGTGAGCATGACACGTATCATTTACGGAAATTAATTTAAAAGAAATCATACTACACATTGTAAAATATAAAACTGTAAAACTTGTAGAAGAAAAAATAGAAATAAAGCCTTTTAATATGAAGTTTGATAGTTATTCCATTTTTAAAGCAAACTTTATATTGCTTAAAAGGAAAAAAAATTTTTAAAGGGTAATAAAAACTTGTAGGGTGTATAGTCACACAAAAAAACATATGCAAGAAGGTGACTTCAGCAACTGCCAAAGAGCTTGCACTAGAAAGGTATGTTGCACCCTCTGAAAGCGAGGAACTAACTTTAAAGCTGTTTAGTACAACGCTTCTTGAAGCAGGAAATCAGCAATGCTTGCTGACAGATGCCCCCATACCATCCAGCGTGAGCTGCCTCAGTGCAGTCGACTCTTCCTAGCACAACCGATCTGTCCAGGGCCCTGAAGAAACACAGTTGATAAAATGTCGTACCCTCTGGCCTCTGGAGGTCCTGAGTGCCCAGCACATCATACAGGCAGGTTGGGGGAGACATTCACAGCACCCAAGCAAACATTTTCACAATATTCTCCCTTTCTTTCCCGATTTCTTTTCCAGCGCTCTACCCCTAATGTATTCTTTCCCCAGCTCATGTGACAAACCCATATGGAAAATAACACTAGCAAAGATGGCTTTATTTTTTACTTTATCTTATTTCATTCAGTTTTTGCTTTATTTTTTACTGTATATTATTTCATTCAGTTTTCGTTCTTTTGATCTAATATATATAGGCCTAGTGGCATAGTGGGTTACACACTGAGCTGCCCACAAAATCAAGTTCAAAACCACCAGCTGCTCAGTAGGAGACACATGACGCTTGGTACTCCCCTAAAGAGCTACGGTCTCAGAAATCCACAGGCGCAGTTTTACCTTTTCCGTAGAGTCACTGGAGCCAGATTTAATTACCGCATGCTGCTCTTGCTGTTTTCCCTTCTGAACTATATTTCCATGAAATCTATTCATTCTGATTATGCCTTTTAAAATACAACTTGCCAATATTTTGACAAGTCTTTTGGCCTATCCAGATGGTCACTTATTATTACGATCATTCCTTTTATTTAATTCTCTCTATTCTTACTCTTGCCCTAACTTTCTGTACTTCCTTATTTCTCTCCCCTTCACTCCATTTCACCTTCATATTTTTTTTTCTGGCTCCTATTATACCTCTCCCACCTCGTTAGAGAGAGCCCACTATCCCTAGATGACCAAAACACACACACCACTAATAAGGGCAGCACAATGCTGAGGAAACAGCAGCCCATGACAGTAAACCCAATGAATCAAGAAAAACAAACACAAAAGTACTGAACATCCCTCAAACTCAATAAAGTACTTTGGAAAAGAGACCCTGGAATGACCAGAGAGAGAGTGCAGATGAAAGATGTTTAAAGCACTTCAAGAGATATGGATAACACTCATAAGAACAATGGAAGGAATTGGAAAAACTAAAATTCTTAAGCCAAAGGAAAACCAGAAGATAAACGATGAGGTAGCAATATTAGGCAACATGGTAAAGGACCTAAGGAATTGAATGGGTAAAAAAAGAAAAATCGAATTAATGAGCTAGAAGAAAATAACAGTATAAAACTGAGGCGGAAAACAATCAACAATAGAAACAAAGGAATCTGAAGAAAGTCTGAGCCTGCTGTGGGACACTATCAGAAACGGGATCCCCGAGCAAGAAGAAACAACAGCAAAAAAGTACAGACAAAATAATGTGTGACATTATGGATGAAACGTATCCCACCACAGCAAAAGGAGGAGAAAATGACCATTCAAGAAGTTATAAGAACAAATAAGGTAGATGCCCTTGCCAAAAAAAAAAAAAATCACAACATATTCCCATCATACTCTCATTTCAAGGAAAATGACAGAATCCTGAAGGGAGATAGATAAAAAATGATCGGTCATCTGCACAGGAAGCACTATAAAGATAAGCTTGGACTTGTCAGAAGAAATTATGCAGACAGGAAGACAATGAAGTGGCATACATACAATTTGGTGGACGGGGCACAAAAACTCTCCCAACCAAGAATCCTCTATACAGCAAAAGTATCCTTTATGTATGAAGGAGACATAATGATATGTTCACACAAGTAAAAGCTAAAGGAATTTGTAAAAACAAAAGTGGCATTACAAAAAACATTAATCAAATCACTATGGGCAGAGAATTAACAATAGCAGACAAACCTGAGAGCATTAAACAATTAGCTATCTTTACTGTTATTTTCATTGTTCAATTATTTCTTACTGATACTTAAATGGCAAGTGTGATTTTTCCTTATACTTATATAAGGTTTTGTACTTAAATCTTTTATATCAAGTCATTCATCTTTTAAAAATATCATTATCTCCCAACTTTATTAATATATTCAGTGATGTAAGGTTCATATTATAAATAAATGTTCATTCAGCATAAAATGCTCATTAAGATGGGAAACTGGAAATACAGATCCAAAGTAAAATGAGTGATGCTATATTATGATGATTTGCAGTCAATGACATGAAACACAGCATGCGTCTGAAATGTCGAATGAAAACAGATTTGCTCTGTAAACTTTCAATAGATTCACAATAGAAAGTTAAATTAAATACAATAAAAAGCAAAACCAAAACATACATATGTATAATAAAGCTTTAGAGTCATTGTTTTATAATAATTAAAGAAAAAGACATGTATTTTTTGGCTGATATTAATAATGACTGATAGATACAACCAAATTAATATACATAAAATAAATGTGGTCATTTTCCCTTATCATGAAATCTCATTTTCTCTGTATTGCAATGTGAAACCTCAGTTACACAGAGAATTTAAGAAATATGATGAATAGAAAAAAACCTAGAAAGAAGTAGTTTAATATAAGAAGTAATTTTTTATTAGAAAGTGATTATTAAAATCATACAGCATAATGATTTTAAATATGTCTTAAAAGTTCTAATTTCCTGTGAAAAAATAATTTCATAGAGTAACAGATTCTCCTTAAATATAATGCAACAATAAAATGAAAATTAAGATAATAGGGTTATATATGTAGATTGTTGGTAATTCAAAGGATATATGAAGTTAATCATTTAAAGTATCTCTTTAAGATAATTCCAATTTTACCATGTCACAATATAAATACTAAATTGTTTCACTTAAATCAACATGACTAGTACCTACAATACATTAAATGACATGGTAGATTAAAATAGCCATATAGTCGTGTCCAAAACTTATAAAAAGAAATAGTCTATTTCACTTAACTTTGACTCTAGGCTAAACTGACAATATTCTTTGACCACCACCAGAATGCCCAGAAGTATAACTAAATAATTCTCAAGGCTGAGAATTAATTGAGCGACAGATTTAATTTTCTTATCCTTAAGAAAGCTCACACTTGTAACCAGCCACTATGCAAAAGAAGTCCAAGGCAAGCAAGGAGATTAGATACAGTGCAAATTACTCCTATTGATGGCCCCAGCTAGGCAGCTAGCCTAAAGCCAGCACAAGTTATGTGAGTGCACTATTTGGATGTTCTCATCTCGTCGAAAGGAGCCCTGGTGGATGATGAGTCCGGTTGTTAACCGAAAAGTCAGAAGTTTGAAATATCAGCTGTTCCACAGGAGAAAGGTGAGGCTTTCTACGCCCAGAAGGAGCTACAGTCTCAGAAACCCCCAGGGGCAGCTCTACTTCATGACAGTGGACTGTGTTTTATGGGGGAGTCTAGTCAAGGTTCCAGAAGACGGAAGCTCCAATTGACAACATGTGATACTGGATGCTCATTTGAGTTCAGTCAACCCACAGAGTTACAATAGATAATAAATTATTATTCTTATTTGAAACATTAAATTCAGAGATGTGTTTTTAAAAGTATGCACATACTGAAACAGGTGACAAAAATTCAACTCTATTTTTAAATAGTCACTCCAGAGCTAGTCTGCCGTCTATTGATCCTTAGACTGCTAGCAATTGGATGACCTTGACCAATTTACTCCAGATCTCTGAGTCTCAAGGAGCCTTGACGGTTCAGTTGTTAAGTGCAAAGCTGGGGTTTATAGTTCAAACCCACTGGTTGATCTGTGAGAGAAAGAAGTGACCGTTTGTTTTTGTAGAGATTGTAGCTTTGAAACCCTATGGGGCTGGTCTCTTCTGTCCAGGCTTTTGCTACGAGTAGAAATCAACTCAATTGCCATAGATTAGCTGAGTTTTCGTTTCAATAGCAATCACTCCATGGTATTGTTTTGACAACTAAAGGGAAAAGTTCCTTTAAAGCACTTACTATTTCATAGGAGTGGGTTTCAAGAAGCTCATGGAAAAATAGAAACAAATGATAATATAATTTTTCCAGAACTTTTGAAGCCCTTTTATATGCTATTTCACAATACTAAAGTATTCTCATGTTGAAGAGAGAACAGTTCAAAAAATTTACAGGACTGATGACAAACATATTTGAAAGAATATCTTTTTTAAAAAACAGGAACTCTGCAAGAGTGACCTATCTTGGTGTTAGATGCCACCAATTTAGTTGTGACTCATAGCTACTCAATTTAAAACAGGATCCAAACACTACCAGGTCCTGCATCATCCTCACAACTGGGGTTATGTTTGGGACAACTGTTGCATCCCCTGTCTTAAACCATCTCCTTGACTGTCTTTCTCTTTTTCATTGACCTTCTTTACCAAGCACAATGTCATTTTCCCAGACACTGATGTTTCTTAAGAGGAAATACAAAGTATCTGAGAAAAGGTCTCACAATCCTCAATCCTAAGGGATACTCTGGCTGTTCTTCTTCAGACAGATTTGTTTGTTCTTCTGACAGCTGACAGTACTTTCAATATTTTTTTGCCAACACCAAAATGCAAATACATCAATTCTTCTGTAGTTTTCCATATTCCTTGCTGAGTTTTCACAGGCATAGGAGGCCATTGAAAACACTTTGTCTTGAGTCACACCTACCTTAGTATTCAAAGTGACATCTTATTCTTCAACACTTGAAAGATACCTTTGCAGCAGATTTTCCCAATGCACTGTATCATTTCATTTCTTGACTACTGCTTCCATGAGCATAGGCTATGGGTCCAAGAAAAAGAAAATCCTTTATAATTCAATCTTTTCTCTGTTCATCATGATGTTTTCTATTGACCCAGTTGTGAGGCTTTTTGTTTTCATTCCAAAAATATATCATAAATCTGTATATCATATACTTATCATGATAATATTGAATTATATGTCCCACTTTGTTCTTCATTTCTGATTAAGTTCAAGTTTCTATAAAGCACTCTCTTTTTTCTTTTGTTTATATTTTGCCAGCTCCCAATGGTATCCCACCATCTAAGAGATGGATTGACAGAGTGGCACCAACAGTGGGCTCAAACATAAAAACAATTGTAAAGACGGAGCAGGCCTGAGCACAGTTTACTCCCACTATATAAGGTTGCTGTGAATCAGAACCAATACCTAGCAACAACAAACACAGTGGTATTCCTTAATTGGTTCTACATTTTGACTTTACATTTAGAATCATTCATGGGGTTTTTCTTCTTCTTCTCCTTAAGGGAAAATTAACACTAGATTGATACTAATGGCTGGTATCTATTTGTGTAACCAAAACAAGTATTTTTATCTTTATGTCTGACCAACTGCACATTGAAAACCACTAATTTCATTTCCAAAGAGTCAAACTGTTAATTTCCTCCAAATCTATCCTTTACAACTCAGCAGGGCATGTCTCTTCTTTCAATACTCAATTTTAGACTTACATGTCCTTGTACTCAGAAGAGAGGAGCAGTCATTCTGATATGTGCTTTAGAAAAACTCCTATTTCATCCAACCAATTCAACCAAATCCAGGAGTTGCTCCCTTCAAATTATCCCCTTTAGATTAGCATTCTCATATGGCCTAGTTACTAAAGTGTTTAACCTCAATCTTCAGAAGTTCCAAAATATGAAAACAGAAATGCAACAAGGAAATAAAATTAAGGAAGGTAATTTAATTTCAGAAATATATATTTATGAAGCTAATATCATTTTATTATTTGATAAGCTGTTTTTTAAAATATATGCTTATAAAAATCATACAGCACTTTCTAAAAAGTCTATTTTTCCTTTATTAAATAATACTTCTAAAGCTAAAGTTAGCCCAGATTGTTCAATTTGTTCTCTTTGTTAGAATTTGAAAGTCAGAAACATCTTGATCAAGTATAGTAGCTGGCTTCAAATTAGCATATTTTTCTAATTACATTAATGAACTGAATATTATGTTGAAAAAAGTCAAAGACTTTGCCTTATAATTCAGGGATTACACAGGAAGTTTTGACATAGAAATATCATAAGGAAATTAATCTTAATGCTAAAGATACAAGGACAAATTCATTGGTCAAGGCTAAATAACAAATGAATACTAATGACTAAAACAAAATTCAAACTTTCAGATTTTCAAAACTAATCTTATGTATTAGTTTCCTAAAATTACTATTTTTCTTTTCATCTGAATTTGAAAAAAATAGTTTTGGAAATATTATGACTAAGTTAAAGTAAGAAACGTTTGTCAGCTGGTCCAGAGTATTATATAAATTCCTTGAAGTCAACGATTGTTACCTAATAGATTCTATACTGAATATCTGCACAAAAACGCAATATTGTACATGAAAGTGAATAATTACGGTAAATTAAAATTAGATGTCAGAACTAAACTAAAACCTCGCAACAAATACATCTTTTAACTTAATAATCGATTTTTGACTTCTTCAGTTAGTAGAGACTCAGCGAAGGACACTACAGTCAAGCTGTTCATTACCACTTAGGTGTCATCTTTATAGAAAATTGACCTTCAATAAAGAGAAGCATGAGTACCATTATTCACACACCATGTGTTAGTAATAATCTATGATCAATAACTTTCAAGTAAGTTATCCACAAAACAAGACCAAAATCTTCACTGCCATTGACTCAAGTCCGCCACATGGTGACCTGCGGGCAGGGTGGAACTGAGGGTTCCCGAAGCTGTAACGTTTCATGGAAGTCTCTTCTTTCCACAAAAGAGCAGCTGATGTTCTTGTACTGCTGACTTCACAGTTAGAATCCCAATGTTTGGCCATGATGCTACCAAAGCTCCTTAAGTTTCATTAATATACACAAATTATAGTACATACATAATTACATTATATACATAAATGGAAAGTAGGCTCACATTCTCAGTTTCATGTATTATGGTTGTATTGCCACCTGTCTCTCAATCCGAAAAGTACAGCTAATTAGTACATTTCTTTAACAATATGATGAAGGAAAAGAAAACATAAACCTGAGTTATAGATGATACCACATATTGGTAGACTGTTGAAATAGTACCACTAAATTTTTTTTAAAAACCTCAAAAAACCCTTACAGCCATGAAGTTAATCCCAACTAATAGCAACCGTATAGGTCAGGATAGATATGTCTCTGTGAGTTTCAGAGACTGTAACTCTTCACAGGGGTAGAAAGCTTCATATTTCTCCAACGGGGTATAGCTTGTGGTTTTGAACTGCTGACCTTGCAATTAGCAGCCCAATGAGTAACTCAATACACTACCACCACATTTGAAGGTCTATAAAACCAGTGCAGAAATGAAATCCTCGCAGGAGTGAGAATTTCAAACAATATATTTGGTTACCTGTTTTGTCTGAAGGAAGGGCAACCAAATGTACACATGCAGTGGGAGCAGTATTCCTTCCTCCCACATTAGATCATATATGACCAATTTCCTGATTCTTCTGACTCAAACTTTGGAGTTTTACATTTAAGAAAGAAATATGAAGACACAGAATCTAGCTAAAGACGATCAGGTTTAGTCGAATCAGTTGCCCAGGTGGATGCAGGAGTGGGAACAATAAGAGTCAAAGGTGAGGATTATAGTAATATCCTAAGCAGCCAAATTATTTGAGCTGTCTTTTTTGCTTTGATATTTTTTAGATTTTTATAGTCATCATTTCTCTGTCAGTTTGTCATATTGTGGAGCTTGTATGTTACTAAAAACTGGAAACGATGTCACTGGCATTTCAAATGCCTGGAAGCTCACCCAAAGGGAACACTTCTCAGTTCACAATCCAGACTAAAAACAGACTACCTAAAAGGAATTGACTGCGCACTTCAAAGGAAACAGCTGCTGAAAACTTTGCCATAGCTTCCAAACATTGTCAGAGACAAAACCCTAATAAATGATTGCATAAAATTGACAGGGATTACGTCAAATGAGTCCCTTGGGTCTGAGTGCCCTCACAATGTGACTAAGGAGGGTCTGCCTTCTCAAAGCAGAGTTGAAAATGGTGACCTGAAAGGAGTAAAGTCTGTGGGAGTGGAGCCTATTGGGACTTTTGCTGATGGGACATAATGCAAGGTGGGTAGAAACAGCTGCAAAAATTTCATCCTCAGACTTTGGATTGTATGAAGTATGAATCTAAGAAAATTGAAAGTCCTCAAAAAGAAAATTAAATACATAGAGATTGATAACCTAGGTATTAATGTGTTGAAATGACCTTTTCTGACCATTTTGAATTGAAACATCATTCCATGATGCACACCTTCCCAACACGATTGCTGAAGACAGATGTGTGCATAAACAAAAATGATGGTGACCGGCTATCAAAAGCTATAGTGTCTGGGGTTTTAAAGGCTTGAAGATAAACAAGTGGCGATATAGCTCAGAAGCAACAAAACCCACATGGAAGAAGAACACCAGCCTGTGTGACCACGAGGTGTCGAAGGGATCAGGTATCAGACATCAAAGAACAAAAAATCATATCATTGTAAATGAGGGTGAGTGCAGAGTGGAGCCCAAAGCCAATCTGTAGGCAACTGAACACTCCCTTACTGAAGGGTCGCGGGGAGGAGACAAGCCAGTCAGGGTGCAGGGTAGCAACAATTAAACATGCAACTTTCCTCTAGTTCCTAAATGCTTCCTCCCTCCACTATCATGAACCCAATTCTACCTTACAAATCTGGCTAGGCCAGAGGTACAGATAGAAACTGGAAACACAGGGAACCCAGGACAGATGACCCTTTCAGGACCTGTGGTGAGAGTGGCAATATCTGGAGGGTGGAGGGAAGATGAGGTAGAAAGAGGGAACCGATTACAAGGATCTACCTATAACCTCCTCCCTGGGGGATGGACAACAGAAAAATGGGTGAAGGGAGACGTTGGACTGTGTAAGATATGACAAAATATTAATAATTTATAAATTATCAAGGGTTCATGAGGGAAGGGAAGTGGAGAGGGAGGGGAAATGAGCAGATATCAAGGGCTCAAGTAGAAAGCAAATGTTTTGAGAATGATAATGGCAACAAATGTACAAATGTGCTTCAAAATGTGCTTGACAAAATGAATGTATGTATGGATTGTGACAAGAATTGTACGAGCCCCCAATAAAATGATTTCAAAAAATAGAAAAAAAATTTAAATCATTCAGTATACTGTCATGTGAATGACACAATCTAGACAAGGAACTGCATTTCATTTCATTCATAGTCAAAAGGGCATTTCAAGAACTATTTTGAAGTACACTACAGTCTGTTAAAGGACTACATGGATCTGCTTTTAAGGAAATCTATTCCAATTGATGCAGCAACAATAGGAGCTAGTGATGCTACCTTGCTCATAGAATGTTTAATATTGCAATTCCTGGCTTGAGTTTTTTCTTGAGTTCTTTCTGTAAGACATGGTGTGTGTGTTCTTCCTTTTGGATTTTCTAAGTGTAGGTCTTTGAATGTTTCATTATACTATTTGCCTTTTGTTTTCTTGAGCTGCTCTTTGAAAATTTTTGTTCAGCTTTTTAAGTTCATCATTTCTTGAATTTACTATAGCTACTGTATTATGTACTGATTATGAGGAAGTTTCAGTCTCTTCTGACATTTAATTTTATATTTTCTTTCTTTCTTGTCTTTTTTTTTTAAAGATATTTTACTTTCTTCATGTATACGGTTGTTGATGTCCTCACATAGATTATCAGGTGTTCAAAAGTTGATGGAAAGTATACAAAGAGTCACTGTAAAATAAATAAATAGTCAGCATTGAACCAGTCCAAGAGGGGGCATATGAGCAAGAACCAATGGTTTGAAGGGGGAAGTCCAAGATGCAGTGACAACATAGCTAAAATCAAGCTCCGAGAATTGATGGAACTCTAATTGAAATGTTTCAACAAGCTGGTGAAGCATTGGAAGCACTTGCATGTCTATTTCAGAAAATTAGAAAGACAGTTATTTGGCCAACTGACTGGAAGAAAGCCATATTTGTACCCATTCCAAAGAAAAGTAACCTAACTAAACATTCAAATTATAGAATATTTTAAATTATAGATTATAGAAATTATAAAATTTATCATTCTATATTATAAAATTATGTAATCTATAAAATTATAGAATTGATATCACATGCAGGTAAAATTTTGCTGAAGACCATCAAACAATGGTTGCAGTAGTACATTAACACCTAGAAGGGAAAAGTTCAGACTGGATGCAGAAGAGTATGTAGGATATGAGATGTCTTTGCTGAAGTCTGATGTCTTGATTGAAGGCAGAGTTTTATTGACTATACCAAGGACTTCTGTGTCGATCATAACAAATTGTAAATAGCCTTGAGAACAGTAGGAATCCAGAGCACTTCATTGTTCTCCTATAAAACCCTTACATAGGCCAAGAGGAAGTTATGCACACAGAACAGGGAATGCACTATAGTGTAAAATAAGAAAAGATGTGTGTCAGAGTTGTATCCTCTCACCATACTTATTCAATTTGTATGCTGAGCAAATTGAATATAAGCAGAAGCTGGCTTATATGAGGAAGAATGCAGTTCAAGATTGGAAGGTTTGTTTACTACCTGCAATATGCAGATGACACAATCTTGCTTGCTGGAAGTGAGGAATACTTGAAGCACATGTTAATGAAAATCAAGACTAGCAGCCTTCCAGTATGATCAAAACTCAATGTAAAGAAGGCCAAAATCCTCACAACTGGATGAAGAGATGAGAACATATTCTAATTGCCAAGAATTTCATCTTGCTTGATTCATAATCAATGCTCATGGAAGCAGCAGTCAAGAGATCAAATTACTTCATTGGGTAAATCTGCCACACAAGTCCTCTCTGGGGTACTGAAAAGCAAGAACGTTACTTTGAGGACTATGGTGCACCTGGCTCAGTCCATGGTTTTTTCAATCGCCTGATATACATGTGAAAGTTGGACATTGACTAAGTAAGAGAGAAGAAGAATTTTCAAAAAGAATATTGAAAATACCATGGATGCCAAAAGGACAAAACTGTGTCTCAGAATAATAGCCAGTGTGCTCCTTTCAGGCAAGGATGGTGAAACTTTGTCTCATAGTTTGGACACGTTTTCAGGAGAGATCAGTCCCTAGAGATGGTTTGTATTGGAAGAAGTAAGGCCAGAGTGTTCTTTAGAGACAAGGATGGCAACCCTTTGTTTTTATCGACTTTAGACATATGGTCAGGAGGGACCAGTCCCCGGAGAAGGACACCATGGTTGTTAAAGTGAAGGAGTGGTGGGAAAGAGGAAGGCCCTAGACAAGATGGATGGAGACAATGGCTGCATCAATGAGCTCAGGCAGAGGAACAATTTTGAGTATGGCACGGGATTGTACAGTGTTTCCTTCATAACTGGTGCGCGCATGCGTCCTCTGCACCAGAGGGTTAGGGGTGGTGAGGTCACCAGAGGAGGAAAAAAGGAAGAAGAAAAGACAAAATAGGAAGAAAACATATTGCCAACAGAGGTCATCTGCACTGGATCGTGAGTATGTCTGCATAAATCGTCTCCCATCCCTGCAGAGCCCCCGGAGGGTGAAGAGGGAAGAGTGGCAGCTGGGTGCACTGGAGCAGCGCAGGAAGGATACGGTTTGTGCAGTGGAGGGAGGTGTTGCGCAGAAGTGGCTCAGGCCTCCCATTACGGGGAAAGGGAATCAGTAGCAGTCAGCAGCACACGGCTGACCTCGGACTTTAAGAAACGCTGGCATACTTAGCTTCCCTTTGATAAATGACTTTCCTCAGAGAGAAATGCTCTGGTAGTTGTTAAGGAGCCCTGTATTTTTCACCTGGTGGCCTTTTCCCCAGATTTCCCTTTCTAGGATTCTCTGTTTTCAGAGAAGACCCATCTTATGTCAGCCATGATCCTCTTACTCCCTGCTCTCACTAGCATTCAGCTTGAGTGTCTGTCCATTCCTGTTTGCTATCCTGCTACGATAAGTGTTGAGCTATCATCAGCACAAGTTTGCCTGCATATAATAGTAAACTAAACATTAAATAGGATATTTGACAATTCTACCATTCTGATGGAACACCTTTTTTGAAATGGGCATAAATATTTATTTCTTTAAGTTGATTGGTCAGGTCCCTTCCTCTTTTCCAAATTGGCATAGATGAAAGAGTTCTTACCACTTGTATACATTCGTTAAAATATTTTAATCAGTATCCTAAGACTGATTAATTTCTAGGACTTTGTTTTTCTCCATTGCCTTCAGTGCAGGCTGGTGTTTTCCCTTCAATACAGTAAGTTCTTGATCATGTGCTACCTCTGGAAAGGTTCAACATTCACCATTATTTTTAGTTCAGAAATTCTGTATTTATTCCACTTTGGATACCTCACTAAAATTATTTAGATACCGCCCTAAATATATTTATTCTTTTTAATGTTAACAAATATCTTGTGAAACAAATTTCACTTAAACATTGTCATCTACCTCTGTAATAGAGAGGCACTTTTTTTTGTTAATCCACTAATAAACATGCTTTATAATTTCAATGGTAGGTCTATTTGAACAATAAAAAAATTATCCTAGTGTCAATATGAGAACTGAATGTTCCAAGGATCAATTGACGTTCATGATTATGTCTTATAGATTAAGTCACCATAACAAAAACCCACCTCCATCATTCTGTTCTAGCTCATGGAGGACAGTAAACTGAGGGACTGGATGAGAATGTCAGCAACCAAATCCTCTGTGCTCAGAGTTTCATGTCTTGGAAGTTGTCTCCAGTAGGGGGAGGCCCTCACAGTTATGAGCTATAAATAAATCTTAATGTACATTCTCCTGTGTGAACACAGTCCCTCCAATAGCCCCTCTAAAGGAATTGTCATGAAGGAGCTACCATAAGAGATGTTTCACACTGGCCCCTGGATATTCACGATGCCTGGAGATTATTTGTAGATGAGCACAATCAGACTGGACTGCCCGGCCCGCCCTAAAGTATAGCAGCCTCTCTTCTGAAATTGTTCCCGGAGGGTTCAGGGACATCCTAGGTTGAAGTAGTTCAGGGACGTAGTAGGATGGCTGCTGACTCATTCTATTGCCTGCTTATTATGTTACCCGTTCACTCTGGTACATGATCTCTATATTGCGAGTAAGCTGGATGGAAGGAAGATTTGTAAGTCCCATGATTATATATACTCATTGAAAAATACATTCACTTTCTTGGGCCTGGCATAGGGACAAGGAGCCTCTGTGTCCCACTATCTGTTTGTCTTATTTTCTGTAATCGAAATGCCACTGCTGAGGACCCGATTGACTATTGGTGGCCAGTACCCCCGACAACAGGAATCCTATAAAACATAGTAGGACTGCGCTCCAGGGTTTCCAAGGCTCTACATCATAACAGAAGCCGACACTCATCTTTCTACTGTAGGTCAACAGATGGCTTCAAACAACTAGCAGCACAAATTGTAACTCACTGTGCCACGAGGGTTCTTCAAAATCTTCATAGTTAATACCAAATCTCTATTACAAATTACAATGCAATAAAATATCATTATTATTTTCTAATAATATTAATAAATTGAGATGCAGTAAGATAATTTCTAAAGTGGTCAAATAATTATATGCCAATTAGTAGCTAAGATTAATATATTTTATTTTAAGAAAAATATAAAGCTGTTTTCAGAGCATTATTGCAGTTTAACTAGAATGAAAATGAAAACATCATCTATACATTTTATTGGTCTTAATATAAGGACTAGTCAAAAGATATGCCAGGGTTATGAGACAATAAGTAAGCACTAAGATAAAATTTTAGATGCATAATTAGGAAGCAATAATAAATAAGGTTTACCATGTTTTGAGTAATTTATGAGCAATAATTAGTATGTATGTTTATTCATGTTAAATCATTCATTCATTGATTTAAATGTAAATCAATTTAAGACCAAGTAAACTGTTTTGGTGGGTTTTTTGTTTTGTTTTAATTTTTTTTTAATTTTGTAAAGGACAGAACTTTTACTTTACTTTTAAGTAGGAAGAAGACTGTTGAATCAATAAACAGAAAACTTACTTTAAAACTTAACGACATAAGTTTCCACTTGAATTATTATAATTATCCATGTCAAGTGGTCCACAGCTCCAATGTCTGAGCTCTCCCATGTTTTAGTACTCCAATCTGAATGCTGAAGAGAGTGTCCCTCATTGTGCCAAGAAACAGAATATCATTGAAGGGGCAAATCACAGAAAATAACCTGTCGTCACTACAAATGTCAATAAAGCCCAAAATAATCCTTTAAAACATAGCTACTCTCTCAGTGAATGCAGAAAAAGCAAAGTCTATGAGACACTGGTAAAAATCAAAGTAATAATTGAATAGGATCGAAATCATGAAATAACTCAAAGTAAGAGATTCCAGCTTCTTAATTCATTTTTACATATTCAATTTAAGAGACCACCTTCGAAGTAAATGACAATGTAAAGTTGTATTACCAAAATTATTTTTCTTAAACTTTCTGAAGGGTAAAAATGATAATGAGCAATTCTTCAAATTTCGCTCTGCACTTAAACACAGAGGAGAGAGAATAAACATTAGAAATAAAAAAGAACATAATCTTTTTCCCCCAAACTCCAAACACATATTTAATCTGAATAATGTAACTGATGGATGTCCTCCACAGATATAGCTAGAGGTGATGGACTGTGCCCAAGGTGCTCAAGTAAGAACAAGAGTACGATAGAGAGACAGAGAGAAGCAGAAACAAAGAGAAAATGAGAAAGTATTTCAGATAGTAAGCTGTAGCTTTTTCAGGAGAAATATAATATCAACTAGTTTACATACATTAAAATGTAATAATATCTCAATGTTTCAAAGGAGATATGCAACTTATAAACATTCTTAAATCAGAATGTGTGTACTCAAAAACTGAAACCAACTCCCTGCCATTAAATTGATCCTGACTTCTGGCAGTCTCTTTAGGACAGAGTGGAACTTTCCTGGGTTTCTGCAAAGCTTCATGGGAAGAGAAAACCTTGTCTTTTGCCCCTCAGAACTGCTTATGGTGGTTTCCAATTGCTGACCTTTGTCATTAGCATCAGGATGAGTAATCACTGTCCCCCCAGGGCTCTGCCTGTGCATTAGTATTGTCTAATTCAGAATCTAAATTATAACAATGACACCACATGGTGATGCAAATTAGTCTCTTAAAGTGTCCATGACAAAATATGTTTACATAGATCTCTAGGTATATTTGACAAGAGCTAACCTACATCTTCAATGGGCATTGTGAGGAAAAATTATGTTCAATGTTTCATTCATAATTAAAATTATTACAAGAAAAACATTTTCTAAAACTTCTCTTACCTTTCTGCTAAAATCATGTGTGTGGTTGCCATGAGTTATTAAGAGGGTTTTTGCTTTTGCTTTTAAACCCTCCCCCTATCAGGAGGTTTTCTGTATATTTATTTTGCTTGTTATCACCTTAAAATTAGTTTACCATGACTCGAATTCGATCTTGCAAGTCTGGCTAGACCAGAGGAGGTACAGATAGGAACTGAAAATCCAGGAAATCCAGGATGGATGAGCCCTATAGGACCAGTGGTGTGAGTGGCAAAACAGGGAGGGTAAAGGGAGAATGGGTAGGAAAGAGGGAACGATTACATGGAACTGTGTGTGACCTCCTCCCTGGGGGACAGACAACCGAAAAGTGGGTGAAGGGAGAGGTTGGACAGGGCAAGACATGACAAAATACCCATTTATAAACTATCAAGGGCTCATGAGGGAGGGGGTAGTGGGGAGGGAGGGGAAAAATGAGGACCTAATGTCGGGGGTTTAAGTGGAGAGAAAATGCTTTGAGAAACGATGTACAAATGCGCTTTACACAATTGATGTGTGTATGGATTGGGATAACAGTTGTATGAGCCTCTAATAAAATGTCAAAATAAAATAAAATAAAATAAAATAAAACATCAAAAAAAAATTAGTTTACTAGCCCATTATCTTCAAATCAAGCCTAACACAGCGCAACACTGTAGGATTAAGTATAAGGGCTCCATGAGGTTTCTAATATAGAGCACCACGTGTTTCTACTGATTTCTAAATTTTCCTGCTGATGGTTTCAAACACTGGAGCTTTTAAATAGTCATTTAGTTAAAAACTTAATCACTGAATTTCCAGGGCTCCTTAGTCAACTGATCACCAACCTTAATTCCATCCCAAACCTTACTTCTTCCTTTCTGGTTCACAGATTTCAGACTAAGGCATTATTTTACCTACCAGTAAAATATCACTTCCTGGAAGCCAACACAAAATTAGGTTGTGCAGATTATATTTGTAATTGACTCCAACAATCTGGTGTATAAGAGAAGTCATATAAATGGAATATATATAACTTACCTTAGGTTGGTAAATCCAAATGAGATCTGAGCCCAAGGAATACTGGAATGAAGGAGCAAATAAGACTTACTGACCCATAGCCCTACAGGGGATAACACCTGAGACACAGTGTGGAAATGCACCTGATCTGATCCTGCCACAATGAGGCAAATCACTAAGGGGGTGCAAAAGAACAGCAAGGGAACGGAGCGGTGAGGTCCCCAGGGAATGCTGAGGGTGGACTTTGGGGCGAGGGTGTGGTTCCCCAACAGACTGGACTGGAAAACACTCCTGAAGGCCAACAAACAGTCCTTGAACTAACTACAAGCTTTTCTTTCTTGTTGTGTTGTGTTTTGTTTTGTTTTTGTCATTGGTTTGTTGTGGTGGTGGTTTTGATGTATATTGTTGCTTGGTTTTGCTCTGTCTTGTTTTTGTGCATGTTATTATCTCTGCAGGTCTGTCTAAATAAGATAGGCTGGATGAA
>NW_022103911.1:12690072-12701448 GCF_000313985.2 Echinops telfairi
ACTTAAGTGGAGAGCAAATGTTTTGAGAATGATGAGGGCAATGAATGTACAAATGTGCTTTACACAATTGATGTATGGATGAATTGTGATAAGAGTTGTATGAGCCCATAATAAAACGATTTTTTAAAAAACTGCATCAAAACAGCACACTGAACTTATTTGAAAAACAATCTCCCAATCAAAATGCAAACATATGTATATTCTTTATAAATGTCATGCAAAACAAGTAAGTTTTTTATCATTTTATTGGGGGCTCATGCAGCTCTTGTCATAATCCATACATCCATCCATTGTGTCAAGCACATTTGTACATATCGCCTTCATCATTTTCAAAACATTTTCTTTCTACTTTAGCCCTCGTAAAAAACAGTTTTAAAATCTACAGTTAAACTTATTTTTAAAGAAAGAAGACCATATGAAAAGAAAAGGAAATAAAAATTAGTAAAATCCACAAGTACATAAAAAATTCAAAACTTTGATAGCTGATACCATGATGGTCTATTAAGATTTTTATTTTACATCAAAGCCTTAAGAGACCTGAGGTTGTATTTTCGTGTGATCATGAAGAGAGGAAGTTTGGTATGGAATAGGTATTGTACAACAAATAGATTCAGAGATATTTACAAAAGCTCAGAAACCATCATGGATATTTTCCTTAATTAAAATAAACAAAACTGAAAGTAAGAAAAAGCATTCTGAATGGTTTCTCTTGTCTTCTGCCAAGGCAAGTGGTTGTTAAAAACAAGTACCTAAGAGAAAATGACACGTATCTTGATGCACGCACAAATGTGCAGTCTGAATTGGAAAAGTATTTCTGACATTGAAACAACAGTCCATGAAATTAATGTAAAGTGGAATCAGGAAAGGCGATAGACCAAGGACTTTGGGGGGAAAAAATACAATGCTTATTATTAATGTTCTTATCATCCAAGGAACAAAGAACTACCAAAAATTAATGTCCAAATTAAAAGGATACAGAAAAAAACATCAAAATCTACTTAAGAAAATTAATCACTGGGAGAGACTGTCATGAAATATAGCTATCATGACATTTAGTGATCCAGAAATTAAAAATACAAGACTATAAAATAAGCCTTTTAAATTAAGGAATCAGTGCCTGATTTTTTAATGCTGATATGAAAAAGACACAGATATTTGAAAAAGAATGGACATGACTTAGACAATGAAATATCCATTTAAAAAAATAAAATCTCAAAAAATTTGTAAAACAATATATTTGTTTGGAAGGGAAAAATGAGATCAAAATTCTAAATTATATATGTACCATGAATGAATGATCAAGGGCTATAAAGATAGAGATACGGAGCCAGAGAGATTGAAGTGGCACATGATCAGAATAAAAAGAAATCTGCAACTGGTGTTTTTTTATATTCCACCCCAGAATAACCAAAACAATCCAGATGAGAGAGAAAATGTTTATTCAAAGTCATCAGGAAGTCAGAGGAGCCAAGATTTCCTACTAGAGCGTAATACCGGAGTTCCTCAGGGAAATTTACCTAAAGTAAGCAAAACATAAGAGACTGAAAATCCAGTCTATATCCAGAAATGGTGCCAAAAGTTAGGGTTATAAAGTCACAAACAAAACAAAACAAAACAAAACCTAGAAAAGTGCTCTAATATTGGAAAAGTAAATTTGGAGACTTTATAGATAAAATAGGTGACAAATTTACCTTAATTTCCCTGAATACTGATGCTATAGGAGATGGAAGTTCACAAGACTAAGGTGAAGGCCTCTGTAAAGAAGAGTTTCCACCATTGTCTGACATTGATTCAAAAAAGTTTTAACTTCAAATTCCAACCCAGGGTATGAACAACCCAGTCTGTTGAAAGCTTTGGTTAGCAGCAACCCATGGAGAATAGGAAAATAGAATAGAGGAAGCATTACGAAAACTATAATTTTGCCTCAACTTATCTTTGCCCTTAGTTAAATAAAGGCACCCCTTCTAGTTATACACTGCATGAGTGGAAAATCTTTACATGATAATCTTAGGATATTTTCCCTTTATGTTCTGCACCATTTTTATTGGGTTTTTTTAATCATAAAAAAAGATAGTGCCTCCCCGCTCCCACTACCATGACTCGAATTCGATCTTGCAAGTCTGGCTAGACCAGAGGATGTACACTGGTACAGATAGGAACTGAAAATACAGGGAATCCAGGGCGGATGAGCCCTATAGGACCAGTGGTGTGAGTGGCAAAACAGGGAGGGTAAAGGGAGAATGGGTAGGAAAGAGGGAACCAATTACATGGAACTGTGTGTGACCTCCTCCCTGGGGGACAGACAACCGAAAAGTGGATGAAGGGAGACGTCGGACAGGGCAAGATATGACAAAATACCCATTTATAAACTATCAAGGGCTCATGCGGGAGGGGGGAGCGGGGAGGGAGGGGAAAAATGAGGCCCTAATGTCGGGGGTTTAAATGGAGAGAAAATGTTTTGAGAAACGATGTACAAATGCACTTTACACAATTGATGTGTGTATGGATTGGGATAACAGTTGTATGAGCCCCTAATAAAATGTTAAAAAAAAAAAAGATAGTGATATTAAGCTGTTTACTCATTGCATTACTCTCATTGTATAATTCAAAACTTAACAATAAAGTTTTTTAAAATGCATCCATATTTTAAAATATATGTAATTGTCCTATGATACAGTTAAATATTATTAAAACTGGACCCTTAAAAAATACATATTCTCTACAATTATAATATAGCTATGTATAAAGCAATTATGTTCTAATCTAAAATTATCTCTCCAGGGGAAAAAAATTTTGTGATGTTTTCAACTGAAAGTCAACAACCGCATCCCCGTGGAAAAATTTTAAGGAAGGGACTACTGACAAACTATGATTATTCACAATTAGTATGTGAGATGTATTTTTTCAAAAACCAAAATTATATTGATTGCATCGTGAAGAAAAACAACTGTCAGTATGTGTTGACAACTAATAAAAAAAAATCTTCTGAGCATCCCATTAGAGAGATCCCAGGGATCTGTTAAGACAATGATAGTGAAAAATAGAAATTCAAAAGAGACCAGGACTTAATCACAATATTGGAGACAATCACATTATTTTTAAAAGTTAAGGAATCATTAATCAAGAATTCTGAAAAAATATTTTAAAGTACGGTACCCCTTAAATGCAAGGTTGACAGACTTCATCTTACATACTTTACACATGCTGTCAGGAGAGACCATCGCCTGGGGCAGGAAATCGTCCTGGTACAGCAGAGAGGCAGCAAAAACGAGGAAGGTCCCAAACAAGATGGATTGACACAATGGCTGCAGCCATAGGCTCAAGCGCAGCAACAATTGTGAAGATGGCACAGGACCAGGGCAACGTTCCCTTCTTTTGTGCACAAGTTCACTATGGTCAGAACTGACTCAATGGCGTCTAATTACAACTAACAGCAAAGCATTAATTCATAGTTTAAACACAGGATAAAACCACCAGAAATCAGGGAACACCAGAGAGATGTTTACTCCTGTTTTATTGATTATGCAAAGGCCACCAACAGGTTCAAATATAATATATTTTGTGAATCATAACCAACTATGAAAGAAAATTCAAAAGAATGGGAATTCCAGAACTCTTCATTCCACTCATTCAGACCCTATATGTAGACCTAGAGGTAGACCCTTTAAAATAACAAAGAAATACTGCAAAGTTTAAAATTATTAGGAAAAGTGGGCAGTAGGTTGGTACCCTTTCATCATACTGATTGACTCTCTATACCTGGCACATCATCCAAGAACTTGGGCTATATAAAGAAGAACACAAGGATTGGAGGTCGGCTCCTTAGCTACCTGCAGTATGCAGGAGAACCTAGCTTGCTTGCTGAAGACAAAAAGGAAATGAAGCATAGACTGTTGCACATCACAGACTGCAGCCATCAGCACGCATTCTCCTAAATGCAAAGCAAATAAAATCCTCATAACTAAACCAGGAGACAGCATCATGATAAATGGAGAAAACATGGAATTTTCAAATATTGCATTCTACTTGGATCTAGAATCAGCATTCATGAAAATAGCAGCCAAGAAATAAAATTATATACTGCAATGGGTAAACACGCTGTGAAAGAGTTAAGGGTCAAAGATGCTAATTTGAAGATGAGAGTCCACTTCATCCAAACCATGATACTCTCAATTACTCCATATGCATGTGAAAGTTAAACAGTAAATAAAGAAGACCAGAGACAGACACTTTGTTGTATTTAAATTAAGATGTTACCGTAGTATATTGAAAATGCAATAAACTCCCTGAAGAACAAACAAATCTGTTTTGGAGGAAGCACATTTAGAATGCGCTTTAGAATTAAGTATGGCTAGATTTAATCTCACTACTGTTGGCTATGTTATTCAGAAACATCAATCCCTGGAAAAGGATGTACACCTTGATTAAATAGAGGGTCAGTTAAAGTGAGGTAGATCATCTAGGTCACAGTGGTTCTCAACCCTTTCAGACAGTTCCTCATGTTGTGGTGACCACCACCGCCCTAACCCCCCGCAACCATAAACGTATTTTCCTTGCTACTTCATGACTGTAAGTTTGCTACTGTTACAAATCGGTCACCCCCTGTGAAAGGGTCATTCGACCGCAGAAGGGGTCACAACCCACAGGTTGAGAACTGTTGGCAGGAGCTGGATTAACACAGTAGCTGCCACAATGGACTCAAACCGGGCAACAATGGTTAGAGGGATGCAAGTCGGGCAGGTTTTCCTGCTGCTGTACGTGGGGTGGTGACGAGTCATCACTGGCTCAAAAGGACCTATCAGCAAGCCAGTTGTTACAGAAAACTATTTTAAATTATGTTCAAATGAAGAACTCAATACAGGGCCATAAGAGCAGATTATCTCTGTAAAAGATTTGGATTAGTATCTGAAACAATTCAAAAGAGAAAAGCAGAGTCAGATAGGGGACAAAGAAGAGATTTACTAAAACAAAACTGAAGAACAAGAACAGCAGAGAAGGACATGGGGAAAATCAAAATAAGAAGAAATAATGGCCAACAATTTTGTCAAACTCTTGTAAGATGCCAACCCACTGTTTCAAGGAACTCGCAAGTGCTATGCAGTACAAAAACAAAACAAACTATAGGCAAACTATCCCAAATCATAAGAAAACAAATGTAAACAATTAAAGAAAGAGAAATTAATGTACTATTTAAGCGAGTGGTTTGCAGGGAAAAGACATATGCTGCATTATCTTCTAAGGTATAACAATTAGTTTGACAGTAAGTTTCACAGCAAAAAAAACATGAGGAAGGTAATATATAGTAAGAGGAAAGTCACATCGTATTTCACTTCCCTCAAACACATGTGAAAGCTGGACGTTGAATGAGGAAGGCAAAAGAAAAGGCAATGTACTTTAACCATGGTGCCGGTGAGAAATAGTTAAAGAAGCATGGACTGCCAAAAGAACCAACGAGTCTGTCTGGGGAGAAGTATAGCCAGGGCTCCTTATAGGCAAGGATGGCAAGATGCCTTCTTATGTACTTTGGACATGTCATCAGAAGAGACCATTCCCTGGAGAAGGATGTCATGCCTAGTGAAATGGATGGGGTAGCAGAAAAGAGGATGGTGGATTTCCACAAGATGTATAGCCACTTGCCTGCCTTGATAGACTCAAATATAAGAACGATTCTGAGGATGGTGCAAGACCAAGCAGTGTTTCATGTGCTTCATTCTGTTGTACATAGGGTCACTATGAGTCACCTAAATACAATAAAAGAAAAAGAAAAAGCAGGGTTATAACTTGTTAAAGGCAATATAAACAATGTTAAAACTAATACTGTTGCATACAAAATCCTGTAATAACTATGATCTAAAAGTAAATGTCTAGGTAGATATTCAAGCTGAAAGGGTATGGGAGGTGCAATGGCACTGTATCTATAAATATATGGGTTTGACAGAGAATATTTGTATATGTGTATGTGTATTTACTTTTGCTGCAAATATCACCATGAATGTGGAATCAAAAACAGGGCAAAGATATGAAAACTTCTTATACTCAATCAAACACCTTTAAAGAATTAGGCTGTTAGTGAATTAGCCTGTGGCCCTAGGACCATGATCTTAGAGACACCAATATCAATTGACTGAAGTCCTAAAAGTTTAAGCACTCACGCATGGCCGTCTATGGTGCATCATAGAGACAAATTGGTGCAGAGGATTATGGACCAAGGAACATCAGTCTCTGTTACCCTGAGAACAGAAGAAATAGATGGTGCCCAGGCACTACTACTCCCTGCTCTGAAAAGGATCAGGTTAGATGGTCTTGGATAGAGTGAAAAAATGTGGAACAAATTCAAAACCATTTAAAAAGATCAGACTTGCTAGTCAGATATGGCCTGGCAGAACCTTAATCACTATTGCTTTTAGTCTCCTTTCAATGTGGAAATGAACTTTCCCCATGCCTCAGTTTTCAGCCAAACAATATATATTTCTATGAGGCATAAAAATAATACAGTGAACCCTCGCCACTTCGCGCTTCGACTTCCGCGGCTTCACTCTATCGCGGTTTTTGCGTAACAGCACCCACTGCCTACACCCGCTTCTTCAGAGGAAAAAGACGGAGACCCACCTGTAGAGTACATCCCTTAAGTCATTTCATAGGCTATTGATTACAGTATTTGTAAGAACTATGTATAATAATACTGTATGTGAAATATGTAATACTGTAAACTAGATGCCATAAATAATATAATAAATAATAAATGATAATTGTAACATCCAAAATGTTTTACTGTATTTTCCCTTTTTCATTTAATAAATTGGGTAATACGAGTGTAATGGTGACTAAAGGGTGTTTTTTCATGTCCTCTATGCTCTAACTACGAAAATATTTGATTTACAAATAAGGAATCCTACTTCGCGGAATTTCATTTATCACGGTAGGATCTAGAACCTATTAACCGCGATAAACGAGGGTTCACTGTACTAGGGGAAAAAAATAATACTAGGGAGGTATGCACACCTTAGAATAATCAACCATTTGCAAACAAAGGGGCAGTATTTGCCTAAGAGCAAAGTTTGGAAGGGTTAGAAAGAAGAATTGAAAACAGAAAGCACAACAGGTAAATGGGAAAAGTAATGTCGTATATTGTGGATTAAAATCAATAATATGAAACAAAATGAACTACAGAATGGAAAACTGATCTCTGAAAACTTTCACTCAATTCACATTAATAAGTATTTTTTAAATGCAAGGAAGACAAAAGACAATAAAATAACATTATGCAAGGTACTAAAATAAACATTATCTAGAATTATAAATTCAGTGAAAATATTTTTAAAATGTGAGAAAAAATATGTTTTAAGTTGAGTGATATTTGAAAGACTAGGGACCCTGGTGGTGTACTGGTTACACATTAGACAGCTAACCAGAAGGTCAGCAGTTCGAAACCTCCAGGTGCTCATCGGAGAAAAATGAGGTGTGAACACCTATAAAGAGTGAACAGTCTCTGAAATTCACAGAAGCCATTCCACCCTGTCCTATAGTGTCAGTATGGATTGGAACTGACACCTGGCGGTGAGGTTGACTTTTTGGACAGTAAAGCAACATTAAAAATATATTAAGGATATCATTCAGGCTAAAAACAAATTGCTCCATATACAAATGAAAGGGTGGGGAAAATCTCAAATAGCATACATTGGGTGCATAGATAGCTATTTAATTTATGCCGCTGCTTTGGGTGGGTGCCATCAAGTTACTCTGACAGATATCAACCCTCTGTACAACAGAACAGAACAATGTCAGCTCTTAGGTCATCTGCACAACCCTGCTGTGTTGGAGTCCATTGTTGTAGTCATTGTGTCTGGCCACCTGGTTACGAAGCTTCCTCTTTTCCCCTGACTTTCTAATTTCCTAAACACAATGCACTTTTGCAGGGACCAGTGTCTCCAAATTACATGTCCAAAGCATGAGACATGAAGGTTTACAAACCTTGATTCTAACGAGCATTGTGAGTGTACTTCCTCCAGGAAAGATTTGTTCTTGTATCTCATGATAATTTCAATACTCTTTGCCAACACCGTAATTGAAATGCACATGTTCTTTTCTGGTCTTCCTTATTCAGTGCCTTGTGTTCGTTTGAGGCATTTGAAAATATGATAGCTTGGGTCAGGTGCATTTTAGCCCTCGAAGTGATATCTTTATTTGTTATTCATTTAAAGAAGTCTTGTGCAGCAGATTTGCTTCATGCAATATGTTGTTTAGGTGTTTGTTAATCCTTAGGTTTTTATTGTGGGTCCAAGGAAAATTGAATTATTGACAACTTTAATAATTTCTCCATTTATCATAATGTTGTCTGCTAAGCAAACTGTGAGGATTTTGTTTTCTTTGCATTAAGTTGTCCTTCATACTGAAAGCTGCAATATTTCATCGTCATTAGCCAGTTTCTCAAGTTAAGCCTTATGAAACTTAAATAGTTTCATCCCCCATAGCAATAGGGAAACCAAAAGAAGTCAAGTATGGCCAGCTCTCCATACAATTTATTGCACATGTTCTGAGCACTTAATAATGCTTGTGGCTTTTTCTCTCATTTATCGCCATATCACATCAGCAAATGAAGATCCCAGAAAGCTTTAATACAGCTGTCATTTAAATCAAGTCAACTTTGAGCAATTAGCTCTTTCCTGGTTATAATTTTAGAGCCTGTTAATATAAGGACTCCTGGTAGCATAGTGGTGACTCATTAGGCTGCTAACTGCAAGGTCAGCAGCTCCACCAGAGAAAGATGGGGAGGATCAACTCTTGTAAATTTACAATGCTGTAAATCCACTGGGGCAGTTCTGCCCTGTCCTGTAGGGTTGCTATGAGTCAGAAGACACTCCATGTCAGTGAATTTGGTTTTGGTTTTTAATCTGAGGAGCTAATATTCTAGCACTATGCAAAAGAATTTCGAAAAACTTTTGGGAAAACACCATTATCTCATTAACTTTAAATTTCATTTTTTAAGAACTTTTGGAAACCTCTTATGTTAGGTTGGGTTGTCTGGAGAAACAAAACAGTGACAGTTATACACGTACAGGAAAGAGCTTTATATAAATAAATCATCTTATTTATTAAGCTCAGTCCAATTCAAGTCCATTAGTCAGATTCTAGCTGGGTCCCTCTTCAGACTCACTTAGTTGCAGATTGATAATGCCAAAAGGCAAACCAGGAAGCGGGGAGATGACAGTGGGGGCAGTCATGTGGATCCAAGGTTGGTAGAACATGTCAGGGCAACAATGGTCCTCTGGGTCAGGGAGCCCAGATGCATTCACTCCTGGGGACACAGAGTCCCAGCAATCAGAATAGAAAATGAGTAAAGAAAGAGAGAGATTAGTTCCCAATTTTTCCCTTATAAGAAAGCCACACCCCCAAGGGGGCATAATCAGACTGTAACCTGATTGATAAGTTGAATTCCACTCCTACACTTTTGTATAAATTCCATTTGACATAGAATCTAACTGCCACACCTCTCATATCAGACAATATGCTGCGTCTAATTATAGGGTTCTCATATTTTTAGTTATTTCTTTTTTTTAAAGAAACAGATCCCTAAGTACTTCTCCCTTATGTCTCCTAGTCTGGAAATTTCAATGAAATCTATCCACCATAGTTGACTTTGTTTTTCTTTGAAATATATTATTTGAAATACCAGTTGTATATTTTCCAGCAAAACATAGCCGCCAAAGTATGGCACAGAACAGTTATATTTAAATGTATATATGCGTGTATTTCCTTTCTATTTATATATATCTTTAAAGCACTGGAACTGGTTTTGTTGTTGTTATTGCTTTACAGGATGATTAAAGGAGGTTTTAAAGATCACATCATTTAAATATCAGAAAGCATTTTTAGTGAAAAGGAAAAGAAAAAATATACTACCCTACTTCATAAAGTTTTTTTTATCATGATAACAAATCTGCTCCACTCATGAACATACCTACAGAATTCCCGATATAATATTAACACATCAAGTAAAGTATAAAAGAATAAAACTTGATTCAATTAAATTCATCTTATGAATATTCTCAGAAATATACTTGGGAATGTTCTTAATAAAAATATATTGAAAGAGAAAAATATTTAATCTTCTCAATAAATGTAGAATGTCTTTCCTGAAGTTAAATGCATATTCATATTGTTAACCAATTTAGCAGACTATGAATAGAAAGGCACTAAGCCTGACAAAAATTATATTTAAATTACCTAAAGCAAACTTTATTCTTAATGAGGTTAAATTAAGATCTTTAATTTTGAAGCAATTTATAATGCAAGAATTTCCTTTATCATTTTTACCATCGTTTTTCTTAATACAGAGATCCTAATCACAAAAAGGAGACTTGGGGGTGCCTTCAGGTAGGTGTTAAACTGCTAACTGCAAAGTCTGTGTTTCAAATTCACCAGCTGCTCTGCACGACAAAGATGAGACTGTCTGCTCCTGCTGGAGACTCTGAGCCTTGGGAATTCTATGGAGGGGCACAGTGAGTCAGAATCAACATCAAAGCAGTAAGTTTGCTTTCTTAAATCACCTTAAAAAGAAAGACAAAGAAGTGAGGGAGAAACAAGAGAGATGGAAATGATAAAGATAAGCAAACTAGATGAAGGAATATTAGGGGGGAAAACACAAAATAGCTTTGACAAAATTACAGTCATTTGCAAAATGTGAGTATGTTTTTTTTTTGTTTTTTTGCCATTGAATCAGTTCCAACTCATAACAACTCTCTATGTACAACAGAATGAAACACTACCCATCCCTGAGCCATCCTCATAACTGTGGCTGTTTGAACCCATTGTTACAGCCACTGTATGAATCCACCTCATCAATGATATTCCTCATTTTCCCTGCCCTTCCGCTTTACCAAGCAGATCCTTTTCTAAAGAATCATCTCTCCTGATAATTTGTGCAAAGTACATGAGAAAACTAGCCACCCTTGACTGTAATGAGCATTCTGACTATACTTCTCTTCCAATGGAGAGCTGCTTATTCTTTTGGTAGTGCACAGTACTTTCAATGTTCTTCATCAGCACCATAATTCAAATGCACTAATGAATCTTCTGCCTTCCTTATAAAATGTCCAACTTTCACATGAGTCAGTTGAAAAATGCCATGCCTTGGGTCAGGTGTGCATAAGTCTTTAAAAATGAAATTGGTGGGGAGGTGGGTGTGGGAGACCTAGTAGGGCGTGATCAAGGGGAATGTAACAAAGAGGAAGTGCTGAAATCCTGGTGGGGACTGAGCATGATAGTGGGACAGGAGAAGAATCAAGGGAAATAGAGGAAAGAGCTGGGAGGCAAAGGGCATTTATAGAGGACTAGATAAAGACGTGTACATATGCAAATATATTTATATGAGGATGG
>NW_022103911.1:12702546-12705047 GCF_000313985.2 Echinops telfairi
AGAAAATGCTTTGAGAATGATGTACAAATGTGCTTTACATAATTGATGTGTGTATGGATAACAGTTTTATGAGCCCCTAATAAAATGTTTTTAAAAAAATGACATATGTGGGCAATTGGACATGCCCTTGAGAAGGGCCATGGGGAGGAGACAAGCTGGTCAGGGTGCAGTGTAGCAATAATGAAACATACAATTTTCCTCTAGTTCTTGAATGTTTCCTCCCTCCCCCTCCCCCCACTATCATGATCCCAATTCTACCTTACAAATCTGGCTGGAATGGAGGATGCACACTGGTACAGATAGGAATTGGAAACACAGGGAATCCAGAAGAGATGAACCCCTCAGGACCAGTGGTGAGAGTGCCGATACTGGGAGAGTGGAGGGAAGGTGAGGGAGAAAGGGGGAACAGATTACAAGGATCTACATTTAACCTCCTCCCTAGGGGATGGACAGTGGAGAAGTGAGTGAAGGGAGATGTTAGACACTGTAAGATATGACAAAATATTAATAATTCATAAATTAGCAAGGGTTCATGGGGGATGGGGAGCAGGGAGAGAGGGGAAAACATGAGGAGCTGATACCAAGGGCTCAAGTAGAAAGCAAATGTTTTGAGAATGTTGAGAGAAACACATGTACTTGACACAATGGATGTATGTATGGATTGTGATGATTTGTATGAGCCCCCAATAAAGTTATTTTTTAAAAATGACATCTGTACTGTTTGGGGTCTGATCTTATCGACACCTCATGATCACACAGGCTAATGTGCTTCTTCCATGTGGGCTTTGTTGCTTCTCTGCTAGATGGTCACTTGTTTATCTTCACGCCTTTAAGACCTCAGATGTTATATCTTTTGATAGCCAGGTACCATCAGCTTTATTCACCACATTTGATTATGCATCCATTTTGTCTTCAGTGATCATGTCCAGGAAGATGAACATCACAGAGTGCCGTGTTAGTAGAACAAATTGTTCTTGGTTGAGTGAGGTCTTCAGTAGAGGCCCAATGTCCATCTGCTTCCTTAATACTTTATAAATAAATATATGAGCATAGTTCTATTCCTGTCATTGTCTATAAATGTATTTACATATATACATGCCTTTGTATAGACCTCTACAACTGTCTTGTAGCTCCCAGTTTTTTCCTCTATTTCCTTTTACTTTCCTCACATCCCACTACCATGTTTGACCTTCATTTGGGTTTTGGTAACTCCTCTCAGCTACATTGCCCTTGATGGAGACCCCCCCAAGTATCTTATGCTTTCTTTGCCATCCACTTTAGGTCACTTACCTCTTCCCTTGTCCCTGGGTTTGTTGGCATCTCCCTCCTTGTCCTCCATCTCTCCTTCTCCCATGTCCCCCCAAAACTGTCGGTCCATTGTTCTCTCTTCCAGATTTTTCATCCCGCATATCTTGTCCACATAGACACTCATAAACAATAATATGTGCAAAAACAGAGCAGAACCAAACATAACCCAAAAAAAGACCCAAAAAGTAAATAAATCAACAACCGCTAATACAATAAAACAAAAAAATTTATAAAGAGAAGAAGAAAAGCCAACAGCAAAAACTGAAAAGCCCTCCAGCGGTTCCAGGTCTGTCAGTTGACCTTTATGAGTGTTTTCCAGTGGAGTCCACTGAGGTGCCACGCCCTGGCCCCCAAGTCCACCTTTGGCATTCCTCGGGGACTCCGTTGCTTTGCTCCCCGTGCTGCTCTGCTGTACACCCTTAGTGTTCACCCCGGTGCAGTGGAGTCAGATCAGGCACATCTCCCACACCGTGTCCCCAGTGTTGTCCCTCTTAGCACTATGTGTCAGTGAGGGACAGGTCATCCTGTCTCATGAGGGGGCCCGACCCTGTGATCCCCTCTGTGCCTTTGCTGCTCTGAGCCGGAATATTGTCCTCAGGGCTTGTTGGGCCAGGGTGTGTTCCACTCTTTCTCTTTCCCTCTAAGTTTGCTTTTGTTCAGACGGATCCCCCTTCTTGAGCTGCAGCTTCAGTACTGTCTTCTGAAGTGCATTCCTCTGGGGTGGGGGTTGGGAGGTGTTCACGTAGTTGGAATCAGGGGCCGGCCCCACTGACCTCTTTATTTGTTCTCTGGTTCATGCCTGTATGTTGCATTCACATCTTGGCACGCTGGGTTGATGTCTGGTCCCTCTCTCCCTCTCCTGTGGAGATAAAACAACACCTCCCTTTGGGTGGGTTAGTTCCCTGTTCCCCTGATACCCCTCTCTCTCTCTCTTTTTTTCTCTTCCTCCTTATAATTTTGGCTGTCATATGTATCCCTGGGTTGGGTTTGGCACCTGCCGCATAGTACCTGGACTTCACCCTGGCATCAAAGACCCAAAACAAAACAAACAAAAAGCTTATCAATGGAAATGAGGGGGAGGGGAGAGTGGAGAACCAAAGCCCATGAGTGATAAATTGGACACCCCTCTGTTAGAATGGCCACAGGGAAGAGAAGAGCCAGTCAGAGTGCAGTTTAGCACAGATGAAACACAC
>NW_022103911.1:12705755-12720270 GCF_000313985.2 Echinops telfairi
TGGAAGTAGCAGTCAAGACAGATGTTTTGCATTAGGTGAATCAGTTGCACAAGACCTCTTTAGAGTATTGAAGAGCAAGGATATTACTCTGAGGACTAATGTGTGCCTGAATCAAGCCATAGTATTCTCTGTTGCATCATATGCATGTGAAAGTTGCACATTGTTTAATAAATACTTAGAAGAATCTATGCATTTGAATTATGGTGATGTAGATGAATACTGAAAGCACCATGGACTGCTAAAAAGACAAATTGATCAGTCTTGAAGAAGTAAGACCAAGCGCTCCTTGGAGACAAGGATGGCATGACTTTGCCTTACATACTTAGAGCACATTGTCAGGAGAGAACAGTTCCTAGAGAAGGACATCATGTTTGGCAAAGTAAAGGGAGAGTAAAAAAGAAGGAGGCCCTCGATAAGAAGGATTGACCTAGTGGCTGCATCGATATTCTCAGGCAAAGGAACCACCATTGTGAGCATGGTGCAGGACCATGCAGTGTTTTGTTCTATTGTACATAGTGTCGTTGTAGTTTGAAGCTGACTTGATGGTATCTAACAACAACAATATAATATAATATAATATATAATGTATAATGCATATGACATATAATATCTAACATATAATATATGCAATATATCATACATACTATTATATATTTATATATATAAGACAAGAAATCAAACCCACTACCAGCCAGATGATTCTGACTCATAGTAACACTATAGATACAATAGAACTGCTCTTCAGGTTTCCTAAGGCTACAAATATTTATGTAAGTAGACTGCTATGTTTCTCCTGTTGGGCTGCTGCAGAGTTCAAACTGTCAGATTTTTGGTTGGTTGCCAAGTGGTTAACCACTGTGATAAATACTTATAGCAAGCCAAATTAATATCCACAAAACAGAGAGAAGACATACAAATCAATAATAACAGTAAAATGAGAAAATGGAGAGTAAAAATAAGTGTATAAATAGTATCTAAAGAGGAAAAAGAATATATTGTGTTATATATAAAAACCAAAGTTTGTTTGTCTATGTTTACCAATGATTAAAGAAATGCAAATAAAATTTTCAGAAAATTTTCACATACTGATGGAGAATAAATCTAAAGTCACATATTAGGAGGAACTTATGAAAATAGGTACTCATACATATTTGATGAGAATGTGCATTAGTAAAATCCATTTGAAGTATAATTAGGTAGTACATCTTAAAATTTAAATGTCCATTACTTCAGATGGATCAACTCAAATATCTAAAAATCCATCTACTTTAATATTCAAACATGAGCACACAGGTATATTATCATTCATTCATCCATTCATTAGTACATCAATTACATATTAAGTGCTTCCACATACTAGGATCTGTTCTAGGTACTGCAGAATCACCATCGCATAGGACAGACAAAAAACAGTCCTCATATTCCAGAAAGTTTATTTATTTGAAGGATGGGGTAAGAATAAACAGAAGAGTATAGTGTAAAAACCAATAAAGTCATGAGTGTTATTGCAATGAGATTGGGTTCACTGATCACAGTGGGAAATACCAAATCCCAGGATAAAATAGGAAAGATGAATAATGTATATGTAATTAATGGGGGGGAACAGGAGTGAATGTTAATTAGAATATTTTGGCTTGCGGGATTCTTTGGTAGTGGATAAATCATTATATATGATAAAGGAACTCTGATTGTTCAGTAGTGCAAGCACTCAGTTGCTAATGAAAAGATCAGTGGTTCAAACTAACCAAACGCTACACAGAAGGATGATGTGATGGCTGCTTCCATAGTCTTACAGTCTTAGCAGCACCATAAAGCAATTACATTCTGTCTTATAGGGTCACTATCAGTGGTTATTGACTTAATGACAGGGAGAGTTAGTTTAAATGTGGTCAATCAATGTTTGATATTTGTACACAGGAACAAAAATATTACCTATTGTGCATTAGGCTGGGTTACCTAGAGAAACAAATTCAGTGACACCCATGTGTATAAGAAAGAGATTTATATTCCAGAAATAATTATATGTCAAGAAAGCATCCCAACCCAGTTCAACTCAAGCTAATAAGACCGATTCTAGTTTATAAATTCCTTTTCAGAGTTATGCAGCCACAGGCAATGACAGGGAAAGCAGGAAGACCTCAAGGCAGTGGGTGCAAAGTTTCCAGGGTGACCAGCAAGCAGGAAGGTGAAAGGGAAAGAGAGAAGAGGGAGAGAAAGAAAGCCACACCTCCAAGGAGACAGCGTCAGGCGGTGACATGATCAATAGGTTAAGTTGTATCCCTACCCATATATACATCTTCAAGTGGACATAAAATTACCTAACTACTAATCATAGGCTAAAAAAATAATAATAATAAGGCAAGTTTATTATTGTGCATTACATAGAATCCAACTCTAAGAGACACTATAGGACACAGCAGAACATTCCCATAAGTTTTCATATACTATAACTTTACCAGGACAGATAAGTAGAGTTTTCTCCTATGAAAGCAATAGTAGGTTCAAACAACAAACTTCTTGATTAGAAGTGTTTAACCATTGTACAGTCAGGTCTCCTTTATCGAGCCTATCTGCTAGCTTCTAAACCAGTACACATAGTTCAAGCCATTTTTCTTTGAAGAAGTCCTCTAAAAAAAACTCATATATGACTATAGGTCCATATTTTCTCTAACGGGATATCTACCTATTTAATTAGTTGCCTGATAACTAGAGAAAAAACATTCTTAAATGTCCAAAACATTTTAAAATTTAGGCTCTGAACTAACACTAAAACCTGGGACAGTAAAATGAACCTGGGTGATTAGAATAGGATCTAATGAATAATTGTTATAATCAGTTCTGCTAGAAAAATTAATACCAGGCTATTCCAACAGTTATCATGGTCAATGAAGAAAAGATTGAAATTGTCAAGGATTTCATCTTGCATGGATCCACAATCAATGCTCACAAAAGTATCAGTCAAAGGATCAAACAACATATTGTATTGGGTAAATCTGCTGAACAAGACCTGGTTAAAGCATTGGAAAGCAATGATTTTACTTTTAGAACTAATGTGCACCTGACTCAAGCCACGGTATTTTCAATGACCTCATATGCATTTGAAAGGTGGGCATTGAATAAGGAAGACCTAAGAAGAGTTGATGCCTTTAAATTATGAAGCTGGTAATGATTATTGAGAGTGCCATGAACTGCCAAAAGAACAAGTAAATCTGTCCTGGAAGAAGTACAGCCAGAATGCTCCTTAGACGTAGGATGGCAAGATATAGTCTCATGTACTTTGAACTGTTGTCAGGAGAGACCAACCCCTGGAGAAGGACGTAATGTTTAGTAAAGTAGAGGAGCATTGAAAAAGGGGAAGGTACTTGACAAAATGGATAGGCAAAATTGTGACTGCAACAATGGGCTCAAACTTAAGAACAACTGTGAGAAGGATGCGGGACTGGACAGTGTTTTGTTCTGTTGCACCTAGAGTCACTTTGATTCAGAACCTACTCAATGGCACCTAATAATAATAACAACTGCCCCAAGGATTTGGAGATTAAAGATGTCCCAAATGGCCAACTGTGGTAGTTAGTTTATTGTGCCAGCCTGGCCAATAAACACATGTGGGGTTAATTGAAGGACGGAGAGATAAATGACTCGGTGAGCATCGCCGCTCTTGTCTCTTGCTTTTTGATGATCAGACCAGTGTGTGGCTGCCTTACTTGTTCTGTGCCTCAATTTGCAAGCTACACTACCTGTGGGACACCTAACCCGTGGACTGTGTCGCTGTAATTTCAGGTTCCTTCAAGACCTGCTTCGTCACACCATTGGAATCTACATCTCTCTAGCTGGGGGCTTTCAGACCCTGTCATCTGGCTGACTGTTGGTGACCTGCCTTGCTGTTTGCTGCCTGTGCCCAGCGAGCATGAATTGCTCTACAGAGGACTACCCGGCGGCCCTCATGACTTGAAGGACTGCAAGTGTCTCACAACTGTCTCCCAAGAGTGAGTTTCACTGAGCCATTTGTACTGCTTTATAATTTAATTAACTGTTTATTTCTTATGTTATATCTATCTATCTGTATAAATATAAATATATATATAATTATTAGCATTCTAGTTTTGTTTCTCTAGAGAACCTTGTCTAACACACCAACTTTTCCAAAATTTTATTCTGCTCCACTTTTCCTCCACTTGCAGCCAATCAAAGTCCCCTAGAAATTCATAAAACTTTAAAGAAGCTCTCTCTCTCTCTGCTCATTCCATGAGAGATGCTCTACTGACAAGACACATGGCACTACACTGCTAGACTCCATGCCCTGGGAACTGGAGGAGTCACGTGGAGACCCCTGCCAGTGCTGAGATGCTTCTACCACCACTGGATCCACAAGACTTTGCACCCACTGGCTTATGATCCTGGATTTGGTGTCATTACTTGTGTTTTGTGAGTCTGAAGTGGATTTCATAGATTGGTATCAGACATATGAGCTAATATCAGACTTAGGGACTTGATCTGGACTGGGCTGGGATGTTTTCTCAAAATTCAATAGCTCTTGTAAATAAAGCTCTTTCTTTCTTTAAAAAAAAAAACGCTTTAAAGAAATGTTCAGTCCAAATTATTACACAAATTAGGTAGAGGCTAGTCAAATGCAGGGCTCAGTTCAAAGCCAAAAGCCAAAAATATCCAAAAATCATGGCAGGTCTTCTGGCTTCTACCAAAACTCAGTCAAGAAACAGAAGTATGACTTTCTAGGTGAAGTGTGTAAAAACTGTACGGTGGTCCCAGCATTTATATCCCATCCAAGGAAAACAAAGAATGGTTTCCTAAGTCACACTCTCTGGTAGAGTGACTTTAAAGATGCCTCCAAATGTCAGTGGGTGTGGTTTAATTTATATTTTCTACTAAGGGAGAGTCTAAAGGTGCCCCCATGGAAATGGATGTGATTGAGTTCACGCACTCTATTAAAGGCAGCTCTTAACCTTACACAAATCCTGTCCATTAGTATAGTAGAGAATTCTCTCCAACGTGGAAATATAGTCACAGGCATAGAGTTCTAAATTATAATGCATTACATAAGGAATTCTGGCTAGAAAGGCCCTATACACTGACTACAATTCAATGGCTGATGAAAGACGGTTGCTTTCACAGGAGATCCATTAAGACCATAATCCAGCTTGCATTTATTTTCTAAGTTCCTCAAGGTAGGATTTGAATCCTTCCATTAGTTCTCCATGGATTCCCGAATATTAGAGTAGGGGAGACTAAAAGGAAGTTGACAGCACTTCCACCTACTATTCAAATATAAAACCAAAATCAATGGCATCTTACCAGGAAATTGTGAAAAAAATTACCACAATTAAATATTTTCAGGGAAGTGTCCCACGGTAAATACATCATAAGACATTTCACAATGCCCCCTCTTACAATGAAGACCAAGGGAAAGTAGTGAATACATTCTAGCCGATTTATTTGGAACCAAAAGCATCAAAGCCAAGACTGAAGGATCACACTAAGTGCCATGGAGGTGGAGGCACTGCACAAAACAGCTGGCACACAGAATTACAAACCACCAACTCCCTTGAGTCTATCCAGGTATATACACTATTGTGAGGGAGGCACAGAACCATACAGTGTTTCATTCTGTTGCTCTTTGGGTCACTACGGTTTGGAGCTGACTCAATGCCCCTTAAAAACAACAGCTGCCTGTCAAGCCACACTTGAATGACAAATTATATGGCATATATAGAGGTAGATGGTATAGATACAGATAAAGATAGGATGATAGAGGTTATAGACACAAGTTGTGTTAGTCCAGGTAGACTAGAGAAACAAATCCACAGAAACTCAAATGTGTATAAGAGAGAGTTTTATATAAAGGGTAATTGTACATTAATAAAGCATTCCAGCCCAGTATAGTGGAAGCCCATAAATCCAATATTAGCCCATATGTCTAATACCAGTCTATCAAGTCATCTTCAGACTCAAGAAACATATGCCATGATACCCACAGGCCAGTAGGTAAAAAGTCTTTGGGTACAGTGCATTGTAAGCATTTCAGCACAGGCAGGGGTCTCCACATGGCTTCTCCAGTACCTAGGGCATGTGGTCTATCAGCATAGTGCCATGTGTCTTGTCAGATCTTTTCAGTAGAATATCATCTCATGGAGTGGACAGAGAGAGAATTGTCTCCTGCCTCCAAGGAGGAAAATGAATTTCCCAGAATTCTGTGTGCCATGTCCACACAGAAGCTATGATCATAGGCTATGATTGAATTGACAGACTAGACTCCACCCCTTCACTTGTAATTCTCTCCAATTGAGCACCAGATTATGTAATTACCACACAGATATAGAGATAAAAATATGTCCTTGAAAGGCAAAAATACCTCATTCATAATTACAATTTCCAGGAAAGTATTCTCTAAAATACCATTATGTAATAAAGAAATCAAAGTTAAAAATGTATTAGATTCAAACAAAAAGAAAATACAAAATACTCAAATATTTGAAAGGCAGTAATTTGCAATAAGAAAGACATACCAATAAAAAAAGGACATCAAAACATTAACCTACAAGTCAAACATATATAATGAAAACATCAAAGGGAGCTATGGTTTATCAAATTAAGTGAAATTATAAAGATTCGAGCAGATTAGAGTCAAAATAAGTGAAAGAGAAAACAGAAAAACAAAAAGAATCAACAAGGTATTCTCCATGGAGATAGATTTAAAGTAGTCCATTTGAGAATGAGAAGTAGACAAGGAATAATAACATTGATCACTATTCTTGTTCAATATAATATTGGACAGTCTAGCTAAATTTATAAGGTAATTAAATGAAATGAGGAGTTGAACGAGTAAGGAAAAATAAATTTTTCCCTATCCACAAATGATATAATTCTATACATAGAACATCCTAAAACTTCCACAAGAAAGCAACTATAACTAATAGACCAATCAGCAACAGGGAAGGTTACAAAATCAACATGAAAAATTATTTGGATTACTTCATACTAATAAATAAAATCTTTAAAGGAAAACCAGAATAACAATATTATTATAGCCTTCCCAAAGATAAAATGGTTAGAAATAAATAATACTAAGGATATAAAAGATCTCTACAAAGAAAACTACAAAACCCTATTGCAAGAAACCAAAAGACACCTACATAAATGGAAAAGCATATCACACTCATGGATGGCAAAAGTTAGCATTGTGAAAATGCAGTACTATCCAAAGAAAATTGTAGTTTATGATACAACTATTATCCATATTCTAGCATTATTTTTAGTTAGATGGAAAAACTAATCACCAGTTTTATATGGAAAGGAAAGAAGCCCAAGGTAAGTAAAGTATAATAGAAGAACAACATAAGATGCATCTCAGTACTTGATCTCAGAGCATACTATGCAGCCATGGAAGTCAAAAGAGTCTGGTACATTAACAGGCACATCAGATGTAAACCCATCACTTCAGGACAACTGATCTCTGACAAAAGGAGAAATGTATTAAATACGAAAGAGAAGGTCTCTAAAACAAAAGATGCTGGCAAGAGAATATGTCTACCTGAAGAAAAAAAAAAGAAATAAGATTCATACCTCAAGCCATACATGTAAAAAAAATTTTAAATACACGAAAGACCTAAATTTTAAGCCTACAAATACAAAGATTGGGGGGTGGGGTGGGGGTGGGGGGGCACAAAAGTATGGTCCTTCATTTATGGTTGAAAATAATACTAAGCATAACTAAAAATACATGTACATCACTAGATAACCTATAAAAAGTATGACCATGTGAAAAATAAATACTTGTACTGAGGAAAAACTTTCGATTTTCTTAATTTTCACTTTACTTTTTTGTTGTTTTTGTTTCTGGTATTGTTCCTTTATTTTAATCATGTTATTGGGGGCTCATACAACTCATCACAATCCCCATGCATCCATCCATTGTGTCACGCACATTTGCACATTTGTTGCCATCATCATTTTCAAAACATTTTCTTTCTACTTGAGCCCTTGATATCAGCTCCTCATTTTTCCCCTCCCTTCTCCCCTCTGTCCCTTGTGAACCCTTGATAATTTATAAAACATTATTATTTTTTCATGTCTTACACTGACTGATGTCTCCCTTCACCCACTTTTCTGTTCTCCGTTCCCCAGGGCGGGGGTTATATGTACATCATTGCGATTAGTTCCCCTTTCCCCCTCACCTTCCCCTTCCCCTCCTGGTATTGCTACTCTCATTATATTGGTCCTGAGGGATTTATCTGTCCTGGATTCCCTGTGTTTCCAGCTCTTATCTGTACCAGTGTACATGCTCTGGTCTAGCTAGATTTGTAAGGTAGAATTGAGGTCATGATGGGGGTGGAAGGAAGCATTAAAGAACTAGAGGAAAGTTGTATGCATCATCAGTGCTATATTGCACTCTGACTGGCTCGTCTCTTCCTTGTGACACTTCTGTAAGGGGATGTCCAATTGTCTACAGATGGGCTTTGGGTCTCTACTCTGCCCTCCCCCTCATTCACAAAGATATGATTTTTTATTCTTTGATGCCTGATACCTGATCCTATTGACACCTCATGATCATACAGGCAGGTGTGCTTCTTCCATATGGGCTTTGTGTTGAAGAAAGCTGATGGTGCCTGGCTATCAAAAGATATAGCATCTGGGGTCTCAAAGCCTTGAAGACAAACAAGTGGCCATCTAGCTGAGAAACAACAAAGCCCACTTTTTAGTTTTCTTGCTGATGAAAAGTAAAAATGACAAACTGCAGAATGGAAAATAAATTTGGGTAAAATTTATCCCACAAACATTTAATATCTAGGGATCATACACACCCAAGGGATGCAAATCAAAACAATGATTAGATACCTCCTCATCCCAACATGGTTGAATAAAAGAAAAGAAAAATGCTAAATAGGGTGTGTTAGTCTGGGTAGACTAGAGAAATAAATTCATAGACATTCATATGTGTATAAGAAAGAGCTTTACATACAATAGTAAAAGTGCATGAAGAAAGCACCCCAGCCCAGTCCAGATCAAGTCCATAAGTCTGATATTAGCCCATCTGTATGATACCAATTTATAAAGCCCTCTTCAAACTCAAGAAACACATTCAATTATGCCGAATGCAGGAAGGTCACAGCCCAGTGGGTGGGAAGTCTAATGGATCCAGTGGTCTTATAAGTATCTCAGTGCTGGCAGGGGTCTCCATGTGATTCCTCCAGCTCAGGGCACTAGTATAGTTCCATGTGTCTTGTCAGCTGCAATGTCTCCCAAGGAGTGAGCAGAGAGAGAGTATGTCTCTAGCCTCCAAGGAGGAACACAGGAGTTCCCAGAATCCTCAGGAGAAGGACATTGCCCACACAGAGGCCTCATTGGCTATGACCTGATTGACAGGCTAGACTCCACCCCTTCATTCTTAATCCTCTCAAATTGACAAATGATCATATAACTACCACATAGGGTAATAAAGAGATTGAAATTCTCATCTGCTGATAGGACTTTAAAGCCATATGTGAAAGGCATATGACAATTACTTAAAGAACTCTTAATATAAATACCACGTCTTAGTATACCCTACACAATATATATACACACATTGCAACTCAGTAAATTATTTATGTTGGCTCTTCTAGACACAGCCTTTGTTACTCCCACCAAAAGACCCTTTTCCTAATGGGTCTAGTAGAAAGGTTCAAGGAGATACTGATTGGATTATATAATTCAACTTTAACCATTGGTTAACAGCACTATCTCAAAAGCAGGAACCAGAAATATCTCTACCAGCAAGTGGTAAAGGACCAAAAGTAGAGTGTGTCCTTTAGAGCTCAAAACATTGAATAAACTTGACCCAGGAAACAGCTTTGACACTTAGAGGAGTGGCATATAAGCAGCAGCAGCAGCAGAACCAGAAGCCATGGCATTAGACAGAGTGGTGGATTTCCTATCCCATAGAGCAAATAAACCTGAATTATTTGGGGAAGAAGGTTGACTTGTGACATGTGGAGGGGCAAGCTTTTTTGTGTGTGTGGCAATGATTGGAAGTCCAAAAGAGCTTTGTAGCATTGCCCTAGAAAAACAGAGGACAGGTCAAAAGGGTAAGGGTCAGAGAGAGGTCCGACTGGGAGCATGGGAGAGGAGAATATGTCCTGATTGAACAACTTTATTCAAATTGTAACCTGAATTGTAACCAGTTAAGTTCCATAATTAGAATCATGATTGGGAACATACTCTGGGGGTTTAGGTGGTCATTGAAATGAATTATTGCACTCAGCAACAGAAATAGAGAATGCTGTGGTGTAGGGATGATTGGTGTAAGAATGGTGAAAAAAGGAGGCATCATAAAGGCAGATTTGACTTCAGACTCATAGAAAAGGGCCTTGTGGAAATCAGTGCTGAAAGCTGGAGGAGGTCAGATGTGGCCCTTAAACTTTGTTCATCCCCATGTCCATTGCAGTGCTGATCACAATAGCAAGAATATGGAAACTACCAAAATGTCCAAAATTGGAAGAATGTAAATAAATAAACTTTAGTACATACACACAATAGACCTCTAAGCATCGCATCATTTAAAAAAATGATGAAATTGTGGGACTTCATTACAATGATGTATTCGTTGGACATTATGCTAAGTACATTAATCATAAAAAGACAGACAATGTATGAGATCACAGGTATTAAAAAAAAAATCAGAGGAGTTTGTTCCAAGATGCTATCCTGTTAGAATCACCTGTCTGGTACTCTTGCTGTTAGATTGAAACATTAAGAGGTAAGAAGCAAAATAGTGGGAGGGAAGGTGCCAGAAATAGAGTTAAAATGTACTGGAGTCTGTATATCAAACCTCCTCCTTCAATTTTGATCCATGGAACAATTTGAGGGTTTGCTGAAATGCTCTAAATTCACCACCCCTGTCCCAGTCTCTGCTAATCCTCTGATAGGTCCATCGGGACATCATCCACCACCCATTCATACACTGAAGATCCGATACCCAGAGATAGCAGTAGTTTCCCCAAACTGCTGTCTAAAAGTGATCATACTCTCTCAGGCTTACCAAGAGCATCCAGGAACTAGCCATCAGGGCCTCACACCAAAGGTTTCCTGTCTGCAGCTATCCCAGTTCACAGGATTTGCATCTCCTCTTCCTGTGTTTGCACAGGCCATCCTCTTCCACCCTCTGCTCAGAAATCCATCTGCCAGCCCAGGTAGCAACAGATAATTAGACACTAATTTGATGCAATTGAGATCCTCAGATCACAACCTTCAGAGCTGTACAGGAGGTTGCCGGAGGTGACAGAGGACAGCCTGGGCAATTGAGACCCAGTGGGCCCCAAACCCACTTGGCTAATCTGATCCTCCTTCCTTGGGGGAGAGCATAGCACAGCCCCATACAAGGACGCCCTAAAGGCAATTAGTAAAAACAAAACAAAACTTTAAAAAGGCTTTCAATCTGAGATTGGCTTCCTAAATTTAATTTAGGAATGTAAGCCACAAGAAATCTGGCCCATTAACATAGCTTTAACATAACAAAACAGGCAAATAGCAGATCTCCTGAGTACAGTCTACAGAGCTTTAACATAGCAAAACAGGAAAAATCAAATGGAGCAGAAAGCCAAAGTCCAGGCTAAAAACTGGTTCTACCAGTTTGGGCCATGACAAAGAGTTGGGTTTTTTTAGACTATAGTTTTTTTTATTTTTAGAGAAAATCAGCCAGGTACTAGTGAAAAAAGGCAAAGAAGGGTGTGGGGGTGGGTGGGAGAACTCCTGAAAAGCAGCTACCGGTTGATTTTTTTTTTTAATCAATTTATTGGGGCTCATACAATTCATCACAATACATAGATCAATTGTGTAAAGCACATCTATACATTTGTTGCCCTCATCATTCCCAAAATTCGCTAGCCTCTAATTTTCCTTTTTTCCTCCTTCCCTTCCCTTCCTCCTCCCCTCTCCCCCATGCACCCCTAATAATTTATAAATTATTATTGTATCTTATATTACACTGTCCGGCGTCTCCCTTCACCCACCCCTCCGCTGCCCGTCCCCCAGAGAGGAGGCCACACATAGCTCCCTGTGATCCATTCCCCCCTACTACATCCCCTTTCCCTCCTGGTATCACCACTGTCACCCCTGGTCCTGAGAGGTTCCTCTGTCCTAGATTCCCTGCATTCCCAATTCCCGTCTGTACCGCTGTGCATCATCTAGCCCAACCAGGTCTGCAAGGCAAAATTGGGGTCCTGGTAGTCGGGGGGAGGAAGCGTTCAAGAACCAGAGGAAGGTTGTGGGCTTCATTATTGCTATACTGAACCCTAAGTGCATGACAAAGAGTTTTTAAGGGCTGTTAATTGTGGCCAAAACCAGTTCCTCTTCCAGTGTGCAGCCCCAGGCCTCATGGGTGCCCACCAGGCCACCCTGACACCTCAGCTACACCTTCTACTCTCCCTGGACCAGCACTGAGGCCTCCCTTTGATGCTCTCACCAGACCTCATTTCCTTACCCTATCAACATACACAGCACAACTCTGGAGGCTTGCAACCATCTGGGCAGTGTCCCCTGATAGGGCTATCCAACCTGCCCTCCAAACAACAGAATAGGGTAGGGTGAGAGGAAACTCCAGAGGGAAAAAGCCATAGCCTATCTCCCCAGGACAGTTGGCTACAGCCAGCCAGCAGAAGCATTAATACCAACCTCCAAAAGAAACAACCCAGGGCTCTTTGATTCCCAGAAAATGGTGCTAAACGCTTCCAAAATGACACACGGACAGCAAACTTCCTCAACAAGCTCACCAAAAAAGCAAAAGAAACACAAGGTAATGTTGGAGGAAGTCCTGAACCTAACGATGTTCATAGAAGAGGCAGGTGTTCATCTGCTACACAAAGAAATCTTCAGAATGCTATTTGGAATCATACAGGATATGAGAGAAGCAATACAGAAAAAGAATGAAATAAAAGAAGATATAAATGTTATGCACCAAAGGGAAATACAAGAGTTAAGGGACGAGGTAACAAGAGCAAATTCACAGTCCTCAGCAACAGACAAGAAAAGCGAAAAATCATACCAGTGACCTCAAGGATAATGAGGCAGACTTCAACAAATGGGAAAGACAGTCAAACAAGATAATTAGAGAAGCTGAAGAAAATCTGAGAACAATGCTTGATGCTATGAAGAGGTACAACATTAGCAACATTAGAATAATTGGATTACTAGAACAAGACACAACAGAGAAATCAATGGCAAAAATAGACAGGGAATTCCTAGAGGAAAACTTTCCCAGCTTAATGAACAAAAATCAGGTAACCATTCAGGAAGCATAAAGGACACCAGCTAGACTGAATCCTGAAAAGAATTTGCCAAGGTATATAATAGTTAAAATATCCAACTTTGAAGAAAAGGAGAAAATCATAACAGCAGATGGGGGTGGGGGGGAGTGGCAGTCACTTATAAAGGTACCGAAATTATAATATGCTCAGCCCTATCATCAGACACCATACAGAGGAGAGAGTGGACTAATATGTTTGGAAAGTTGAAAGAAAATAATGCAAATCCAGGCATACTGCACCCAGTCAAATTATCTCTCAAGATAGATGGAGAAGTACGAGTCTTCCCGCAAAAGGATAAACTCAAATTATATGTTAAAAGAAAGCCAGCTCTACAAAAAAAATCTTACTGATCCAGTATCGGCAGAACAACCCTAACTGAGAACAAATAAGAGACCACCACATAGAGCAACTCCACCCAGAGATAAACACATTGAAAACAGCCCCCAAGATAGTGTTAACTCAATTGTGAAAAGAAGACAAAAATGAACCTCCCTGCCCCCACCCTAACCAACCCCACAAAACACCCTGATAAGAAATGAGGTAGGAAAACACCAACACACGTATGAGATGACATCACAGAGTCTATAGATGGATATAGTAACTCTGATTATCAGTGGATTGAACTCACCCATTAAAAGACAGAGAGTAGTAGACTAGCTTAGAAAACACAACCCATCAATCTGCTGCCTACAAGAGACACATCTCAAGCTTTGTGATAGGTGGGTTTATTGTTCCAACCCAGCCAATAAACACATGTTGGACTAATAAGGGAAGATAAATGCTCTCGGATGATCGGATCAATGTGAGGCTGCCTTAGCTAGTTCTCTGCCTCAACTTGCAACCTACACTACCTGTAGGACATCCAAACCATGGACCATGTTGCTATAATTTGAGGTTCTTTAGAGACCTGCTTTACCACAATGCTGGTGTATACATCACTTGAGCTGGGTACTGTCGGACCCTGTTATCTGGCTGACTGTTGGTGCGCCACCCTGCTATTTGCTACTTGTGGCCTGACTGCCTGTATTGCTTTGCAGAAGACTCAGCTGTCTGATTACTTGACTTGTACCTAGCAGCCCTCATGAGTTGAAGGACTGCCAGTACATTAACTATCTCATGGGAGTGAGTTGAACTGAGCCCTATGTACTGCTCTGTTGACTAATTAGCTGTTTATTCTTTGTGTTATATATATATAACACAAAACCAGCACACTTATGATT
>NW_022103911.1:12720388-12725319 GCF_000313985.2 Echinops telfairi
AATCAAAGGTTGGAAAAATATATACTAGCAAATGGAAATTCAAAAAAAGCAGGTGTTGCAATCCTAATCTCGATTGAAATTGATCTCAATGTGCAAGCCATACCAAGAGATCAAGAGATAAGTAGGGAACTAGATAAGTAGGGAACTAGTAGAGAACTAGACCGAGAACCAGTGAGCATAATAAATATATAAAGGCCCAATAAGAGACCCATGAAATTCATCAATGAAAAGCTCCAAAAGATGAAAAAGACACCACAGGCTCAACAATAATAGTGGGTGACTTCAATATACCACACTCTGAGAAAGACAGATCACAGTGAAAGAAGCTTAACAAGGAGGCTACAGATCTAAAACATTACAATTAGGCAACTTAGTCAAATAGACATTTACGGAGCTCTCCAACCAAATGAAAAAAAGGATTCACATTTTCAAGTCCTCATGGCACATACTCGAAGATGACCACGTGCAGAGACACGAGTCAAGCCTGGGTAAATTCAATCACATAGATATAATACAGATTTCCTTCTAAGACCACCATGCCATAAGGCTGGAAATCATCAAAAGGACAATTTAGAAAACAAGGGCAAATAATTGGAGTATGAATAACTGTGAAATTATTGGATACTGGCCCAGATCAGTGACAAAATTAAGAAGTGTTTAGAAACCAACAAGAATGAGAATATGACATACCAAAACCTTTGATACAACAAAAGCAGTTATCAGAATAAGTTTGATAGCAGTAAATGCACACATGAAAAAGGGATTGATATGCTAGCACAAAACCTTCAGCAATTAGATCATAGTCAAAAGGACAATCCCACTAATAGCAAAAGAAAAGAAATAATCAAAATAAGGCCTGAGATACAGGAGGGAATAAACAAGAAAACAACTTTAAAAAAATCAATGCAGCCAAAAGCTGATTCTTTGAAAGGATTAACAGAATCGATAGAGCACTGGCACACCTAAACAAGGAAAGGAAGGAACATATTCCAATAGCAAGGATGAGTGATGAAACAGGGGACATTACAATGGACCTTAATGAAATTAAAAAGCTAATTACATATTAGTATGTACTCCAATGAATTCAACAACTTGGAAAACATAAACAAATACTTGGAAAAACAATTCCTTCCTAGAGTATCCTAGATGGACATCAAGAACCTCAACAGACCCATAGAAATAGAAGAAATAGACAAGGTGATCAAGGGATTACAAACCAAAAAATCACCCGGGCCATATGGCTTCACAGGAGAATTCTACCAAGAATCTAAGCATTCAGGGAAGAGCTGACACCAATCCAACACAAACACTTCCAGAATGTACAAAAATGGGGAACACCCCCAACACCCCTCCCCCCCCCAACTCTTTCTATGAAGCTAGTATAACGCTGATACTTATAGAGGGCAAGAATCCCACAAGAATTGAGAACCACAGATCTATATCCCTAATGAACATCGATGCAAAAATCTTTAACAAAATACAGCCAACAGAATACAAGAACCTTTAAAAGAAATAATCATTTTGGCCAGACAGCTTCACAGACGAATTCTATCAACCATTCAGGGAAGAGCTGAAACCAGTCCTACACAAACTCTTCCATAGCGTAGTAAAAGATGACAAATTTCCAAACTCTTTCTATGAAACTATTATAACACTTATACATAAATTTGGCAAGGATCCCACAAGAATTGAGAACTATCGACTAGTTATCTCTAATGAATATCAATGCAAAAATCCATAACAAAATACTGGCCAATAGAATATAAAAGTATATAAAACGAATAACTCACCATGACCAAGTAGGATTCATTCCAGGGATGCAGAGATGGTTCAACATCTGAATGTCCATCAGCATTATTTGCCACATTGACACGAAAAAGGATAAGAACCACATTATAATATCAATAAGTTCAGAAAAAGCATTCGACAACATCCAACATACATTTCTATTTGAGATACTCTAGATCGGAATGGAAGGGAAATTCCTCAGTATAATGCAACCTATATATGAAATACCAACAGCAAATGTGGTAGTCAATGGAGAAAAGACAAAAACAATCCCACTTAAAAATGGGACCAGAGAAGGATATTCCTTTTACTGAACATCATACTGGAAGTCCTAGCCAATAAGACAAGGCAAAGGAAGACATCACAGGAATCCATCTGAGGAAAGAAGAGGTGAAACTAGAGTTATTCACAGATGATATGATTTTATTTATGGAAAATCTCAAAAGCTCCACAAGTAGAGTGCTGGAAGCAATAGAAGATTATGGCAGAGTAGCAGAATACAAGAGCAACAAACAAAAGTCTATCGGACTGCTATATACATCGGATGAGATGACAGAAGACAAGATCAAAAAGTAATAACCTTCAAAATAGCCAAGCACAAATTGAATTATCTAGGGATATACCTAACAACAACAACAACAAAAAAACCAAAAAGATTTGTACGAGGAAAACTAAAGGACAGTATTACAAGAAACCAAGAGTGACCTCAACAAATGGAAGAATATCCCTGGCTCATGGATCAGAAGACTTAATATAGTAAATATGCCAGTCCTGCCAAAGGCATTATATAAGTTTAACACTATCCTGATACAAATACCAACATCTTTCTTCAAATAAATGAAAAATCTTCAAAGAATTGACTACCAACTTTGTATGGAGAGGAAAGAAGCCCAGAATTAGTAGATAACATCTCAAGAAGGACAAAGTATGACAGTTTGCTTTACCTGACTTTAGCACCGATTATACAGCCACAATGGTGAAAACTGCATGTCACTGGTATAATGACAAATATTCAGACCAATGGAAAAGAACTGAAAACCCAGAAATGAAATCAACAGCAAACAGACAACTATTTTGATAAGGGCCCAGAAAATATCAAATGGGAAGCAGATACCCTCCTCAACAAGTGGTGTTGGAAAAAATGGATACCTACCTGCAAAACAATGAAGCAAGACCTTTACCTCACTTCATGCTCAAGAATAAACTCAAGGTAGATCACATAACTCAAGGTAAAACCCAAAACTATTAGGGCCATCAATAAGGGAATTGAGACAAAACTAAGAACTTTGGTGCAGGGAATGCAAAGGCTATCGGACATAGGGAAGGACACAAACACAGAGGATGCACAATTGACAAGTGGGATATACTGAAAATTAAACACCTGTGTGCTTAGAAAGACTTCACTATGAGAGTAATAAGCAAGCCCAAAGAATGGGAAAACATGTTTAGTAATGACACATCAAAGTCCTTATTATTGAAATCTAAAATACTCTGATAGCCTACAATAAGAAAAATAAATAGATAAACCAAAAGCCCATTGAGGAGGTGAGGAAATGACACGAACAGAAATTTCACAAGGGCAGAAATCTGGCCAATAGACATGAGAAAATGTTCCTGATCATTAGCCATAAGAGAAATGCAAATTAAAACAAGTATGAGATACCACCTAATACAAACAAAGATACCCCAATTAAAAAAATCAGAAAGCAACAAGTTTTGAAGGGGGTGTGGTGAGGCAGGAACTCTCATCCACTGCTAGTGGACCTTTATGTATGTGTTGCCATTATGGAAATGTATTTGGTGATACCTAAAACAAATGGTGATCGAGCTATCATATGCTCCAGTAACCCACCTAATAGATATATACCCAGAAGAGGTAAGAAACAGACCAGACATCTGTGCTCCAATGTTAGTCATGGAGCAGTTCACAATCACAAAGAGTTGGAAACAAGCTTAATTTCCATCAATGAATGTATGGATTAAAAAAACTGTTTTACAAAGACTTCTGGGAAGATGGCAACAGAATAACACATACCAGAGGGACTCCACAGAAATCAGCCCAGGAGAGTCGCTTAGAGGGAAATTCAACACTGCGGGATCGCAAGAGGAGCATCATATAAAAAGTAGGCACAGACCCACAAGATTTTGAGGGGCTGGGGCTTTTGGCTTACCACAGTGGTGGCCGGCTAGGGCTTGACCTTAGCTCCACCACTGTCTCAGCCAGAGCCAGGACCATTTGTAGCCCACACAGTGGCTTAATCTCAACACAGCCACAGTTTGTCACTGCCTGCCTTGGGGAAGGGACTAAAACCTTGCAGCTCCATGTGCAGGGATTGGGGCTCGACTACATTGCTACATTTGTTTCCCTCTCTTCTCTCTATCTCTGCACAGTCTCAGTGGGCTTACTTTAAATTTTTTTCCCTCCAATTTGTCTCTTTACTCTTCTCTCACACTCCACTACTGACCTCCAAACCACTCCCCTAAGCCTAGGGTATTTATGTCTGTGCCACATCCAGTTAGGTGAGCTCCACCCTGTTCAGCTAGCCCAAGGTTGGGGAAAGCCCTGCCGAAATCCAGCAGGGGATACTCCGCCCAACTTCTTAATGGGGAATTCCTGCCTATGTGCCTGTGGACCTAAGACAGCTCAGTCAACACTCATCAACATTCCAAGCTGCTGAAGGAACCTCTGCCCAACCTCTGCAACACCAAAGCAGGCAACCCTCCAGCCTTATGGGGCACTCCCCTGAGAGGGAATCCACAGGAGGATAAAGTAGTAGGTTAATTCCATAGTGAAATTAGCTGTAGGAAGTTCGAAAAAGCATTCCTACAAGTCTCCCAGAGAGAGCCAGTGCCCTTTGACTCCCTGTCAACTGGTTGGCACCTGGCTCCACTAAAACAACACAATGCAAAAAGCCATATTAAGGCTACACATATTAAGGCCCCAATGACCTCAATGAAAAACAGGAGAAACAAAAGGTAATGGCAGAAGATGTCCTGAACATAACGACATGTATAGAAGAAGCAGATAATGAGCTGCCACAGAAATAAATTTTCAGAATGCTGCTTGGAGTCACAAAGGATATGAAGGAAACAATACAAAAAAAGGATGAAATGAAAGAGGAGATAAGGTTCATACACCACAG
>NW_022103911.1:12736966-12738166 GCF_000313985.2 Echinops telfairi
ATGAAGGTGAAACATGATAGTGGGCAGGAGGAAAATAGAGGAGAAAAATAGGAGGCAAAAGACATTTATGGAAGTATAAATATAGGCATGCATATATGTAATATATTAATACATAATGATATGCATATAGGTCTATATACATATATTTATATGTTAAGTATCAAGGTAGCAGACGGAAATTGGGTCTCTACTCAAGACCTCAATCAACCAAGAACAGTTTTTGCTAATAACCTGGCATTCTCTGATGCTCACCTTTCCGACATGATCTCTGAAGACAAAATGGGTACATAAGCAAATGAGGTAAATATAGGTGATGATGCCCAGCTATCAAAAGATATAGCATCTGGGGTCTTAAAGTCTTGAAGTTAAACAAGTGACCATCTAGCAGGGAAGCAACAAAGCCCACAGGGAAGAGGTACACTAGCATATGTGACCATGAGGTGTCCACGAGATCAGATATCAGGCATCAGAAAAACCCAAACAATGATATTGATGCAAATGAGGGGGGTTGGAATGGAGAACCAAAGCCCATCTGTCGACAATTGGACATCCCCTCACAGAAGGGTCACAAGGAAAGGACAAGCCAGACAGGATGCTGTACAGTACTGACAAAACACACACTATTCCTCTAGTTCTTTAATGCTCGCCACCTGCTGCCCCCACCCTGATCATGACCACAGTTCTACTTTACAAATCCAGCTAGACTGGAGCATGTACACTGGTACAGATAAGAGCTCTCAACAGACAGAATCCAGGACAGACAAACCCCTCAGGGACAATAATGGGAGGAGTGATGATACCATGAGGGTAGTCAGAAGGTGGGGAGAGAAGGGGAAGAAAGGGGGAACCAACCAAAATGATCAACATGTGAGCACCAACCCCAAGCACCCCAGATAGACAAACAATGGAAATGTGAGTGAAGGGAGACATTGAGTGGTGTAAGATATGAAAATAATAATAGTTTATCAAGTGTTCATGAGGTTGGGGGGCGGGGCGGGAGAGGAGCTGATACCAAGGGCTCAAGTAGAAAGAAAATGTTTTGAAATGATGATGGCAAACAACATATGTACAAATATGCTTGATATAATTGATTTATGGATTGTTATGAGCTGTAAGTGTCCCCAATAAAATAATTTTTTTTAAAAATCAAAAAGCAATTTTCATTGCCAGACTTTGATGGTTACCAAGGGTGGGAGGGGA
>NW_022103911.1:12739267-12760848 GCF_000313985.2 Echinops telfairi
TCTTCCCTTGAGGGTTCCCAATGAATTGTGCGCCAGGACTACCATAAACTTAGTATTATAATGCTCTCCTTGCTTTATTATAATATGTATTAATCTGGTAGGCATAGTTCTGACATTGTCAGTGAATAATATTGAAAAGTTTGCCTTATCATCAGCCCCCATTGTCTGTGTAAATAGTGTCCAGTCACTTAAGAATTTAACCTGTACAGGTCAATAATACATGTATCAAAGTTTGTAGGCTATCTATACTTTTACCACTGTGTTTTAAATTCTACACCATGGGCTAAGTTAATGACACTAAAAATAGAATTATCTTATTCCCCAGAGAGTTGATTGATCAGTTCTCTACCATAAAATGGCAATGATGTCTCTAAGGTGACCCAGATACATACATAAAACATAGATATATAAATGGACTTGCACTTAATTGTAGCTCCAATCTAAGAACAATTAGCTCTTTTGGCATGGCCCTGCCTGACGCTTATCTTCATGAAGACATCACTGAAGATATGGGTTCTGTAGCAAAGTGTAATGAGGAACCTAGATGATGCCTAGCTGTCAGAAAAAAATAATGTCTTGGGTCTTAGAGGCTTGTTTTCAAACAAACATCCTTTTAAGTGAGGCATCAACTAAATCCACATTGAAGAAGCACACCAGCATGTGCGATCCAAGGATTTGTAAGCAATATAATCCAAATCAGAAAGAGAAGGCACCAGAGCTTAATTGTGAACACCTGGTTTGCAGAAAGCTATGGATGATAGTGGAAGCCCAAAATCCATTTGCAGGGTCCCCAAATAGATTCTTCCTCCAATAAACCCCCTCTGACCATGTTCAAGGGATGTGAATAGGCTTGTAATCAGACAATGAACATTGTACAGATGAGTATTATAGTTAGATTAATATGCAATATTTGATCTCTCTTTGAAATACTGAGAGTTGTTTCAGATTCTTAAAAAGTGAACAATAGAAACACATGTGGATTGAGTAAATCCCCTCTGATCACAGACATGGGATGTGAATAGCTTTGCTATCATGCAGAGAGCATTGGAAAGTAGGTTAGGGCAGATGTAGTGCGATAGTTACATAATTTCATTTCAACTTTAAGATGTATAAAAGTGTAGGGGTAATAGTTTACCTTTTAATCAAGTCACACCTTGGTGATGGCTGTGGTCTTCTCAAAAGAAGGGGCCTGGTAAACTCCCCTCTCTCTCTGTGCCTCCAATTTCCTGCTGGCTGACCCTGGTGGCTGCCAGAGCCCTGTGGTGTTACCACCACCATTAGATCCACACAACTTTGCATACACTGGCTGTGACCCTCCTGCATTCTGAATCATTGCTTGTGACTGCATAGTCTGAAGAGGGATGTATGGATTAGTATGGGACTATGTATTTGAGTTGACTGGGCTGGGATGCTTTCTCAACATATAACTGTTTCCTGATGTAAAGCTCTTTCTTACACATATATGAGTGAAACTGAACTTGTTTCTCTAGTCAAACTGCCTTACTACATGTGGTTAGGTTATATTTTAACACCTTATCATTTGATTTCCCTTTGGACCTATTTTAAAGTTCTTGTTTTTTGATATTTTCTGTTTTCTTTCTGATTGAGATTTTTATGTATTTGATTTTTTTGTTTACTGTTGGTAGTCTTTGTGTTTTACTTTGTTTGATTTTCTGAATACAAAATCGAGGTTAGCTAAATCTATAAAGACTAAATGGATTAATGGTTCCTTGAGGATGTGACTGGGGATACTAAGGATAAATTTAAAGCTAATAATGAGTATAAAAAAGAGAAAATGTTCTAAATGATTTTACAACTCTTCTTGATATGATTGGACTTTGTAAGATTGATATTGTATGATGCATGGATGATGTGCCAATAAAGCCATTTTAAAAGAATAAAAATGTTGTGCTCTTTTGTTTTCAAATCTTTGTACTCCAATTGTGAATGTGTATTTCTTGTAGTAAATTATAACGGTAAGGTGGCTGTCAGGAGGAGTAGGTTTATACAGATTATTGAAATTGAAAGTTGAAATTGTTGTGGTTTTGCTGAGCAGAGAGCCAATTTTGTTAAATTTGGACATAATGACCTATGACTTTTTAACTCAATGATTTAAACGTGTCATTTCAAGAAAAAATATAACATGTATATTAAAAAGACAAAAATTGAAAGTTTTACTAAAAAAAGTTAACATATGGAAGAATAGGATAGAAAATGGTTCTTTAGAAGTGTATATGGATGATTTTATACTTTAAAATAAACGTACAATGCCTTACTTGTAAGAATTTTAATTGAGCACCTGAAGTGCCTGGAGACACAGTTTCAGATATGCTTGCCATTAAATTTGATTTTAAAAAACTAAGTTGGATGAATAAGCTATACTAAATTGAAATGAAAAAGTCAGGTGACAGGTTTAAAACTTGATTTTCAAAAAGTACATATATATATATGTATGAATTTTTAGTTTGGGATTAAGACAAACTTTCCAGTAATTTCTGAAATGACCCTAAAGATTATTCTTCTATTTTGTAGTATATACTTATGATATTCTCAGTATGAATGATTATAAACTTAAATTACCAATGAACTCTGAAAAATGTTAAAGATGCTACATCCTGCAGTTTTTAATTCAGACAAGATTTAATTCTTTATGTAAAGACAAACATGTACCTACATCCCATTAGCATGCAAATTTGCTTTAGTTTGTAATACATGGTAAAATTATATGTAAAGCAGGATTGTTTTAAAATACACTTCATTATGATATATATGATTTGTATACCTATTTTAAATACCTATATACTGGAGGTCACATAAAACTTTCTCAAGCAAAAAATGATTGATTTGGGGAAAAGTTTAAGAAGCCCTGACCTGACCTAAAACATAATGAAAAAATAATAGTAATTTGAAAATTGCAGTTCTGCTGATTCCTATGGGTCCACCTAAATTCTCTTCTCTATGATAAAACAAACAAACAAACAAACAAGCACACTCTGATATAGCTTAAGAAATAAATGTGGATTATTATAAACAAATTATGTTGTAGAAACCTAATAATATTAGGTAGCAGCAAATTGTAATTGAAGAAATTCAATGACAATGCATGCATGTTGTAGGAAAGTTGTGTCCTTTTCTGACAACATCTATTCTTTACTTGAGAAGTAAACTCTGGCTTGTTTCAAGACTTTAATAAAAACCAAAAATATAATAAAGGAACACAAAGTTAACTATTAACTATTCAACCTGTACTTGCCACCATGTAGAAATTATACCCCACTGGTGCGTATCTGCTCCATTATTAAATAGAAATAGTATGTATGAGACTGAGTCCAGGTATATCAGCCAAACAGCTGCATCACATGAGCTGGTAGCTCAGTATTTTATGATTGCTCTCCATGTTAGTCAACCCCTTTTTCTAAACCCATAGCCATAGTTTCCTGGGGCATTCTCAACTACCATTTATTTAGTCAAAAGCTAACCAGTTGCTACCAAATGGTTCTAGCTCTTGGTGACCCATGTGTTGCAGAGCCAAATTTTGCTCTATATGGTTTCCAATGATTGAGTTTTTCTTAAGCTGATCTCTAGGACTCTATTCTGATGCACCTGTGGGTGGACTTGAGGCTCCAACTTTTTATTTTGCAATCAAACATATTAGTTGCTTATACCCCAGCAATTCCATGACCAGTCAACTGGATAGGAATAATGCAGCCCAAATTTGTGGAAAGTGGATAGCTACAGCTATATTGCATGACTAAAGCCCGGAAATGAAAAATAATCCTCCAGAGGACAGAACTCTGGGCAGTGTATCTGGTTTTCCACCATGCCTAGAAGAAAAGAAGTTCTGAGATAAACATTTGCGTTCACATTTCTAGGCAAAAGCTATGGTTGGCTGGCTCACCATACAACTAGGAAGGCAAAATTTGAGGCTTGTGAAGAAAATATCCTGGGGGAGAACCATGTTGATAAAGCTTTGAAAATGAGCATAGAGCTCTTAGCTGTACCTGTGTGTGTACTTGAGTCTAGTACACATGCTGGTACAGATAAGAGCTCTCAACTCATGGAATTCGGGACAGATAAAAACCTCAGGCACAGTAGTGGGAACAGCGATATCATGAGGGTGGGAGGATGGTCAGGAGGGGGCAAGGGGAGAAAAGGGGAACTCATCACAAGGTTGACATACGGCCCAACCCCCAGGGGAATAAATAACTGAAATGTGGGTGAAGGGAGATGCAATAATGACAATAATTTATAATTGCTCAAGGATTCATGAGGGTGGGAGGGTGGGAGAGAGTGGAAAAAAGAGGAGCTAATACCAAGGGCTCCAAAAGAAAGAAAATGTTTCAGAGATGTTGATGGCAACATATGTACAACTATATTTAATACGGTTGAATGATGGATTGTCATGAGATTTGTAAGAGCACCCCAATAAAATGATTTATAATAAAAAAGTAACATCTCTCCAGAATAATAACAAATAGTAAATGATTGCTGTATTTTGAAAGGCTAATGGTTACTAGCCATATGTTGAGTACATGCGATCTTATTTAATTTTCCAAATAAAGATTAACTTCATTGTGAAGATAAAAAAATTAAATTAAACAAGAATAAGCATAGCGTCATGTGAAGGTGTTAATGAATGGGAATCAAAAACTCACAGACAGTCGATGGGAGAAGAGTGAAATGATTCACAAAATAAATCTCAATCAGCTTCTTTTCCCAATGATTTTAATACTTGCTCAATGGACTTTGCAAAGTGGCTATAATCTATGATACATCTATCAGTTCTTATTTTTGGTTTACAAGAATAATTGCTTTCAAGATTATTCCTTATGCACATATTGTGTTGTTCTTAAAAGAACTCAGTCCTTCAAATCACAAAATGTTCTTTTCATAAATTCCCCCAAAGTGAAATCCATTAGAGCACAGTAATCCCAATCCACTATCTTCTGTTCACACAGAACACACTCTGAGACACATTTTTTAATATAGGAATTGTCAAATTTAAGTATTTTCAGGTTTAGTTTAGGCTCATCATTATGCCATGTGCCATATTGGGTTTTCTTGGCTGTAATCTTCATGCAACTTCATTGAAAGGCTGATTTCCTTCAGAACCATTTGGGGGGTGAATTGTTGTAATCAGCACTTACATGTTGCACCATCAGGACCCCTTTTATTTAGAAGTACTTTAAACTTCTCCAAGGCAATAGGATGGAGTAGAAATACCCTTGTGGGTTTCGGACACAATTATCTTTATGGGAGTGGAAAGCCTCATTGAGTGGCTGTTTCTAACTACTACCCTTAAAGTTAGCAGTCCAATGCAGAACACACTATGCTATGAGGGCTCTCTCTATTAATCAGAATCAACATGATGGCAGTGACTTAAACCACTCTTAGGTTAAACCTCTCTCTTGCCATTACTTGGAAGAAAGATTAAGCAGTCTGCTTTCATAGAGGCTTAAACCTTATGGAGTAGTTCTACTCTATCCTATAAAATTATTATGAGTCAGAATCAACTTGATGGCAATGAGTGGGTTACATCTCTTATTCTGGACTTTTCCCTCCCCATTTCTCTCTCTCTCTCTCTCTCTCTCTCTCTCTCTCTGTCTGTCTCTCAATTTAATGTGTGCACTGAGGAGCCCCGGTGTCACAGAGATAATGCATTGGGCTGCTAACCACAAAGCCAGCTGTTCAAAACCCTCAGTCCCCTATGAGAGAAAGACCAGGCTTTCTACTCCTGTAAAGAGTTACAGTCTCAGAAACTCACAGGGGCAGTTCTAACCTGTAATATGAGGCAGTATTGATTGAGTGGCAGTGGATTTGGTTTGGTTTTGGTGTATACCACATGCAATTCCTAGTGCTTTAACAACAACAAAAAAAAAAGCACAAAGATGAGTTTGCTTGCCCTTCATAAAAACCTTGGGAAATTGTATTGTTTTCCCCCAATTCACAGTTGAGGAAACTTAAGCTTATGGAAGAAAAGTAATTGATCAAATTTATACATTTCAGACATCATAGAGACTGAATTACAAACCCAGACAATGTGGCTAAAAATGACCTGTTCTTAATCATTGTGCTATGCTGAATAAATTTATGGATTAATGCTTTAATTTTCTTATAAAAGGATTTAACTTCCAGAAACTACTTCTTTGACAGAAATCTTTCATTTCACTAGATTCTTGTGCGTTAGATTTACTTAATTCAAAGACACATCCAAGGTCCAAGAGACTCCCTTCTATGTTTTTTTTTTAAAAAGCGTGTACAAAAAGATATATGTGTGGGGATATGTACACATACACACACATATATATACACACACACACACACACATATGAAGTTTGTTTGTTTTTAAGTTCATGGAAAAGCCCCATCTTTTCCTAAGAAGAGCAGAACAGTTAAATTTAAATATACCCAGAAAAGAAGCCTCAACTACATCAAATTGATGGAAACTCTAATGACTGTCCACCAAAGTTTCTGAGTTTAACTTTAAGTCTTGAAAAAAGTATCACTGGTCAGTGAAACAGATTTCCTTCGAGTTAGTTGAGTGATCTGTTTTTTGAATAATAGTAAACATAGATCCTATTTATTCTAGAATGTCAGAAAACAGTCCAGTTGACAATATTAATAGAGTGGAAAATCCATGATCATAGACTTTTTCATGACAAATATGAAAGCCTTCTAAATTACTTGTCAAAGTTGACCTGCACAAAAGCATAGATGTACTAAGTTAACAGTGAGTGTAAAAGTGAGATAAATCGTTGCATTTCAATGGTACTTATCATTGTACAAATCTTGAAATTTTAAAAAGTATATTATATAAAATTTCTGTCATAAAAAAGTTTATTTCCTGCAAACACCTAAAATAGTGTATTTTTGCAAAGTTCACATAAAAGAGACTTCTCTCACATACTTAATGTAAAAATATATATAAACAAGATAATGGCTATTTGTTTTTGATTTGTCATCAAACAAACAGCATTGTTAAAAGGATGTCAAACATTTATGAAATCAAATTCTAACGATGGCATTTCTAAACAAATATTTTAAAGATAGTATTTATATTGAAGAATATCTATTTCTTTTATAAATCTAAACTATAAGTCTGAAATCTTGGCCTGGAAAATAAGGAGGTAGAACCCCATGAAAATAAATAAGGGTTTTGAGAATGACGAGGGCAACGAATGTACAAATGTGCTTGGCCCAATGGATGGACATATTGATTGTGACGAGAGTTGTATGAACCCCCAATAAATTATTTTAAAAAAAGAAATAGGGAAGAGTTTTGTTCATAACTCATATATGTGACTTTTGGTGTATATTTAAGATGAAGGTATTTATCATAACTGAAGTAATATCTTGTTCAGTGTATGTGATGAAGAGCCAGGGATAAATATTGGATAGCAATCATTAAAAGGCTATGATTTTAATGAGTATTTAGTAAGTGGATGGCCTTCTGTTTTGGGATTCACATATCCATCATAATTCCCCTAGGACTAGGTCCTATTTTTAGTTTAGTTTTTGTTTCTTTCAATAAACCATTTTATTGGGGGCTTTCACACCTCTTATAATAATCTATACATCAATTGTATCAAACACATTTGTACATAGGTTGCCATCATCATTTTCAAAACATTTTCTACTTGAGCCTTTGGTATCAGCTCCTCTTTTTTTCCCTCCCTCCCCCACCCAATCACCCTCATGAACTCTTGATAAATTATAAATTATTAATATTTTCATCATTTACACCATCCACTGTCTCCCTTCACCAGCGTTTCTGTTGTTTGTCCTTCTTGGGTGTGTGTGTGGGGAGTGGTTATACAATGATCATTGCAACAGTTCCCAGTTTATCCCCTTCTCTCTCACCTTTCCCCTACCCTTATGGTATTGCTACTCCCTTTATTGTCCCTGTGGGTTTATCAGTCCTGGATTCTGTGTTTCAAGAGCTCTTATCTTTACCAGTGTACCTGCTCCAGTCTAGCTGGTTTTGTAAGGTAGAATTGGGGTCATGATAGTGAGGCGGGTGGGAGGAGGAAACATTAAAAAACTAGAGGATTGTTGTGTGTCCTTGGTGCTGTGCTGCGCCCTGGCTGACTAGTTCCTTTTTTGTGACCCTTCTGTGAGGGAACGCCCAATGTCTACAGATGGACTTTGGGTGTCCACCCTGAACCCATTGTTTGCATTGATATAATTGTTTGTTTTGGGTTTCCTGTTGCCTGATTCCTGATCCCGTCAACACCTAGTGATCACACAGGCTGGTGTGCTTCTTCCAAGTGGGCTTTGGTGCTTCCCTACTTAAATGGCCACTTGGTTGTTTTTTGTTTTTTAAGATTAGAAAACAGGCAAAGAGAATGGAAGTAAATTGCTAACTCTAGGAAGCACACAGACAGGATTAAAACACTATCATAGGATGTCAATGTCTTATATACCTAGCAGGCGCATATCTAAGGTATGGCACCTGCACTGGGCAGGTGTAACTGCATAGTTTCTATTAACTTTTGCTGTTTCCACCACCAGCTCTGTGAGCTCATTCAGCAAGAAAAATTAATAGTTTCCTATTTGGGGAGCTTCTTTGGGTCAAGGAAGAAAGTATGCTCTTTTGTTCTCCCCAAATGTTTATCTGATCACAGTCTTATGGCAGAATTAGCACAGCTCAGAGGAGTAGGTGGACAGGTAGAGAAACATTTCTTGCTATCATCTCAGGTCTGTGTGTGGGCATTATTTTTAGTGTGTGTATCTCCAATGAGCTGCCAGATTTTCAAAAGCAGCCCCAAGCAGCCCAGCTTGACTACATGTCCCTTCCTCATCCCCAGTCCTTACAGGCTCCTATCATTCTTCCTTCTCTCCTTTCTAGGGTGTCCAAGTTGGTGGCTTAGTGGTTATATGTTGGGCTGCTAAGGACAAGGTCAGCAGTTTGAAACCACCAGCCACTCCACAGGAGAGAGATGGAACTTTCTACAAAAGAATTATGGTCTTCAAAATTCGCATGGGCAGGTTTATCATGTCCTGTAGGGTCACTTTGCATCGACATCAATGGCAGTGAGTTTGGGGGTCTTTTGTTTTTGTTTTTCAGTGTGGGGGGAGTCTCACAGCCCTGCTGGCCATTCCTACTCCTTTCTGCTGCTCTCAGTTCCACCCTGCTAGATTTGATTCCAACATTTTGCTCTTTCTGCAACCCAGACAATACCAGGTGAGGAGGGTGATGGGCCTGGGGGAAAGTGAGCACTTGCACCTGTGGCCAGGAACAGAGACCTTTTCCAATGCATGCTGCTCTCTGCGAGCTGTGGTTTGGGCAGAAGACACCTACATGGAGTGCTCTGATAATTCTTCTGCCAGAAAGGTATGCGAGTGCTCTTCGGAGTGTACAAATAACAAAAACTGAGAAAAATTAATATTGAGAACCTTATAGCCCAATTTTCATTAGTGAAAACAAAATTAGTGGGGGCAGTTGTAATTTTCCTGTAGTGCCATATGTTTTAAAAGATTAATGAGCTTGACTGGCATTGTTGAGCTGTTATTATGTTTAGTGATTTAAAAGATGGGTTTCAGGTAATTAGGTAGAGAGTGCAATTTCAGTGCAATAGGTCCTATTATCCATTGATATACTTCTGATAGTCTTTCATGTTAAGGATGTTACATCATTAGATATTTAATTAAATTGACAAAATTATCCAAAACATAGGCCATTATGTATGTGAAAATCTACCAAATAGCTAGTAGCTAGGGTATCTATCTATCTATCTATCTATCTATCTATCTATCATCTATCTATCTATAGTTACAGTTATAACCCTTGAAGTCTAATCAATTCCAACTCAAGTTGGCCCCATGTATTGCAGTGTAAGACTCTATCATAGTGTTGTCTTTGTTATATTTATGGAAGCACATACATTCTTTTGCATCACTAGGAGGACAAAGGTCTAAACTACCAATCTTTAGGCAGATGGAATTCATATGAGACCCCCAGGATATTTTTATGGCAAATTGTTATCTCATTTCAATATATAATGAAGTGTTTTATTATTATTATTTTATTTTAGTGAGAGACATTGGGTTTGGCTGGGTTGACTAGAGAAACAATCCCAGAGATGCTCATGTATGTGGGAGAGAGCTGTATCTCAAGCAGTAATTATATATCTTCTGTGTTCCCTTCCTGGGGGCAAGAATTGAGCAGGACCATGATGTAAGAACTAATTTTTCTGAAATTAGAGCTAGGATTTGTGCTAGCCCAAAACCCACTCCCAGATCTAGGTTTTTCTTTTCTTCTTTTTTTTTTTCATCTGCCTTTGGCTCCCTTTCAAAACCTTCTCGTTAATTTATGGTGGAATCTCATCGATCATCTCCCTGGGGCATAAAGATTTTCAATTGATATTGTCTTTGATTAGGCCCTGGTACTAATTTTTTAAAGCACTGATAAGAGAGGAATATTGGGTCATTATAGGCTAACTCCATATCGCAATATCTGAATTATTCACTTCTGCAGAATGTATCATTTTGTAGCTGGATGCTATTTACACAATAGGAGCTTGCGTTAGGCAGGGTTCTCTAAAGAAAAACAAAACCAGGACACTTATGATTAAATATATGAGGATAGGTTCTACAATGAGAAGGAATATAACAGCTAATTAATCCACACAGCAATTCAGAGAGTTTAATTCAACACACTTATGTGGAAGAATTAAAATACTAGAAGTCTTTCAACTCATGTGGGCTGCCGGGTCCCAGGTCAAGGAAGCAGACAGCAGAGTCCTCCTTCAGGTAAGACAAGCTGAGTGTGCCTGCAGGCAGCAGACAGCAGGGTGGATAGCCAACAGTCAACAGCTCAGCAGCTTAGAAAAATAGGCCGGATAGTATATCAAATCCAAGCAATGCAAAGTGACAGAATTCACCAGTCTCAAGTGATATATGCACTAGTACGATCCACATGTTGGCTTGGCCCACAGGTAGTGTAGATCACTGGTTGAGGCAGAGAACTAGCTCCAGCAGCAGCATGCTCCAGCACCCTCTGATCATCAGAGAGCAAGAGAGAAGGGGGTGGGCCTCACAGAGCCATATATCTTTTCCCTCCAATCAAAGTGCCACCTGGTTAATCCTACATGTTCCTATTGGCCAGGTTGGCACAATAAACCTAACCACCACAGAGTTGGTAGTCAGGGAAAATATACAATAATATTTACTGAGAACATCAGCCGCAGGTTTGCCAGAATAATAGATATCTTAATGCAGCGTATAGGGCTGCTTTGTTGTTGTTGTTGTTCTACATCTTATTATTTTTTTGTCCATGCAATGCTAATTTATTTATTTATAGCAAAAATGGAACCACCAGACCAACCTAATATTTAAAATGCTTGTTCAGCTTTTCTCATATAGGAAAGAGATAGATAGGTAAAGTGTATACAAATGACAGGAGCAGTTTAGATGAGATTCCTGGCCACAAAGTAGTTAGGCAACTCTGGAACCCTCACCCAAAACCAGGTTGTCATTATCTTCTTCCAGGATTCTTACAATAGCCTCCTCACACTTTTATTACTATTGATAATAATTTGGATTTATTACATATATCATATAATTCCATAGTTCAGTCACGTGAAATAGAATTGTACAATTGCTACCACAATCCAATTCCAGACATTCATTTTCCACATGGACTCTTAGACATCTTCTCCCTTTTAACCCGCCACCACACACTGTGCCCCGACCCCCTCTCCCCCAAACCTTTATTCTACTTGCTGTCCCCACAGGTTCATCAATTCCACATTTCATATACTGAAAATCAGAAAAGCAAATGACACAACTTCAAGAGGGAGACTCCCAATGGCATAGGACCTCTTAGATACATCCCAATATGAACAAGCATAAACAAAATACAACAGAATGTTTGTCACAGGATTGCCGGAATAATACATATACTAATACAGCATATATGGCGTTGATGTAACAAGACCTTGTTTGTCTGCCAACCAATTGCACACCATTCTTGGTACAGCTGTGCTCTTTCTCCTCAGACACCATGTATTTTCTGACGTAAGTCCTCAGGGTACAAGTGTGTCTGAGGTCGAGTTCTTAGAGTATAGTTCATCTGGTAGAGCTCTTACACGAGGTCTCACTGATGCAGCATGTGCCTTGTGCCCCAAAGGTCCAGTATTTCGTGTCCCAGAATTTCACTGCACCCAGCTGGTATTCCTAGGAACCCACCAATCTCCAAGTTCATTGTTGCCCACCCACTGCACACCACCAAGACACTCCCCACCTGGGGTCCCCAAGGGCATCCTCAGTCAAGCTCCTGCCACTTGGAGATCAGCTCTTCCTCCCATCCCACCTCCAAACATGATTGTTCCCTCTCTTCTCTCCTGTGCTGCCCCTCCCATCAGTAAACCTCATCCTTCTGATGGAGCCACCTCTCTCTCCAGGACACATCACCACAGATCCATATGGCAACCACTTAGCAGACACCATGCCCGCTCTTACACACACACAATTTGAGCCCAGCTAGCAGAGGCTAAATGAGCTACACTATACTTAACCTAGAGCAGATGATGCATGGTCCGTTGGCACTGGTCAGACTCCCGACCAGGCTGTCTTGGTTCCCCAGCCATGAGACTGGATGCCCTACAAGCCTGAGCTTGTGTCCATTCAGCTGCTTCTTCCCACCACAGTGGCATCATACAGTACTTGTCCGCTGGTGTTTGACTGACAAACTTCACTCAAAATGATGACTTCTAGATTCCTCCCCAAGTTGAGGTGGTTCATGGTTTCAACCTTGTGCTTTAGAAATGCAGTAGCATCCCATTGTATGTTTATACAAGGGTTTAGATCCATTCTTCTGCTAATGGGAATTTAGGCTGTTTCCAGCTTCTTGCTACTGTGCTTCAATGAACACGGGGGAGCAAATGTCTGTTTGTGGTCTCTTTGTTGTTGCTTTTGGTTATATGCCCAGTGATGGTATTGCCGGATCATATGGTATTTCAATCGTCATCTGTTTTAGATATCACTGTATAGCTTTCCACACTGGCTATACATATTTAAAAGTCCACAACCAGTGCATAAGAGTTCCAATCTCACCACACCTTCTCCAACATTTGTTGTTCTTCGTTTTTTATTTTTAATTTGGCTGCAGTTATGGGCATTAGGTGTTATCTCGTGGTTATTTTGATTTGACTGGCATTTCCAGGTTGTCTAGTGACCAGGAGCATTTCCTCATGTGTTAATTAGCCTTTGGGTGCTGTATTAGTCTAGGTACTTTAGAGAAACAAATCCACAGCAACTCATGTATAAGAGAGTTTTATGTAAAGAAAGTGTGCATCATGAAAACATCCCAACCCAATGCTGCCCAAGCCCACAAGTCCAACATTAACCCATTAACCCAACACCAGTCCACAAAGTCCTCCACCTCACAAAACAGAGGCAATGATGTCAACTGAAGGAGGAAAGCTGAGTCAGTGAATGAATAAGCATCTCAGCACTAGCAGGTGTCTCCACACGCTGCTCCAGCACCCAGGGTTGCATCGGGATAGGTCCATGTGACTTCTCCGTGGGGATGTCTTGTAGGAAGTCAATCTTGCAAGCTGAAGCAGGGAACTGCTAAGGCAGCTGCACCCTGGTGCGATCATCACAAAGCAAGAGACCTGAGAACTAGAAAGGCAAGGCTCACCAATCCATTTATCCCTCCACCCTTCAATTAACCCTGCCCTTCAATTAACCCCAAGTGTTTATTGGCCAGGTTGGCACAATTAACTAACTCAGGTGCCAGCCTTTGTGAATCGTCTGTTCAGATCTTTTCCCCACCTTCTTTTTTTTTTTCCAATCCTTTTATAAGGAGCTCATACAACTATTATCACAATCCATACACACATCAATTGTGTAAAGCACATTTGTACATTCATTGCCCTCATCATTCTCAAAGCATTTCCTCTCCACTCAAGACCCCGGCATTAGGTCCTCCTTTTGCATCTCCCTCCCCGCTCCCCCCTCCCTCATGAGCCCTTGGTAATTTATAAATCGTTATTTTGTCATATCCTGCCCTGTCCCACGTCTCCCTTCATTAGGGGGTTATTTATTTATTTATGTTTCTTGTCATACACTTGTAAAATACTATAGTTTGGGTAATTAGTTCCTTGTTATATTGTTACTAAATATCTTTTCCTAGTGTGTGGGCTTTCTTTTTACTCTTTTAATGAAGTCTTTTGCTATATACAAGTGTTTTATTTTCACTCTTCTTTTTGGGTAAGAATTGGACTGGGACATTTGAACAGGACCCCACAGTGCCAAGAATCTATGCCCTGTGTCTAGGTTCCCAGACATATCCTCCTTATTAGTTACTCTCTGAGCTACACAAAGAGAGGTCTAAGCTGGGGCTTCTTCTTTGGCACCATCTTCTGATTTTTGTGATGTTGGGTTTTTGCTTTGTTTTGTTTTTTTGCCATTAGCCTCCTTTGACTGTCAGTCTGATTTTTTTCTTTGACTCTCAGTCTGATTTTTTGCCATCCTTTGACTCTCAGTCTGGTATTGTATTTATAGCAGAAGGTCCTTATTTGAGCGGCCTGCATTTTCCCTGTTCTCAAGGAGCAAAAGTCCCCGGTTATAATGTGGAGCAGTATTGGGGTTTTGCTCAACTCAGAGCCTTCCCTTCACACTGGGGTCACAGGGTGGAAATAGGCTATTGGAATGGAGGCCCATGGTAGGGGCCCTGGGGCTTCCAATCAGGAGGCGGTCCTGCTAAGGACAGTAAGTCTTAGTGTCAGCCAGATGCCTATGCAGAGGAAGAGGAGCCAATGAGAAACACTGGAATACTGAGTTCTGGTTCTTCTGTCAATCTCTGGGCCATGCAGGTGGAATTCTAGGCAGGGGACTCTATCTCTGCACCATCTTCCCAGGCATCTCCAAGACTGTCCACGTTTTCATTTTTATGGGAACAAATTACCATACCTTTTCTCTTGCAATGGACTTGGTGGGACAAATAACTTTTTAGTTAGCATTACGAACACTTAACTAGTTCAGTACTATAGCTTGTGAGAAGGTCTACATAGTTATAGAGCAATAAATAGGGAGGTAAATCCAAATCAGAAATATTTTATTTTATTGAACTACATAGAACAATAACTTTATACAAACAAACTACTCTAACACATAATTGTATGCATTGTTTATAAGAAATCCCCATTACAAATGGGTTGCTGTTCAGACTTCAGCTTATAAAAGGGCTTTTAAAATACATAATAATTTCCCAGCACTGAAAAGAAAATGTTAGTTTATAAGCAATTTCAGGTCAGATGACATATTGACTCCTTATTATATATTTATTTCCAGTAACTCAATATAGATCATTGATATTCAGTAACTGTTCTTACTTCTTTTAGTATATTAAAATTCTAAAGAATGTACATCAATATTTAATAGTTGCTTTTCAGTCCTTCAATTGCCCAATTCAAACATTGAAACAAAGGTTTAAGTTTAGGCTTTCTCCAAACAGAATTAAGATTTAATATATTGGCATTTAAAGCAGTACCTTTAACAAACACCTGGAAGAGAGCTATATGAATGTCTTTCTGTGAGGAATTAGCAGTTCTTTTGCTCCAGGTGTTCATGTCTAGTGTGGCTGTGCCTGTGTTTTCAGGTGTATAAAGATGTGTGTTAAGGAATGAAAGGCAAGGATAAAACCCGATGACATTAGTATTTATATGTTTGATAGTATAGCTATTGTTACCTTTTCCTTCCCAAGAGAGGGGCTATTTTTCTGCATCTCTTTCGAGGTAATATCAAGCTCTGTGTTGATGCCTTCTGGATAGATACGTAACTGGGGAAAAGAAAGAATAACTTGTTAGAATTATGAATTTAAAAAAAAGAAACTTAGATCCATTGACCATCGTAATGGAAGAAACAAATTAGAGGGAGGTTTTGGGAAAGAAAAGAAATTAGAGTTGCCTCAAATGAAACAAAAGTTGTACCCAAGTTGGAATGTCTTAAAGCTATAGAACCAAACGATGGAGGGGCAGGTACCCAAGGCCTTCACAAGGAATTCCTATGTGAGCATTAAGGAGAAAGCTACTAGGATCAGTGAGTCACCAACGTTAATGGAGATTTTAATATAGTAGCTGATGATCCCAAGAACAATGGGTGAGTGGAAGGGTGAGCCCTGAGGATCAGTAGGTGCCATTAGCGGCTGCCACCATTGTCCTGGGCCTAGAATGATTATGAAGATGTCACAGGACCAGGTGGTGTTTTCTGCTGTCGTGAATAGTGTCGTTATGGGTCAGAACCAAGCAACCACAACAAAACTCACAAACTCATGGCCATCAAGCCAATTTTGACTTGTAGTGACCCTCTAGGGCAGAGTCGAACTGCCCCTGTGGGTCTGTGAGACTGTAACTCGTTGTGAAATTCTCCCAAAGAAAGGGTAGTTTTGAATCACTGACCTTGTGTTTAGCAGCCCAACACATAACCCATTACACCACCAGGCTCCTATGTTCCACCACCAGTAGAAAGCCTCCCTGCCAGGGAGTCAATGCTGACTCAGAGCAACCTCTTGCGGTTTTCCTAGACTGGAGTAGAAAGCCCAGTCTTACTCCCACAGAGCTGTTGGTGGTTTCAAACTGCTGACCATGCAGATTGCAGCCTAATGCATCACCACTACACCACCAGGTCTCTTAGCAGAGGCTTATTTCCTTATGTCTGGGTATCAACTAACACTCTTAGACTCTTGAGAGCCCTTGGGTGAAAGAAGATTCAATTCCTGTTGATTTTGGTTAAAAGCAGTCCTGGTAGTGTAGTGGCTCAATATGGGGCTGCTAACCATGATCTCAGCAGTTTGAAACCATAAGTAAGCTCTCTACTGCTGTGAAAAGTTACAGTATCAGAAACCCACAGGTACAGTTCAACCCTGCTTATAGGGTCACTATAAATTGGATATGACTCAAAGTGCTTTTTTGTTGTTGTTGTTAAATCCATACTTCTTCCTTCAACACCCCCCCCCCACAGACACACACCACAACCACCACCACCAAAATAGGTTTACATCCCAACCTCTAACACCCATGAATGTGATATTGAAAGGAGATAGACTGATGACATCTAATGTTGTTATACCACAGGAGTGGGCAGGTTTTTGCTATATTGTCTATATATAGGGTCACTATGAGGGTAAAACCAATTTACAGGTACCTAACAACAATGGGTTCAAACACGTAAAACCATTGTGAAGATGGTGCATCAAAATGAATTATTCCTATTAGTAATTCCATAGAGATTAGAGGCGCTTGATAACCTAACATTTAACATTTAATGACTGTGTCCTTTATTGAAAGTGCATGTAAAGTAACTTTTATTCTGTGTATCAGACATCTTAGTTTGGGCATTACAATCATTTGTGCATTCCCTAGGACACTGGTGACATTGTGATGTTTTATTTTGCAAACTCCATTCTGCAATCCAGTTTCTTTTGGGACTAGTAAAATCTGTACACTGCCACTAGTAATATAGCAAGGTAGCTAATCCACAATCACAGAAACACATGTTTTTCTGAGGCGGCGTTACTATAGATTGAGAGACCCAGATTTCTCATGGTTTAGGATTAAACGTATATTTATACCTCTGGGAATTTTGCTTATCTTTTAATGTCTTTGTTTCATGAACATTTTGGAATTGCCTCATGCACACACACACACACACACACACATATACACACACGCAAATATAAATGGCTTGAAAATTTGTGAATTTGTTTAGTGAAAAGATAGTTTCAAAAGTTCCAAAACTTTTTTAGTCCCATTTGTGTGTATGTTTATATAGATAAAGAAAGAAAGAAAAACGTCTTCTGTTGAGTCTTTTCCATTTTGTGGCAACTGTATTTGCTCTCCATAGAATTTCAGTGGCTCTGATCTTTTGTAAGCACATCACCAGGTTATTTGTTTGGGTTTTTTTGGTCCCCAGATATCTCCATGCCCGTTAGAACTACCAGCCATTTTGTTAGTAGACCAGCACTTTTTCATTTGTATCCAAAGCATACAGCCTGATTCAAAAGCAGGTAAACACGGTAGGTGATACTCAAAGTAATAATCTGTCTTCATTTCTGTCTCTAAAGTCAGATTTGACCCACTTCCAAAGCTCACCGAGTGGACCCACAGAGGCCCACTCTCCCTATCAGTCCTTTCCTTTTCCCTGCATCTGACAGAAAGAGGAACAATTTGACTACCTCAACATCATGAATTATATTTTTAATAACTTATGACTCAGATGTTTATTTTGAATCTCAGAAAAAAAATTTAAAGAAAAGAACCTTGAAAAGGAAGCTTAGACATATATTTGAAAAACAAAAGCAATTAAAAACAAGACAAAATTTTAAAACCTATATTTTGCTTCTTTTCTTGTCTTAAATTGTACGCAAAATATATATATAGAAAGAAAAAATACCAACGTGATGCTTTGTGTGTGTGTGTGTGTCAGCTAGGAAAATCGAAAGTCTTTGGGGATTTCTCTTCTTTCTTTCCTTGATTGCTTCTGTCAAATTTTAGAATAAAATATATTTCTAGAGTGAAAAAAGAGGTCTGTTCTCTTTCTTCTGATTCTTATGAAGAAAAACACTCCTAAACTTCATGTGATACTTTGAGAATTACTTAGCACATATAATTTACTTTATACTTAAGGAAAATATACGAGATGAAATCTTATTCGGAGATGATTCATAGTGGAGAAAAATTTGACTTTTCCTATTTTAGATGCTTATTGAAAAAACTAAGTAACCAAAGGATTCCACCTGTTATCAGAAATAAAGGCTTTGATCCCAAGAATAAAAGACTGGAGAAACTGTTTAATAGCATACTCTTCTCTGTAATTGAATACAATTATATTTTAGATCCCTTCATTTTCATGTAGTTTCCTATGTTTTCCCTATTTGAAACATTTTTTTAAATTCCCTTTTCCTTTCATTTCACATAGGCACCATTGGCAACATTATATATATATGTATATATATATATATATATATATATATATCTCAAAAAGTATAGCCTAAAATCACGTTATGTATTTTTCTTTTTACAAGAAAATAATGATTTTTTTTCAAAACACTGCTTTGATATATGTGATTTTATTTGCTTATATAAAATAGAGCTTTCTCATAAAGTTCATGACATGTGAGTTTAGATCATCATCGATTATCGCTTGAAACTGATAATCAACTTCAGCAATCTATTACTTATGTTTGCCAAAATGAGCATTTTCCTGTCGGTTTATTAGTTTAATAAATCAGTTTATTTTAATATTCCTTTTAGCATCATTTTTCTTTAGGAGCTTAATAGTGTATTCAGGAACCTGTAATGAAGTGAAATTACCGTATATGTCTCTTTTATTCATAATTCTTCATAATTTCCATCAAACGATGGGGTCATATACCACTGCCATCAAGTAAATTCTGACTCACAGCAACTCTAGAGTAGAACTGACCCTTTGTATTTCTGAGACTTTAAGTCTTCAATGGAGCAGCAAGACTCATCTTTCACTTGCAGAAGGGCTAGGGGTTTCAAACTGCCCACTTATGGATAGTGCTCAATGGTTAACCCATTCCATTGCACCACCAGTTCCCCTTTAATGACTATATACGTTCTGCACATGGGGTGTATGGGATGTGTGAAACTCTAATAATGTGGATTAGTTCATTTTGCTATTGCATTGGGTGTAATGTGAGTAATTGGAGAAGCAGGGACAGAGAGTTCCATCACCTGTAAAAAGAAGAACCAGAAGAGTAGCACATTCAACACACTTGCATGGAGAAGTGGAAGAATCAAAGCTTTGAGACCAAGAGACTGAGCAGAAGAGCAGTGCCAACACCATGAAGCAGACTTGTGGGCTCCCCAGACCATCTATGAGGCAAAATTAAGTGTCTTGAGCAGGAGGATGCATGGCCGTGTGGAGATTTATCAGTGCTGAAGGAGCTGTGTGACACTTTGCAATACTTGCCTGGTACAAAAGCTATGTTAGGACAGAGTCCAAGGAACCACATGGTTGAAAGGCTGAGGAACAGTGAGACATACCTGGCAGCATGGATGACAAGAGGCTCTGTGGACAAAAGAATTTAACATTTTGTAACCTGTGAGATTCCCTAAAAAAACTCCATTATCTTGAATATAGTCATAGGATTCTGTGTAACAATTGCAACACATTATCAGTGTAGAAAAGTGGTTGGTGTCAGAATAGGTAAAGGAAGATGGAGGGTGGGGGGTTGTGTGATTTCTGCCTATTCTAATTGGCCTTGGGTGGCTCTTCCCTCTGTAGCTAAAGGAGGTCAGATATGGTCTCCACAGCATGCGCTTTCAGGCTTTCCGTACAATGTCACCGCCACTCCTCTGTCAGTTTGTCAGTGTGCCATGTTGTGGTGGATTCAGTGCAGTTGTGATGCTAGAAGCTATGTTACTGGTATATCAAGTGAGGATCACCCCAAGTGAACAGGTTTCAGTGGAGCCTTCAGACTAAGAAGAGACTACAAAACAGAAACCAGTCACCATTTGGGAGGAAGTAGCTGCTGAAAACCTCAGGCATAGCTTCAAAACATTGTCAGATACTGAAAGCAAAATTAATTTAAGCAGAACATTGTCAGAGATAGTGCCAGAGGATAGGCCGTTCAGGTCAGAGATCACTGGAAATATGACTGAGGAGGAGTTACTTCCTCCAATGGAATCAACTATGGAGACTTGAGTGGGTTAAAGCCCCTGGGAATACCGCCTTCAAGATCTTCCTGTGCTAGTGGGGCAAGAAGAAACAGCTACAAATAGCTGCTAATGATTAGAAATTAGAATGTGCAAGATATGAATCCAGGAAAATTGGAAGTCATCAAAAATGAAATGGAAGACTTAAAGATCAACATCCTAGGCCTAAGGGAGCTGAAATAGACTGGTATTGGCCATTTGGAGTCAGAAAATAATATGCTGTACCCCATGCTGATAATTACACAGTCACAATAGCATTGCATTCCTTGTAAAAATAACATTTTTAAAATAAATCAAACTACAATGCTGGGTGTGATAGAATTATATCTATCTTCCTTCAAGGAATTCCAATCAATATTATTATTATTCAAATGTATGAACCAACCACTTTAGATAATAAAGAAGAAATTGAAGAATTATCCCAATATCTTCAGTTAGAAATTGATCAAACACACAATCAAGATGCATTGATAATTTTTGGCAATTGGAATGCAAAAGTTGGAGGCAAAATAGAAGGAACAGTAGTTAGAAAATATGGTCTTGGTGATAGGAAAAAATCTGGAGATCACCTGATAGAATTTTCCAATTTGTTCACAGAAAATATATTTTTAATAACTCAAAAGGCAACTATATAGTTGGAATACACAGAAAGAAGATTGACTATCAGTGGAAAGAGATGCCAGAGAAGCTCAATATCAGCAGCTAAAACCAGGCCAGAGGCTGACTATGGAACAGACCATCGATTGTTCACAGAAAACTTCAGGATAAAGCTGAAGAAAATGAAAACAAGTCCACAAGACTCAAAATATGACCTGGGTCTCTCTCACCTGAATTTCAAGAACATCTCAAGAACAGATTTGCTACATTGAACACTAATGGCAGAAGATATCA
>NW_022103911.1:12761180-12762419 GCF_000313985.2 Echinops telfairi
CAGGAAGCATTAACAAAAAGATGGAAAGAATATATGGAATCACTGTACAAAAAGAATTTGTGGCTACTCCAATATTTCCGGAGGTAGCATATGAGCAAGAACCAATGATGCTGAGAGAAGAGGTCCAAGCTGCACTGAAAGCATTACCCAGAAACAAGGCTCCACGAATTAGCAGAATGCCAATTGAAATGTTTCAACAAGTTGATAAAGTTCTGGGACTATTGGCTCATCTATGCCAGGAAATATGGAGGACAGCTACTTGGCCAGCTCACTGGATGAGGTCCATAGTTGTACTCATTTCAAAGAAAAGCAACCGAATGGAAAGTTCAAATTATAGAATAATATCATTGATATCACATACAAGTAAACTTTTACTGTAGATATTCCAATAATGTTTCCAATAGTTTATTGAAAGGGAACTGCAAGCTGTCTGGGCCAGATTCAGAAGAGGACATGGAACAATTGATATCAGTGCTGGTGTCAGAAATAGCTTGGCTGAAAACAGAGGATACGAGAAAGATGTTTACTTGTGATTTATTGACTATGGCCAGGCATTCGATTGTGTGGATCATAACTATGGATAACCTTGACAATATTTTATATTCCAGAACAATTTGTTGTATGCATGGTTCAAAATTAGTGAAGGCATGTGTCAAGGCTGTATCTTTTTACTAAGCATATCCAATCGGTATGCTGAGGAAATCATCAGAGAAGCTGGATTATATGAAGAAGAATGAAGTATCAGGATTTGAGTAAGGTTGATTAACAACCTGAGATATGTAACTGACATAACTTTGCTTCCTGGAAGTGAAGGGGACTGAAAGTATTTGGTAATGAAGATCAAGAATTGCAGCTGTTAATTTACATTACAACTCAATGACAAGATGATAAAAATTCTCACACACTGGACCAATATGTATCACTATGAATAATATAGAAAAGTTTGAAGTTGTCAAAGATTTTGTCTTGCTGGATCCATAATCAGTGATCTTGGAAGAAAAGTCAAGAGATCAAAAGATGCATGGCATTAGGTAAATCTGTTTTGCAAGACCTCTTAGAGTAGTGAAAATCAGGTGAAGACTTGTTTCCAACAGGCAGCCATCTAAGAGAGATGCCAGATCACTGAATACAATAGATGCACAAGAAAATGTGGTGAAGGAAGCGGATGATGCTTGGCTACCAAAAGATATAACACCTGAAGTCACTGAAGACAATGGGTGCACAAGCAAGTGTGGTGAA
>NW_022103911.1:12764344-12772275 GCF_000313985.2 Echinops telfairi
GTCCAAGTGTTTAACTTTTCCCACATGGGTCTGGTAAGAAGGTGGAGAAAGATACTGATAGGATTTACCTGTGAGTGATTATGAACAGGATTCCCTATAGTGCCATCCTACTGTGTATAAAATGAGCCCTCTGAGAAGCAGGAGGAGGGCTTTCATTACCAGCAAGAGCCAGGAGTGGAGCATCATCTGGACCAGAAATCCTGGCACTGTGAAAGTCCTGGATCCAGAAGATAACTATGCCCTCAGAGAAGCATCAGCAGAACCCGGAGTGCAAACATGGAACAGAGTGATGGACTTGCTGATTCAGGTAGCAAGCTGAGTGCTTTTAAGCAGGAGGCTGGCTTGTGGCATGGGGTGCCCCTGGGCACTTAATAGGGAACATTGGCCTTGCTGATACACAGAAATTGAGTCGAGTGCCTTCGGGTTGAGGCTTACCAGAGTCGGGTGCTTCCGGACACTTAATTTGGAAAGTTGGGTTTGCTGCCCCATGGGACTTGAATTGATTACCTTTGGGTTGCCGTTTACAGCATAGCAATATGCCCCTTTTGGTATCTATCAACAGACCTGAAACTTGGTCACCGGTAAACTACCTTGAGCATTTCTCATTGGCCTTAAAACTTAACATCCTTAATAAATGTGTTAATCACAAATTTTGTCTGTGAGTGTCTGTGTAGTCATCACAATGGATATTAGAGCCTAAAGATAAAAAAGAACATTAATCAAGACAATGCAGCTGTCAAAAAACCAAAAAGACAGGCTAACTGTCATCTCACTTATAAGGGTGTTTGTTTTAAGACAAGCCTTTAAGAACCCAGGATGAAGCAATCTCTTTTCCCATAAACGTTTTCAGTCTCAGAAACTCTACAGAGAAGTTAGATTCTGTTCTGTTCTATACAGGGTGCTATGGGTCAGAATCAAGTTGTTGGCACTGGATAAGTTATAAGCAATGGGTGGACTATACTCTCCAAACTCATTGCCATTAAGTCAGTGCTGACTCATATGACTCTGTGCAGACACAGAAGCCCTGTCGGTTTCTGAGACTCTAACTAGTCTCTCCAGATAACATGTTCAAAGCACATGCAATGAAGTCTCACCACCTTCACTTCTAAGAAGCATTCTGGCTATACTTTTTTCAAGATAGATTTATTTGTTCTTATGGCAGGCCATAACACTTTCCATATTTTTGCAAAGCACCATGGTTCAAAGGCATTGATTCTTCCTCAGTCTTCCTTGTTCAATGTCCAACTTTACAATGCACACGTAGAGTGAAAAGACCATGTCTTGGGTCTGGTGCACCTTCATCCTCAAAGTGACATCCTTGATCTTCAACACTTTAAAGAACTCTATGCAGCAGATTTTCCCAAGGCAATACCTTATTTGGTTCCTTGACTGCTACTTCCATGGACATTGTCTGTAGATCCAAGTAGGATGAAATTCTTTACAACTGCATTTTTCCCTGTTTATTATGCTGTTGTCTATTGGTCTAGTTGTGAGATTGTTTTGTTTTCTTTACACTGAGTTGCAATCTATAGCAAAGGATTCGGTCCTTGGTCTTCATCAATAACCTTTCAAGTTCTTCTCACTTCCAACAAGCAAAGTTGCCTTACCTTACGGCTTGCTAAGATTTAGAGAGATTGATTTACTTTAAATGACAGATGAAATAACAGCAAAAAGACAATTATAAAGCTGCTCTTATAGACTCTAATATTCTCCTGTACTAGACTGACTTTTTAAGACAATGTGATCTAGATGAGAAAGGTACCTCAAACCCATTAACCTATTGATATTTTCTTTATCTTCGCTTCCTTCAGACTTTTATTGATTTGTATTTTGTCTGTGAGTGTCAACCTAGTTTTTCTTCTTTTCTTTTTCTTCTTCAACCCTAGTTTTTCTTCTTTTCTTTTCCTAGCCTAAGTTCATATGGCCATCCATAAATGACTGAATGAACATAACAGAACATAGTTGCACATCACATGTTACTAATAGGCCTTCCTCCAACGTTGATGGTTCGGTTTCTAGGATTATGCGTTCAGCATATAGATTGAATAAGGATGGTATGAGGGTACAATCCTGATTCCTTTCCTGATTTTAAACCCCACATCATTGCCATGTTCTGTGTGAACAAATACCTCCTGGCCCAGGTATAGGTTCCACATGAGCACAACAAGTACTCTCAAATGTCCATCCTTTTCAAGGCTCGTTAAGCTTTTTGTATCCATAATTTGCTAGGACCACCGAGTTAAAGGCCTGTCCACAGTCAACAAAACATGAGCAAATGCCTTTCTGGTATCCTCTGCTGTCAGGCAAAGTCCATTTAATATCAGCAAAATATCTCCAGTGCTATGTTATCTTCTTAACCTTGCTTGAATTGCTGGCAGCTCCCTGTCAATATACTACTAAAACCATTATTGAATGATCTTCAACAAAATTTTACTTGCATGTGGTATCAGTGATATTGTTCAATGATTTCTGCATTCTGTTGTGCAACTTTTCTTTGGAATGGGTAATATTGGTATCCTAAAATAATTTACTTATCCATAAGTTGAAATCATACTTAATACTTATGTTCTGAGTGGCCAAATGAATTTAGTGTAGAAAAAGTTTTGAAATATCAATATCAATAAATTTACGAAGAAAGCTAAGGAAAAGTAGATATTAATAGCCTAACAGGTTTGTGGTGTCTGCCTCATTTGGATTGCATTATTTAAAAAAGTTATTCACGATACAGCAGAATGTTAGGGTCTAGAAGGGCAAGTTTCTAATTGTCCTTTTACTATTATTTCATTTCTCACTTAAAGCAAACCAATTAACCTCTCTAAATCTTAGCTACCTTCTCTTTAAAATTAAGAAATGTATTAAATTACTTCTACGCTTGCCCCTAGCTCTGTCTATGATTCTTATTACATTCTGTGTTGAGACCAAAATCTTTAGAAATGAAAAACAGCCTATTTTAATGACAATGTTACCTTTACAACTGATCGTGCAAACCTTAGAGAGGCAAAAGCTTGAAGGCAATAGAATGAACGGCTTACAATTCCACAGAAAGCTGCGTGTTCACTCCTTACTTCATTCAGGCTTTTATTTAAAATCCCCACTTGAAGAGGGCTTTCCTGATCACCTATCTAAAACAGTCTCTGGAATACCCACTCATGATTTTCTGTACATTTTCATGCTGTCATTTCTTCCTGCGCTCACTGTCTCCACAGATAGTATATCTTTGATGTTTTGAATGTTTATGAGCATTGTACACAATACTTCACATGAGTAGTTTATTGTTTTGGTAGATGTTTGTGTGTTTGTTTAATTCATAGTCTTGCTAGTGGCATGCAAGTTACCCACTGGGCTGCTGCCTGCAAGGCCAGCAGATAAAACCTACCAGACACGCCTTTAGGAGAAAAATGCTCCTAAACTGTCTGCTGTGGTCTCAGTAGTGCGGGGTCGCTATGGACTCAATGTTCCGGGATTGATTTTGGTGGTGCTGCCAGAAGAAGGATGTCTGACGTACAGAAGGTGTAAAATAAATGATTGTGGACTAATAAGGATTTTGGTCAATAGCTGGATCATAAAGGTATTTTGTTGGCAGTTTGTAGGGGGAAAATTAGGCTGAAAAATGAAGTGGTAGTATGCTTATGGAAGGGATTTAACATGCTAACAAACAGCTATTCAATAGAACTTTCTGAGATAATGGCAATATTGTATATCTATGCTGGAACTTTGTTTTATTTAAAGCAAAACTTTTTGATTTAAAATTTGCTTTTATTTTATGCTTACATTTAAACAACCAGTTTTGTTTTGTTTCAAAATGCTTTTATTGGAAGCTAATACCGATATCATATCATTTCATATTTTAGTCACATGAAACAGAATTGTGTATTTGCTACCACCGTCGGTTTCAAAACATCCTCTTCCTTCTTGGACTCCTGATATTAACTCCCCTTTACCCCATCCTTCCCTCTATCCCATAGGAACCGCTATTCTATTTGTTGTGTCACTGGGCTCATCAGTCCTGGGTTGCATATACTGAAAAAAAAAAAAAAAATGACACAAATTCAAGAGGGCTAGCCCCAATGACAAAACACTTGAGAGATAGACCTCAATATGAAAACGAACAAAGAAAACAAAAACAAAACCAGAAAATGTTGAAAGCCAGATCAAGGCCAATGTGTGTCGGACAGAGTGGCATGATTTTAACTGTTCAAGTCAGGTTTCTCATTTTGATCTCCTAGAGCCATCTCTCCAATACTGTTTGGGAACCAGTTTATTCCCATCCCTCATATATGAATAGAGGGAAATCACCAGAGATTTATTTTTTGTGTCATTCTCACAAATGTATCTTGGGCTTCCATTGTCATCCATAGCCTTCTGCAAACAGAATCTCACAATATAGGTTCTAATACTATTCCCTAATTTGGCTTTGTATTATATAGTTTGCAACATTTGGGTTACAGATGTTGATGTGTTTCATCCATGTGGACTTAGTTGGCATCTCAGATGGCTGTCTTTTTGGAAACTAAACCGTCCATGTTGTAAGGCTACTTTCCCCATTGTAACGCACGTGGGTGATGTAGTAGGTTCTTAGTTGAACTGCAAACTGCAAGATCAGAAGTTTGAAACCACCAGGCACTTTGCAGAAAAATGCTGAGGCTTTTGCTCCCATAAAGATTAACAGCCTTGGCATCCCTTAAGGAGTTCTACTCTGTCCTACAGGGTCACTATGAATCAGTATTGACACAATGGCAGTGAGAAATAGTGAGTTGTGCAGTTTAAGTCATTTGAAACATGGTCACAAAGTCACAGAAAATGATGAAAGTTTGGGGAGTAATGAGAAAATGGCATGCGGGCCACATTTAAGTACCTCTAGTTACAGTAGTGTGGAGAATCCAACCTCACACCAGCCCAAGGTCATTTGCCACAAGGCAGAAGTCAGGTGCTCCATCTTTCACCACCTTTCACTGTATTCTGACATGAAACATTCCTCCCACAACACTCTTCTTCTCTGGTGTGTTCCATAATCCATGGCAGTGGACACACGTTGCAATAGCTGCCCCATTTAATACTCTTTGTGTGTGTGTGTGTGGGGGGGGTATCTCTCACCTAGTAACTAGGGGGGGGGGATTACAAAGAAAATGGATGATGGGGCCATATCAAGCAATTTCAGTTCACCAGAAATAGGAACAAAAATGTAATTAGATTATCTACCATCAATCAGTCAACTATTCTATTTAAAGATGTTGAGGCTAATATTTAGAATTAACTGGAGCAGAGAGCAATTGGAAGTAAAATGCCCAGATGCAGACTTATAAAAGTCTATATAGAGACAATTTGATGACGCTAATTAAAGCAATAGCCGGTGTGAAAGGAAAGGAACACATTGGAAACACTGCAGAGTCACATGTACACGATTCTGATGTTTGATACTATAACACCTTTGTTTGCTTCTGGGGATGATAATTTAACAATGGAACTTTGACTGTGAAGCTAAACTATACCATACGAAATTCATTGATGGAAAAATTCTAGCTCCTTTTCCATCCAGGAAAACGAAAACCCCAATTGTCATGTGAAATATAAATGCATGACTAGCCATTATTTTTTAAAGCTATTGCTACTTGTCTGGAAAAAATAAACAAACAACAATCAAGTCCCAAAAAAATAGGTTATAACAAGTTGCTATTGAATTAGAGCTGTGTCTCAGACAGGGTGCCATGTAGCAACAATGAAAAATACAACTTTCCTCTAGTTCCTAAATGCTTCCACCTGCCCCCCACCTCACTATCATGATCCAAATTCTACCTTGCAAGTCTGGCTAGACCAGAGGATGTACACTGGTACAGATAGGAACTGGAAACACAGGGAATCCAGGGCAGATGATCCCTTCAGGACCAGTGGTCTGAGTCACGATACTAGGAGGGTAGAGGGAGGGTGAGTTGGAAAGAAGGAACCGATTATAAGGATCTATATGTGACCTCCTCCCTGGGGGACGGACAACAGAAAAGTGGGTGAAGGGAGACGTCGGGCAGGGCAAGATATGACAAAATAATAATTTATAAATTATTAAGGACTCATGAGGGAGGGGGGAGGGAAGGGAAAAAATGAGGACCTGATGCCGGAGCTTAAGTGGAGAGCAAATGTTTTGAGAATGATGAGGACAATGAATGTACAAATGTGCTTTACACAATTGATGTATGTATGGATTGTGATAAGAGTCGTATGAGCCCCTAATAAACTGATTAAGCCCCTCCCCCTAAAAAAGGAATTAGAGCTGTGTCTAAAGTTCAGTATTTGATAATATAGGTATTATATCTATATCTAGCTACAGAGTGTATTGTGTGTGTACATGTGTGGTTTGGTAATTTAATGTAATATATTTCCCAAAACTATTCCTCAATCTTTTAGACAAAAGAATACCTAGAGCAAACAAGTACATGGCGTGTGTGTGTGTGTGTGTGTGTGTGTGTGTGTGTGTGAAGATGATGAGGGATGAATGTGTGTGGGCGGATACATATTTATGTTAACTTACCTTTGAAACCATGATACCTTTCTATCATAACACAAGGAAGACTTTTCCCATATTGGCAACTGTTTTTATTTGGTTGGCAGGTTTCAATGGGTCTGAACATGAATAAAAGCAAATTACTCCACTGGGTGAAAACCTCACGAGCTTCCACTTGTAAAGACGAAGCATTAACTAACAGATGTAAAAAATCCAAATGATGATTTAATGTTTCATCAATAAAAAAGACCTGACCCATATTTGCACTGTTAAATTCTCAACATAAAAAGTCATTTAATGAGTTAGTCAGAACTTAGAAACAAATAAAAATTCAAGGTAAGACTAAAGATTTTTGGCATTGTTTTTTAAAGCAGGGAGAAACATGTATTCTGTGATCAAGATCTGTAATTTCCATATTAAAGTCAAAGGTACATATCCCTAGATAAGTAAAAACTAAAGGAAATGTCACACAATTCATGTTTAGAATAATACTACATTTTGAGAAAATTTCCTCTTCTACTGATAATTACCACATCAGAAAATAGAACCAATGCTATTCCAGCTTAACAAAGCATGACTTCAGTAGAAACCTCTAAAATTCTTTATAATCAAAAGTGGAAATCATATGGTTTTTGTTTGTTTTGCTTTTATCCTCATCAATAGGCAATTAGAAGATTCTGCTCCATGAAAATTTGTGCAGGAGAAATTTTCTGTAGATACTGATATTTCAGAGTCCTTGATGAAATACGACCAGTTCCCTTTTTGCCCTGAGGTACACCCTTCCTAAATGATCCATGCGAACTGAGCATCCAATCCACTCTTTCATTCTGAGCACTGATCCAGATTTTCAATTTTGCATTTAAAAACCAAATGGATAGACAATGAAAATCACTTGCAGAAGAAATTTTAAAAACAAAAATGGACAAAATCAATAAGCATAAAATAGGATCACGGAAAACAACCAAAAAAAGTGGACTTCAGAAGGAAATCCAAATAATATTTTCAGGGATCAAATAAGTATTACATTCCTATAAATATCATTAGATTATTGAAAAGTTAAATTTAGGATAAATGACAGAACTCTTAGAAATTTTATATATATAATTATGGACATAAAAAAATCCACTAGAAGGTTGGGAAGATCTAGTTATAAACGCTCTTATACAAAAAAAATTGGAAAATAGATTTAAAAAGTAGTATAATTAGGTGATTTACTTATGCAATAGAATTTGGGTGGGTGGGGGGGGAAGAAAATATAAAGAAGAAAATATCAGCAAAAATTAATAGTAAAATATTTCTTAGTACTGAAGGATGCTTTAGTTGCTCTTTAGAAAAGCTTGATGTTTTTAAGGATTTTGTCTTGCTTGGATGCACAAGCAATGCTCACGGAAGGAGCAGATCGGTGATAAATGGATGAGCTACCTTAGGTAAAGCTGCT
>NW_022103911.1:12772763-12775736 GCF_000313985.2 Echinops telfairi
ATTTTATATGTTGAAATTTCAGAATACCAGACAAAAAGAAAAATCTTCTGAAACAATAGATCACATTAAACAGGTAGGGATTTGCAAGCAGAATGGAATATGACTTTTTAAGAGCAATGGTGGAAGCTAGAAGAAATGAACAATACCTTCGATATTCTAAAGAATAAAAAATTCTAAAGTAGAATTATATCATCAGACACATCTGATATTTTGTAATATCTTCCCGATGTTTGGAATAACAGAAAACTATAACTTCTATGAGATCTTTTTTATAAATTTCTGAAAGATGATGTTGATCTAAGATTAAGGTATAATGTGTTCTTTTTTTTTAAATCATTTTACTGGGGGCTCGTACAACTCCCACCACAATCCACACATACATCCATTGTGTCAAGCACATCTGTACATCTGCCGCCATCATCATTCTCAAAACACTTGCTTTCCACATGAGCCCTTGGTATCAGCTCCTCATTTTCCCCTCCCTCCCCGCTCCCCCCTTCCTCATGAACCCTTGATAATTTTCAAAGCATCACCATTTTGTCATATCTTACACTGTCTGACGTCTCCCCTCACCCACTCCTCCATCGTCTGCCCCCCAGAGAGGAGGCTATATCCAGATCTTTGTAATCGGTTCCCTCCTCCACCCCACCTTCCCTCTATTCTCCCAGCATCGCCACTCTGACCACTGGTCCTAAAGGGATCATCTGCCTCAGATTCCCTGTTCTTGTTAGCTACCATTGAGTCAGTTCCCATCCATAGCAGCTTTATGCACAATATAGCCAAAAACTACCCAGTCCTGCACCAGCCTCACTATAGTTCCTATAGTGAATCCATTGCTGCAGTCACGGTGTCAATCCATCATCTTGAGGGTCTTCTTATCCTTCATAGTCCCTCTACTTTACCAAACATAATGTCTTTCTCCAGGGACTGGTCTTCCCTGAAAACATGTTGAAAGTATGTACGAATAAGACCCATCATCCTTGCCATGGAGGGTACTCTGGCTGTATCTCTTCCAAGACAGATCAGCTTGTTCTTTTAGCAGTCCATGGTACTTTCAGTATTCTTATCTAGCATCAAAATTTAAATGCATTCAATCTTCCATCTTCTTTATTCAATTTCCAACTTTCACATGCATATGAGGTAACTGAAAATACCATGGCTTGGACCAGACACATCTTAGTGCTCAAAGTAACATCCTTGGTTTTCAATACTCTAAAGAGGTCTTTTGCAGATTTACCTAATGCAACTTGTCTCTTGAGGCCTTGACTGCTGGTTCCAAAGGCATTGATTATGGATCAACTAAGACAAAATCCTGGACAACTTCAACCTCTTCTCCATTCATTATGATATCACCTATTGGTCTAGTTGTAAGGATCTTGGTTTTTACATTGAGATATGTAATTCATACTGAAGACAACATCCTTGATCTTCATCAGCAAATGCTTCAAGTCCTCCTCACTTTCAGCCAGCAAGCTTGTGTCATCTGCATACCACAGGTGGTTCAGAAGCCTTCCTCCAATCCTGTTGTCACATTCTCCTTCATATAAACTAACGTCTCTGGTTGCTTTATCAGCATACAGATTGAATACTTATTGTGAGAGCTCAAAACCCTGTTGAATACCTTTCCTAATTTTAAACCATGCTGTATTCCCTTGTTCGGTTTGCACAACTCCCTCTTGATCCACGTACAAGTTCCACATAAGGATAATCAATTGTTCTGGAATTCCAATTCTTCCCAAGGTTAACCATAGTTTGTCAGGTTCCACATAGTCAAATGATTTGGTATAGTCAATAAACACAATTAAATATCTTTCTGGTATTCTCTGCTTTCAGCCAACATCCTCTGACATTCAGCAAAGTAACCCCCATCTGACATCAACAATGATATACTTTGTTCCAAGTCCACTGCTAAATCTGGCCTGAACCACTAGTGGTTCCCTATCAATGAGTTGCTGCAAGCATTGTTGGATGGTCTTCAGCAAAATTTTATTGACATATGATAGCAGTGGTATTGTTATATAATTTGAGCATTCAGTTGGGCTACCTTTCATTGGAATTAGTACAAATATGGATCTCTTCCAGCTAGTTGGCCAAATAGCTGTCTTTCAAATATCCTGGTATAGACAGGTGAGTACTTTGAGTGCTTCATTTGCTTAATGAAACATTTCAATTGTTATTCCATCAATTTCTGGAGACTTATACTTGGCTAGTGATTTCAGTGCAGCTTGAACTTCAGCATGAATAATCTAGAAAGCAGCTACATAATCTAGAACTTCAGCTTGAATAATCTAGAAAAGAGTTAAATACTAAGGGGCCGGCCCCAAACCCAACTACTACATGGAAACCTGTCCCTCCCCCCAGAGGAATTTATTTCAAAGGACAGCACTGAACATGCAGCTCCAGGAGAGGGACATATCTGATCAGAGCACACAGGAGCAGATGAAGTGGGAGGAGGAGAGTGTGGAGCACATCCAGGCCCACCAAACCTTGAGGATGAGGTTCCTGATTAGAGCAACCAGTCCACAGAGAGGACCACATGGCCGGCCCCACTGTGAGACACCACGTCCCTCACTGACCCATAGCTCTACAGGGAACAACACCAGAGACACATTGTGGGGATTGGGCCCGATCTGATCTGGCCACAACGAGGCAAAACACTAAGGGGGTGCAACAGAACAACAAGGGAACAGAGTGGCGAGGTCCCCAGGGAATGCCGAAGGTAGACTTTGGGGCCAGGGCTTGGTACCCCAACAGACTGGACTAGAAAACACTCCAAAAGGTCAACAAATAGTCCTTGAACTAACTATAAGATTTTATTTCTTGTTGTGTTTTGTTTTCATTTTTGTTTTTTGTCATTGTTTGTTGTTGTTGTTGTTGTTTTGTATATTGTTGCTTGCTTTAGCTCTGTCTTTTTTTGTGTGCATATTATTGTCTCCGCAGGTCTGTCTAAATAAGATAGGCTGGATGAACAAT
>NW_022103911.1:12776820-12801755 GCF_000313985.2 Echinops telfairi
TCCTAAGAGAAATTGTATAAGGTTTTTGGCAAGCTTGGCATAATAAGCATAAACAAATTTAACACACGACAAAAATTTAACTTCAAAAATTATTCAGTTAGTCAAAAACAAATACAAAAGTTTTCATTCCTAGTACATGATGTAAGTCAAATATAAACAAATGTCTGTGTTCCATAATGTATGCATTGAATTCAATTTAAAAAAAAATGTGTTGTTGGTTTTGCTGTTGCTTCCGACTCACAGTGACCTCGTGGGTGCAGAGTAGAACTGTGCTCTGTAGAGTTGCCAAAGCTAGGTGTGACTTTTCAGAGAAAGGCTCTGGGTGCAACCAAATCACCAAGCTTTGGACAGTAATCTAGTGTTTATTTGTGCTACGTTGAACTCCCTCCGAATTATAATTGGACAATATAAAAATATATTTCAAAAAAAGATTGTTGTTCTTGAGCAAATTTTGACTCATAGAGACCCTCTTGGACCGAGTAGAACTGCCCCATATGTTTCAGAGGTGCAGTAGTGTATATGAAAATGAACTGCCACACCCACAGAGACTAGTGGATATGAATCACTGACCTTTCGATAAGCATCTAAGTTTTGAACAACTGTACCACAAAGACTTCTTTCTATAAGTACTGTTAAACTTCAAATAAAACTGTATACACATGTATGTGTGTGTGATTCAAATGTACATATAAAAATCCCATTATCCTTTCATTCCATTTTTCCATGAACTTTCTGATGTATCTTCATAGCATAAACTTAAATATGAAGTGCAATAAAATGTAGCGTAATAAAAATAAGGAATTATATTTCTCTATATATCAGCAGACCATTAACAAAGCTTCTATTGTGAACCAAACATAATCTAATTCCACAGAGTAGACTCTAATTTACATTGAACCTAAGGGACAGAGGGGCTGGTTGGGTCAAGCTACTGGCATTTCATAGTTAGCTACCATGCTTTAACCAAAGTGCCACCAGTGTTCTTGTCTAATATAGACATGAATCCAGCTAGGTTCTCTATAGACCACAGTCACACACACACACACACACACACACACACACACACACACGATTTATTTTTAAGAATTGGCTCACATAGTTGTAAAAATGGTTTATGCGCCTCTTGTTCAAGTCGGTGAGTCGGATGTTAAGATGAAGGCTTTTCCTAACTCCTGTAACTGCCAGGACTAATAAACTTGGGAACAGGAACACAAATCAGGAAGCAGGAAGATGAACAAGGAAGACCATGCCTGGTGAATGCACAGATGGATGAATACAAGGTCAGCAGGTCTGATGGCAGGGTCAGATTGCTCCCACAGTTGGCAGGCAATATGCCAGACCATTGACTCAAACCCAAGGAATTAGAGGTCAATGAACCATGTACAGGATACACATCAGCAAGAAGCAAAAAAGCTTTCCACTGTGTCTACTTATGTAGGAAGTAGGCTACATCCTTGAGGAAGCATCATCAGTGCTGTGACTTGATTAAGGAGTCACATTGTATACGAGGCTTTCTACATCTGCTACCCTGTCCACAATAGATCCCATCATGTAATTTTACACATGATGTTAGATCACATCATGGAGGAGGCCTCTACTCCCAGACTGCTGAGAATTCTGGCCCCGCCAAGTTGACATAAAATCTAACTATCACAATACATGTAATCTCAAATAGATAAATCAAGAAAAATAAAAACATATAATTCAAAATAACAGGAGAAGTAGCTTCTAAATTTGAACATATCTACCCTTGAAGATTTGGTGTATGTGGTGGGGAGAAGAACAGACAATCCCTTTTGCCTAAACATCAGATCGATATTTGTGGTAGTTTAGTAAATTAAGAACTACACTTGAAAATTGTATTAGAAATTCTGATACTTTGGAAGATATTAAGAGGTGAAACAAATAATTATAGAAAATAAACCCTAAGATTAAGAAATGCATTGTAATTGTCAGATTCAATGACTTAAAAACAATGGTACTATTTCAAAAACATTGAAAACCACTTGATTTCCAACTGAATATATTTTTACCATCTAATTTTTACACTATTCATATGTTTTGAAATACTCTTTGCACTGTGTCAGTATATCAAGTTCAATGCTCAATTCAAATTATGTGAAGTTCTAAATAAATGAAAATTGAATTGCTAAAGAACAGATGCTAAACAGCAAAATATGAAAAATTCATAAACTCTGCCTTTGAATTTAGCTGAACTAAAACTGAAAATAATCTCCAATTAAAAAGCAAATAAACAAACTTCTATTATATAGAAAAAAGAAATATAGTCCAGTATTTATCTGAAGTTGAGGTATGAATCAGACTAGTAAGAATATATGCCATTATTTCACTAGTATTTCATGAGGAGACTTCAATTCTATCATTTATGTATTCCTACTGTCTGTTAATTATAAGAAAAGTTACCCTTTGGTGTTTAATTAAAGTGAGAGTAAAATGAAAACATACTGGGTTTGGTCTGATGTAATATATTTATAGAGGTGAAAACTTAAAGTAAAATTGAATGGGTTACAGGAAATCAAATGGGCTTAAGGATTTAACTATAACCATGGAATAAAAGGTTATTCATTTTTGCAAATTCAAAGCACTCTCTGGTGAGTCTAATTAATGAATAAAATTCTTGTTTCTTTTACAATAGACCTTTAAACTATTTCTACTCAGTAGTCTTAAAATGATTGCACTAGGAGGTACTGTAGTTATTGAGCTGAAATGGCAGCTGCTGTTTAGCTTAGTATTTTTTCAAGCCCATAAACAAACCAGTAACTTATATTTGGTCTTAAAACATTTTTCCAGTGGCAACTCCCCTCTGCTTTGTTTCTCCCTAAAAGTTTAATCTAATTTAGAGTATTCAGAGGGGAAAGAATTAGGATTCTTTTAAACATAATTAAAAGAAAGATGTCTTTTATTCCCTTGGTGTTAAATTAGAACTGCCCTTTAAAAAAAATTAAGCAGAAGTAAAGTTCATCTTAGTAAATTCTATCTGGAGAAGGAACGACCAATAAGTAAAACAAGCTTAGCTTACCTGTGGTTTAGTAAATATCCATATGAAAAGAAAATTAAGGAGCTTTAAAACTGCCCCATGAAATGTTAGATGAATGTTAACCTTTCAAATCCTTCACTGATAAAGATCAATAAGACATATTTTCACATTTAAGTATCTCTTTATCCTTAAGATATATTTACAAACAAGGCTGAGAGTGACTATAGATATTACTTTGACAAAAGTCTATAGTCTGGAATTTTATTTTTGTGTGGGGTCATTGTGGAGCAAACAAAGCTAAACTAAAGTAAGGAGTGGAGGGAAAGAGATGTAATTTTTTCCCCAAATCCTCTGGTTTAATTATTAAAGGAAGTCCTTCCGATTTTTCACAAGATTCTTTTAAGGATACAGATAGGCTAAATACACAGGGGACCTTGTGTTTCATAATTATTTACATTTCTTCAAGAAAAATATTCCATGAAATTTAACAATCCAGCTACAGAAACTAAGACATAGTTTCAATGTTATATAATGAAACTAAGTTAGAAACATTGTATAAGCAAACAAGTATGCAAAACAAATAACTATATAGGTTGTACTGGAGTTCATTGAATATGGATATAAGACTAAATTTAAACATGCTATTTCAAACATTGAGAAGGATTTAAAATATACATTAATTCCATTGTAGAGCTATAAAGAACATAATACTCCTTAAAAAAACAAATAAACCAAACCTCATGAGTTGCAGCAAATCAGGCATGGCAAGTAAGTATGCTAAATATAGGTGGAACAAATTCTTTAAAAATAGAGTGAACATAATCTGTAATGGTGTAATTTATCTGCAAAATAAAAAATAAGAAGTGAATCTGTGCTAATTATTTTTTAAGACAAGCCTAAAAGCAAATGCACTGTCACAGAGTTGACTCGGAATCACAGAGACTCGATATAGGGTTTCGAGGGTTTGTAAATGTTCAAGGGGGACAGTCTCATCTTTCCCTTGCAGAGCGGCTCCTGGGTGTGAACCATGATCTTGTGGTGAGAAGTCCACTGTGTAATGACAGCACCTCCTTAAAAAATCATCAAGCCTTCCCAAAAGTATTGATCTGTAAATATTAAGATCATTGTGACTGAAGGAATTCAGAGAAGAGACAGCAGAAGTGTTTGAATAGAGCCATTGAGTTTACTAAAGGGTTAGGTCTGACAGGACTGTAAAGACAGGTGCTTCAGCTAGTCTGAGAGCAGAGCACTGGATGGAAGAACAAGATTCTTCTACTGCTGAGGGCAGACCTGTTATTGGCTCACTGCTCAGCAGACTTTCTGGTATTGGCTGATTTTAGGTAGCATATGTCCCATTTACGGATAACGCTGATCCACTTCTGGTTCAGGCTGTGTCCTTATTGTCTGGCCAGGGCCCATGCTGGATTCTTCCTCCCATTCCAAGGGTCAATTCTGTCTCATCTGGGGTCTGAGCACATCTTCTGCTAATATCAGTTCACACCCTTAATGGCCTCCCGCTCCAAATGTGTCCTTTTTGCATTCTACCTCCCTTTGTCATCATAGTAACTGCCCCTGTGGTAGAACTGCCCCGTGGGTTTTTGAGACTGTAATCCTGTATGGAAGTAGAAAACCTTGTATTGTTCCCATCATGCAGCTGAAAGTTTTGAAGGGCTGACCTAGCAGTTAGCAGCCCAATGCTTACTCACTACACCACCAGGGTCTCTGAGTTGGAATTAACCTGATGGCAATGAGTGGGGGGTTTTTTGGGGGGGAGGGGGATGGGGGATGTGGGTTAGGAAGGGAGCCAACTGAGAGCCCAATTATTAAACATCAGACTAAAAACTCTATCCACATGCCCATTGAGCCTGTAGTTCTCTTGCTCATTCTAGGGAGTAGTGGATATGTTCTTGAATTTGGTTTGTTTGGTTTACCCGGAAACACATGGCACAAATCCCACCTTGGGCTTATGCCAGCATGTCTAGACCTCCCCAACTCTAAATGAAATTGGTGGAGAATTGATCTGAGCCTTCACTACAAGAAAACTCCAGGGTAGATTTTTCCTGAGGGGACCACTCCAAGGGCTTCCGGAGCAGTTCCTGTTCTCTCCACTAGGGGGCTGATTCCAAATGAACAGGTGAACGGGTCCCTTTCTTTTGTCCATTGTATGTGTGGCTCTTATGTAATAGGCGTGACACATCCCCAGGTAAAAAGCCCTGTCCAAACTCACTGCTCTCAAGTCGGTTCCAGCTCATAGTGACCCTTTAGGACAGGGTAGAATGGCTCCCGTGGGTTTCCAATACTGTAGCTCTTTACGTGAATAGAAAGACTTGTCTTGCTCCTGCAGAGGCTGGCAGTTTCAAACGGTTGACCTCATAGTTTGCAGCCCAATGTGTAACCTCTACATCATCAGGGCTCCTCAGACAGATGTACTACAGACAAAAGATATTCGGGGACCCAAGACATGCTACTTCATAGTCATCACCCAGGTGTATGCTTCCAAAAGTAAGTGTTATCAAGGAAGCAACCGTTAGAGGGCTGAAAGAGGAGGTGGTGTATGAATGGAGTTGTCAGGTAAATTTTCCCAAAGCATGACTGGCTAAGTAGTGTTAATGAACGCTTTCCCTTCTGATTTACTAGAAATAAGGACGTGGTTTTCTGTCCTTATGCTTCCCTACTTAGAATTGTCCATCAGGGATAAATGTGTGCATCCCAAGGGTCTCCCTTGGCAAAACATTTCCTTGTAATTTAGACTCTAAGAGATGGAAATATTGGGGGGAGGGGGGAGGTAGTTAATTTGCAAAGGGGATCTGGGAAGACAGAAGGTTTCCTGTTGGTAAAATGGGTGCCTACAACAGTCTTTCAGGATGAACAGCTCGGGGCTTCCTCTGGGTTCCCTAGGGGGATCTGGGAAGAGGGAAAGTTTCCTGTTGGTGTAATTCGCTCCTGTCACAATTTTGCAGATGAATAGCTCAGGGTTTCCACTGGATGCCCTTTATTGAGGGCAGAGGAAGGGAGACAAAGATAGGAGGGGGTGTTAGTGTACATTAGTCCTACAGCAGGAACTTCATAGTTGTGGACCACATATACATGCTGGAATGCAAAAGGACTGACCATGCACCCTTAGAGGCCAACTAAGGGTCTCTAACTAAATCCAACATTAGTTGTTTTAAGAGGTGTTAGTTGGAAGATTAACTGAAGGGTAATCCTTTCTTTTCGGTATCTGATGTTTTAGTGCTGTCCATAAGGTTTCCAGTGGCTAATCCCTCAGGAGTGGGTACCCTATTCTTTCTTCATAATCTGTTCTTCGTCTGGAAGTTCTGCTGAAATGCCTCCACTGTGGGTGAACCTGCTGGTATTTGAAACATCGGTGACTTAACTTCCAGAATCACAGCAATGCACAATCCACCACAACACACAAACCGCCGATTGCAAAAGGGGATGCAAAAGGGGGAGATAGCAAATAAAGGCAAGATGCAAAGTAATAGTTGGTGCTTTAAGGGATTCCCTTCTCTGATGCAAGTTGGATCTGATCAACATTTTCTGTATTTTTGTTTGTTTGTTCACATTAGAGTTTATTTCAGATATTTTATATTGTTGAGGTTCAGTCACTCTCTTTAATTTGGATTATATTTTTTCCTGTTTTTAGGTATATGCAACCCAGGATTGATAAACCACAGGGACAGCAAGTAGAAGAAGGGTTTCAGGGAGGTGGGGATGGGGGTGGGAAGGGAGCCAATATCAAGGAGTCCAGGAAGGAAACAAGTGTTTGAAAATGAATTGTGGTGCAAATTGTACATTACTGCTTGATGTGGTTGAACTATGGAATGTTATATGTATTAATTCCCAATTAAAATAAAATATTGATAAAATCAGGAAAGATGTGTTTAAAAAAAGTATATCAATAATTCCCTTTATTCTTTCTCTGGCCTTTGGTCAGATGGGTTATCGCTTCCTGCTAAAGAAAAAAATAGGGACCTTGAGTCTAATTAAAATGAATTTAGCATAAAGTACTGGACCTAGAATTTCAGTTCCCCGTGCATGTGTATTAAGCTGGTACTTGATCTATGTTAGTCCCATCTGATTCTCTTTTGAAAAATAGTGCTGTAATAAAGATATGTCCCTTGGTATTCGTAGAGGTTACTTGAGTTCTAACTTTGCTCAGAATGCCTTTCCCTAGTAATAGAGAGGGACATTCAGGCATAACTACAAAGTGGCATTTTGAGGTCAGCACTGTGAAAGCAGATCTCATGTCTAAAAGTAAATTTATAGGCTTTCTGGGTACTTCAAGGGTTACCCTAGGCTGCATCCCATTGATGTGATTGTTATTAGAAGGAGCTGGCCAAACAGCCCCAATCGTTCTAGGCCTTGCTATTTAAGGTTATCTACCCCAAGTCCTTCTGGTCTCCATGACAGTTCCTCTTCCAATGACCAAACTTCTGGCATAAAGGGCACAACTTCTAGGGATGCCTTAACTCGGGGCACACTTGATTCCAGGGTCTGGGTTTCCCACATCTGTGACAGTTCGTATTAGGAGTGCCCTTTTTGCAAGATAGTGGTTAAATTGTCCCATTAACGGAGTCTGCCTATTCTTGCATCTCTCCTTCAAAATGACTGTCTGTTCCTCTTCACATCCCTATTAAAGAACAACAAGAAAGCCTCTTTTAATACAGATCCATGGAAGTCACTGGACCCATTCCTAATTTTTGTATTTTTTTCCCTGATAACTGAGGCAGGTTGAGTTATAAACTTACCTTTTAATGCAGTGGTTCTCAAATTTCCTAATGCCGTGATCCTTTCATACAGTTCCTCATGTTGTGGTGACCCCCCCAACCATAAAATTATTTTCCTTGCTACTTCATAACTGTAATTTTGCTTCTGTTATGAATTGGGCAACCACTATGAAAGGGTCTTTCGACCCCTAATGGGGTCAAGAACCCACAGGTTGAGAACTGCTGTTTTAACACCATCTCCTCCCCAGGTTCCTTGGGGGTCTAGGTTAGTATGTTTCATAAGAGCCTTTCGAAGAAGGCCATTGGATTCTCCTGAAGGCCTTGTCAATGGTTGCTATATTGTTATAATAAATTGGCTTCTTTTAAAAATTGTCATTCCATGTAAAAATCAGAAGAGGACATGGTTCCTTGACCATTTTCTTCTGTTGAATCAATCTACTGTAGATGGGCATAGATATTGCTTCTGTCCCTAGCAGATAGTTACAATTTTGAAGATATATATCATTGGCACATGCTATGGCCTTTCTCTTAATACACTCATTCTCAGAGAAGGTTAAAGCCTCCTGAAAGGTAAAAGTAATGTGTCTTTCCCAGACAAGTCAAAGGTTAAAGTTATGTTTCTCCATTCCTTATTGAATTGGTGGGGTTTTCTATAAAAATCCCATATTTAACTTTATGCTTTTTTAAGTCTTGCATGATGAATGGGCTTGCACTCTATCCCACCTGGCCCTGAGTTTTATCATAAATGTAAAAGTTGAGGGTACTTGACCTTGGACTGTGGCTTGGGCTCCCCCTGCCTAGAAGCATTGTTTCCACTGGAACTTGAGACTTGAAGGAGCTGCTGGTTCTAGTGGGAAAGGAGCTAATAGCTCTCCATGTGTGGAGACTGAGAACTTGATTCTACACCCTTAGGGTCTGGTTTATTCTTTCCCAAGCTTAGTAAGAGGGGGAACAATCTTAATTTTTTTTTTGCATATTTGGGAGCATTCTGCAGTACCATGAAGGCCTGTACAGAAGGGGGTTTTGTCAACTTTCCTTGCAAAATAAATTTAGTTCTAAGATAGTATCATAATTTGATCTATCATTTTCAGATAAAATTTCCTCACTCCTTTGTACTGAGGTCAATCAATATTACCAAATAATATCAGTCTTTTTCTTTTTAGGGTCCGTGGATAAAACCAGTCTCAGTTCATAAGAATGTATTGCAAAGACATCTCTGAAGGCACTGAATTCTGAGTTCCCATCTTAAAGGAAGTAGAGAAGATGATGTAGTGTAGACATGCCCTACTCCTCTACCTGTGCTACATACCGTTTGGAGAGGAAGTACCACTAGAACTTGGGTTCCCAGAATTAATAGTCTTACTGTGTACTCTGTGTCCCTCTCAACTATACCCTGATGAAGCATTCATCTCTACTCCTTCTGCACCTCTGATATCTTTGTGTCAGGGTCCTAAGGGAACCCTGTATACCCTCTAGATAGCCCACCCCCATCACAGGGAATAAAAGTTGTTGGTTAGCTCTGGATGGCTACTGAATTCTATAACAATACAGGAATTGGAGGAAGGAGATTGTTGAAGACATTTTTTGCAAGGCTTCTAGGATTCTTTTAAAAATTGCCTGCCCAGTAAAGCTTATCCTTTGAGGGCCAGAAACCTCTCATTAGACTCACGGAGTAACTAGCTGGTGGGGGGGGCGGGGGCTAGGATTTGTCAATTCATGGAAGAGATTTCCTTAATGGCTTGTGGCTGGTGCCTCACAGCAACTCTGTAGGGCAGGATAGAACTGTCTCCTTTAAATTTCTGAGCCTGTTTGCAAGAGTAGAAAGCCTTCTGAGCCACCATTTCTCCTCTTCCTCATTGCCCTGATATGTGTACCTGTCATCATTAATGTGATTCTACTTAACTTTACATAATTGTGGCTCACTGTCTTGAAATCATTCTGAGAATATATTTTAAATACCTCTGCCTTATTAAAACAAGAACGGGCAACACCGTTTAACCTTTTCTCATTTATTTTCATCATTATGGACATAGGTAGAGTTTCGCTGAATTATCTAGATTTCGTTTCTATGTGACCAAAGCTACTGATGCTTCTGCCTACATTCTCACGGCCATCTATTATTATTAATTCTGATGATGAAGATGATTTTGCTAATTCTTGTTAAACCAACTCAAAGCAAGCCTGTAGGAAAAAGAAGCACTGCTAACTTGGGTTTCTGAGACCGTAACAATTTAGGGGAGTAGAAAGCCTCCTCGTCAATATGCAGTAGAGCAGCTGGTGGGTTTGGACAACTGACGGTGCTGAGCAGCCCGAAGCATAACCAGCTCCTTGGGAAGGTGTTAGGAATACCAATTCTTGGGCCTCCCTGAAACCTATACCAGCAGAGAAAAATGCTTTTCTAGTTACTTTGATGAAATGCAAGTTTAAGAAGCAATCAAAAAATATTCGCCTGTCAAAAATACATTATAATGTCTACGGAACATAAGTTTTATTCACAGCTCAATTATAACTGGCTTTGGCCATAAAAGCATTGTTTAGCCATAATATCTTTCCTTTTCCTTAAGACCTATTTTCTGAACTTGCAGATTTTTGCTTTTTGGAAGTAGTTAACATTTCCAGAATCTGACGTAAATGATCTCGTAGATTGAAAAAAATGAATATGATGCTCAGCTTCAGGTTGCAGCAATAGAATCACCATAGAAATAAAACCCATGACCTGGCTGAGCTTTTGAGATCAGACAAGATACAGTGTGCACAACGTGGTCTGAGTGTAGACTTTACTTCTGACTCTAAGTTTTGTTCATTCAAAAACCTGAATTCGTCAGGCTCACAGGCGGGGAGCTCTGGAGGTGCAGAGGCAGGGGATTCTTTTCTGGAGCTCTTCTGGCCACAGCCCCCAACTCCGACCAAACCAGCATTCCCTACATGGTCTGGCAAGAAGGTGGAGGGCATATGGATAGGATTCACCTGTGAGAAACTGCAAACAGGCTTTCTTAGCGTGTCCGCCTGCTGTGTCTTCAATGAGCCCTCTGGGAAGCAGGAGGAAGGCTCTCATTACCAACAAGCGCCAGAAGCAGAGCACAACCTCTGGACCTGAGATCCCTGCTCAGTGAATCTCCTGGATCCAGAGGACAGTTATAACACCAGAGGAGCAGCAGCAGAACCAGGAGCAAGTGCATGGAACAGAGTGCTGGACTTCCCAACCCACAGAGCAAGTAAAGATTGAATGCTTTTGTGCAGGAGCTGGCTTGTGGAGTGGACACTTCATCAGGGAGGTGGCCCTGCTGTCCCACGGAAGTAGAGCTGAGTGCCTTTGGGTTGAGTGGGGTGTCTCTGGGCATGTAATTCAGGGAATAAGGTTTGCTTACCCATGGACCTTAAGCTGAATGCCTGTGGGTTAAAGCTCATAGCAGAGTGGTGTGTCTTTTGGGCAATTGTTAGCAGACTAGACAGAACTTTGTACCATGTGCTGAGAAATAATCCAAGCCTGAACATTTCTCATTGGCATTCCAACTTAACTTCCTTAATAAACCCTTTGATCATGAACTTTGTCTGAGTCTGTGTGGCTATTACAATGGATATATATTACATAAATTATAGATAGATACACATTATAGAGCCTTATTGAATTATAGAAATCAGTACATGTGGGGTAGTGGGTTACAAATTGGGCTTTTAACTGTGAGGTCAATAGCTCAAAACCACCTGCTCCATGGAGAAAGTTGAGACTTTCTACTCCTATGAAAATTTACAGGCTCAGAAACACAGGGCCAGTTCTACTGGGTCCTATAGTGTTGCCCTAAACCAAATCCTCTTGATGGCAATGAGTGAGTGAGTGAGTGAGTGAGTGAGTGAGTGAGTGAGTGAGTGAATGAGTGAGTGAACCGTGAGTCAGTGAGTGATGATCTCAAGCACTCTAATGGTGCTGTAGTTTAGGTTCGGGGCTGCTAACTGCAAATGTAAGCTATTAAAATCAACTAGCTGCTCTACAGGAGAAAGATAAGGCTGTCTACTCCCCCAAAGTCTGATAGTCTCAGAAACTTGACATAGGGTCTCTGTGAGTCTGAATAGGCTTGATGACAATGGATTTGTCTTTGTGCTTTTGATATGGGCTCTCATGGTGACAGTCTCTCATCCTGAACTTTTGTCACTGTCTTGCATTGGTCCTGTTTAAGGTTTAATAATGGGTTTTCTATATAATATGTTTGAATTTGGGTTATATTTAACCTCTCGAACAGTGTGAATTATAGAAAATTGATAGCAATACAATTAAGTCTGGTGCATGATCATGCAAATTATTTTGTATCCAGATAGATAACCGAAATGCCCCCTGTGTGAGAGCATACCTCTGGAGGGTCTGCAAGTAGACACCAACTCCACTGCACCTAACAAATATCAGTGTACCTCTGTTCTTTTAATCCCCCATTATGTTGTTTTCTGCAATAATTCATTGATTAAATAAATATCTGTCACCTGATCACTTTACATAAAATTCAGGAACTTCCTGTTAAAGTTATCCTGTAACTCTTTTAGAGGTTTGAACACCAATCATTTAATATGATTCATTGAGAGGAAATGTTTCTGATCTTAGACATGAAGATTTAAAAAAATATCTCTAATTCACTATTTAAAGGATCCCTAAGAAAAAAAATGAAAGAGAGGAATTAAATTATAATGTGACTTCTATTTTCCTCTAAAAACTTAATGCATGTATATGTTTTTCAATTTATTAAAAGTAAATGATATACAACACAAGATAGCTTCAGAAATGTTGTGGGGACATTCTATTAGCTTTTAATTCTATATTTTCCATAAACTCTGTAAAGCCTCCTTATAATTCACTAAATTTTAAATACAAGAAGTGTATTAGGTAATAGTGAGTCTTCATTTTTTTGTCTACAAATATTGTGTCATGGGTTCAATACAAAATTGGAATACAGGTATGTGTCACTTAATATCCACAAGAGATTCTGTGAAATTGGACGTTTTGTAATTTGGATATTGTGCGATCATAATTATTATATAAAATAAATATTTGCCTTTATATTTATTTAACACACATCTATAAAATCCCCATACAAACTGTTCCGATTTTCCATTACTGCCCAGACCCTTGGAGCTTGCAAACTTGCACCTTAAACTGACTGGCTTGGGAAACACAGCACTCTCTGAGCATCCCCAGAAGGTTGGGGGGAGTCAGAAGTCCTGAAGGACAGAGACAGAGCAGAGTAGTCACAACTCAGCATCTCCCCACAGGAATCAACCCACAAGGGAGCTGGGCAGACTATGTACCAGTAGTGCCCCCAGAAGCCCTCTCAGGGCTTATGTCATGGCTTGGGGGTTGTAGACAAACCAAGGGACCTGAGAGAACCTCAGCTGCCACAGTACTGCAAATCTGATGCAGAGCACACATCTAGACACCATGCCAAGCAATCCCTTCCACCCAGTTTATGGGTACGGATGCCACACAGTCAGACAATTGTTGGAGCAGATACTATAGAGCACATACCTGCACATGATTGGAAAAAAAGGTGGTTTTAGCATTATTTCTTATATGATTTCAAACTTGTCCATTGAAGAGTATTCTGTCTTCAACTATATCCTTTAGAGTCTTCTCTTGAGTACCAATAAAAATAAATAAAATGCAAGCATGGCATAGAAACATAATACAAAAACATTATTTAACCTAGATTAATGAAATCTCTGTCAATCATCACTACCTCAAGTCACCAATTGTGTAAATTTGAAATAACTTCAAGAGACTTTTCACAATTACAGTACACATCTCTGTAACCAATTACACTAAGTATGTCATATTCAACTCACTGCTACATTTGTAGATTGCCTTTGGGAGTACCTGCTCTCATTGTTGGCACTGTCTTCAAGGCACTCTTTGCAAGGCACATTGACTTAAATACTGAGGTGTATAACACATGTAGCTAATGAAGGAAAATAGAAATATAAAAACTTAATTATGCCTCACAGTAGATGGGCAGATGTAGTGGAAGCTTAAATATCATAGATATAGCAGCAACAGAGCCCCAAATAAACCTGTTGTACAAATTAAGCAAAATACAGTCTTTTCCAGTTCTATTATATTTGCTTCTGTGTTAGACAGGGTTCTCTAGAGAAACAAATCCAGGACACTTATAATCTTATGATTTAATGTAAATATATATATTTAAATTATATATATATTTACAGATTATAGATGTAGATTTAGATAGAGATAGATATATAAATCACGAAGGAATATAAGAGCTAATTAGTCCACACAGTAGTACAGAGAGCTCAGTTCAACTCACTTCCATGGAACAGTTAATATACTGGAAGTCCTTCAACTCACAAGGGCTGCTGGGTCCAAGGTCAAGGAAACAGATAGTTGAGTCTTCCCTAGGACACTGCAAGCAGTTTGACCACAGGCAACAAATAGCAGGGGAGTGGAGGGGTCACTAACAGTCAGCAGCTCAGGAGCTTAGTGAAGGCCTGGAAGGGATATCAAACTCAAGCAATGTAAGATGACAGTATCCAATAGCCTCAAGCTCAAGCAATGTATGGACCAGCAGCGTGGTAAAACGGGTCTCAAAGGAACCTCATGCTCTAGCAACATGATCACGTGTTGGCTGTCACACAAGTAGCTCTTAAGCTGAGGCAGAGAACTAGCTAAAGCAGCTGAAAGCTGGTCCGATCACCAGAGAGCAAGAGAGAGAGGCAGGGCTTGCTAAGCCATTTATCTCTTTGCCTTATAATCAAACTGTGACCTTATTATCCCACATGTTCCTATGGGCCAGGTTGACACAATAAGCCAACCTATCACAGCTGCTAATTTAAATATTTTATTTACACAAACGTAACAGCTTAAAAGACCAAGCTTATGCATTACTAATTATAAAATGAAGATATTTTCCAATTTCAGATAAAATTGTAAAAAAAAAAGTCATTTGATCATTATATTGCAATCAAAGATCCATCGCTGGGGACACTGTGGTGAAGTAAAATTCCTTGGAGTGGCTCTGCTGTCCATATTCAGGTAACTCCCATGCAGTGACTGAGTAGGATCTTATGAATAAGTATAGGACTCTAACGTGACGATTACTCAGTATCACCACTCTCCTGGATATGTTAGCTATCTCAGAAGCAAGAACAAAGGAATCCCATGGCTATCAAGAAAGAAGAGCCTCTAGAGGAACACATGAGAGTTCTCTCCTGAAACGACGTGGACAGCAGAGATAGCAGGGGCTGCAGCACAGAAACCACGAGATAGAGCAGAAGAGCTGTACTAAGAGCATGAGACAGAGCTGTGGCCTACAAGCAGGCATCTGGTGTGCAGAACAGGGTGCCCATTGAGCATACATTAGTACTAAAGGAGCTTCATACCATTTGCTGAAAAACAGTGCCGAATATTTGACTCCCTCCAGCGTCAGTAAGAAGGAGAATCCAATTCCACACACTCGCTCCAATGACCACAAAGCATACGTCCGACATACCTCTGCTCTGCATCCTTCATTGACCCTGTTCTGACACCAAACATTTCTCCAAGGACTCTCAATTTTTCTGCTGGATTCAATAATTAATTGCAGTGGCCACACAAAAATCATAGACAAAACTCACAATTATGGGTGGTGTGTATGGTGATTATGTTTTAGCTGCTAACTACAAGGTCAGCGGTTTGAAACCATCAGCTGCTCTGCAGGAGAAAGACCAGGCTTTCAACTCCCATAAAGAGTTACAGTTTCAGAAACCCACGTGGGCAACTGTATCCTGTCTGGAAGGGTCACTATGAGTTGGAAATCACCCAATAGCAATAAGTTTTATTTAGTTTTGTTTGATAGGGAAAGTTAACAAGTTCCCACAAGTCAGCATCAGTAAACTTTAAGGATACAGTTATTGGTCTATAGCAGTGTCTCTCCTCAGCTAGTACCTTAGTCTTTCTCTCTGGTTCTCTGGTCCTCTGGTTCTCAGCTGTGGTCCCCTGGCTTCTATCTCTGTGGGCAAGGAAGCTCACCTGCTACTACAGTCTCAGTGCTACTCCTCTGCTCGGTGTCATGGTCTCCTTGCTTCAGCTTCTGATCCCAGGGTGGCAAGGCCTCTATTGCCTCTGCCCCTTCAAGCAGGGAGCGATATCTAACATACTCCACTAGTGGCTCATTTTCCTTGATGGTCTTGAGCATTCTCTCCGCTTCTTCAGAAATGGCTCTCTTACAGCCAGTAGCATGGCTTTGGAGGTGTGCATCTTTTTTTTTTCTTTTTTCAGCAAACCATATCTCCAAGCAAACAAAGAGTAGTAACTTAGTTCCTCCCCTCTCGTAAGATGGAACTTAGAATAAATCCCATTTTAATCCTGTCTATTTGCATAGCAGAGAACTCTCTCTAAAATGAGGTTGTAACCACATGCATAGAGGTTAGTATTTATAATATATCACAAAAGGATTATGGCTAGAAGTGCCATATTATTTGACTACACCTCACTTTTCCTAGCAGGACCCTGATGGCTTAGAGGCTAAAGACCAGAGAGAGGAATCTGCTGATCCTAATTTGTGGTAACCTTTTAATGTCCCCAATAAACTCCCATACGTTTGAGTACTATGAGTTTTGTGAAATCATTACAGTAGATTATCAAGCACAACAGAGAGGTAGAGTGCTGTGGGAAGGATGGTTGGTGTCAGATAAGGTAAAGAAGGCTGGAGCCTAGAGGCATATTAACTTCTGCCTTGTGGTAATTGGATCTCCTTCTTTTTATAGCTGTTATCACTAGTGCAGGTTGTACTCTGAAATAGCAGAACCAATTCACTAACTCCAAGTTAAAGAAAAAAGATGGTACCCAGTTTATTTGATGGTACCCATGACAACAACAGTAGTACACATTTTCTTGATGACATCCTGTTTGAAATCAGAATCAGAACATAAAGAGAATATATACCTTTTTATTTTGGAATTTACACTTTCAGAAGTCATGTCATGGTGGTTTACACTACATTTCAGGAAACCACAGGAAACAATTGAAGACCATAAGCAAACAGAACAATGGTGTTCTTAAGGTCTAAGGCCAGTCTCAGGGGATCTCTGTGTACTACCTCCACAGCAGAGTCTAGCTTTTTAATCAGTAACAGCCGGGCTAATAAGAAAAGACTCAGATTTAACAGCCCCTTCCAGGTGGCATTTGAGTTCTATGTTTGCCTCTAAGCATGGGCCAAGTACTGAAATTTCAACACAGCCTGCATGAAGGAAAGTACCTTGGGCTCTGTACATGGTGAGAGGTGGCCAGGCATGATCCCAGGTCATTTCTTCATATCCTCTCATATGTGATATTGTTGAATGGTTCCGCAATGAACTTTAGGATGAGCAGAGCCATTAACACAAGACAAACTAGATACTCAAGAAATATGAGGGCCCATCTAAAACACAAAGGAGAGGGAAAAAAAGAGTTAGAAATCAGCTCACCATGATCTTTCTCTATCCCAGAAAAAAAACCACAGGTCATTGCTTTCCAAAATAAGATATTATTGATAATTGTATACAGTCTTCTTAAAATTAATTCTGTCAAATTCTGTTTTGATGAATTTTTTATGTTTCTGTAGCTCCTGGCTTTTCCTATTCTACTAATGTAGTCAATTGTTACTATAAACCACTATATGTATCCCACATTTTCATCTAATAGGCTTTATATGGTTGACTTAGAACTAAGTGTTTTATGTAAGTCAGATGCGGGACTGACTGTACCTGCTTCTTGACCTGAAGCACTGGATGAAGAGAGGTGCCATTTGTTTAGGGGAAAGAATGTGGGTGTAAAGTTCTACTGTAAAGAGACTGTCAAGTGTGAGGTACCCACTTCATGACTCTCAAATTTAAAAGACTACCATTTGTCTATCAGTTTGTCATACCGCGGCGGCTTGTGTGTTGCTGTGATGTTAGGGGTTATGTAACTGATAGTTCAAATACTAGCAGGCACTCAAAGTATTTTTAGTGGAGCTTCCAGACAAAGAACCCAATATGAAGAAGAAATAGTCTGTCTATTTATAAGGAATAAGCCAATGAAAAACTTTAAGGAGAGTATTGAATCAGCTCCCACCCATAACACCCCTCTGCGAAACAGAATGAAATACTGCCTGGTCCTGGATCATCTGGACAGTTGTTCTTGTGTTTGAAGCCACTGTGTGAATCCCTTTGGTCAAAGGACTTCCTCTTTTTCACTGAAGCATGATGCCCTTCTCCAGGGATTAATCTCTCCTGACAACTTGTCCAAAGTCTGAGAGACTGTTTTGCCATATTTGCCTCTAAACATAATTCTGGCAAACTTCTCCCAAGACAGAGTTGTTAGCTCTTTTAGTAGTCCATCGCACTTTCAATATTCTTCAGCAGCACTATAATTCAAGCACATTGATGCTTCTTTGGTCTTCCCGATTCAGTGTCCAACTTTCCCATGCATATTGAGGCAATTGAAAATACCATGTCTTGAGTCAGGCACACCTGAGTCCTGAAAGTAACCTCCCTGTTTTTCAACACTCTATAGAGGTCTTGTGCGGCCAACGTACCCAATACATACGTTGATTTCCTGATCGCTGCTTACATGAGCATTGATTGTGTTTTTAATCCCTCCTCCAATTCTGAGGCTGCGTTTTCCTTCTTATAAACCAGCTTCTGTGACAATTTGCTCAACATACAGATAAAATAAGTATGGTGAGAGGATACAACCCTGAGGCACACCTTTCCTTATTTTAGACCATGCAGGATGGCTTTGTTCTTTTTGCAAACCTATCTCTTGATCCTTGCACAAGTTTCCCATGCATAAAATGGAGTGTTCTCGACTTCCTAGTCTTCTCAATGTTATTCATGGATTGTTTTGCTTTACAGCACTCCCTCCAGCTGGAATGCACAGAATAACTACGCAGGACTTGAGATTGAGTCAGGAGAGAAAAGGAGTGGGACTTGAGAGAGAAGGCCCGCCAGCGCTCCTCAACTCACCAGTGTCCATTGGCACACACAAAACTTTCAATGCCAGGGCAATACTAGGGCACAATGACTTCAGACTCAAGATGCCTTCATGATGCATAATGAACAAGCATTCTCCTATGATTAATGCACATTCTCACATGTGAGCATATTTTGACCTGACGGAGTTCTTGCTGTCGTTAGCAAGGAATCTCCTTATCACAGCATTTGCGCCAAGTTCCTGGAACATAAAAATAGTTATGCATGTAAGGTTTACTCATAGTTTTTGCACCCAAGCAATTTTTCCAGTGCGTACCGGAAAATGTGTCCCTACAGTGCAACACTTTGGCATAGTTGATAAAACACATATAAACATCTTTTGGGTATTCTCTGTTTTCAGCCAAGATCCACCTGACTTCAGCAATGAGGCCTCCTTCTACATAGTCTTCTGAATTCAACCTGAGTCTCTAGAAGCTACCTGACAAAGTACTACTGCAAAAGTTGCTGGGTAATGTCAAACAAAAATTTACATGCATGTGATATCAATGATATTGTCCTATAATTTGAGCATTCTGATAGGCTACCACTCTTTGGAATAGTTGGCCAGATAGTCAGCTTCCAAATTTCTTGCCATAGATAAGTGAGAGCTCCCAGTGCTTCATTGGCTTATTGAAACATTTCATTTGGTATTACATCAATTCATTGAGCCTGGTTTTCAAGGATTTTCAATGCTTTAAGTGCAGCTTGAACTTCTTCCTGCAGTACCATTGGTTCTTGTTCACATGCTACCACATCAAATGATCAAATGTTGACTGCTTCTTCTTGGCACAGTGACTCTGGGTAATTTTTCCATCTTCTTTTGAGGCTTCTTGCATCATTCAATATTTTCCCCATAGAATCTTTCAACATTCTAACTTGAGGATTTCATTTTTTCTTGAATTCTCTCAGTTTAAGATATGTTCAATATGTTCTTCCTTCTTGGTTTTCTAACTGTAAGTCACTGAGCATTTCATTATTATATTTGACTTTGCCTTTTTGAGCAGCCCTTTGAAATTTTCTGTTCAACACAATTTCATAATTTCTTCCAGTTACCTAGCTACTCTATAACTAAGAGCAAATTTCAGTATCTCTTCTGACATCCATTTTGATCTAGTTTTTCTTATTTTTTAATGAACTGTTGTATTCTTCATGAAGGATGTTTTTAATGTCCTCTCTCAGCTCATCAGGTATTCTGCCATTAGTGTTCATTAGAGCAAATTTCTTCTTGGTAGACTCTGGAAATTCAGGTGGCATAGACTCAAGATCATATTTTGACTCTAGTGGACTTATTTTAATTTTCTTAAGCTTCAACCTGAACTTACACATGAGCAATTGATAGTCTGTCCCACAATCAACACCTGGCAGGGTTTAGAATCTCAATTTTCGAGTAACTAAGGTACATGAAAGGAATGATGAAGTCAAAGAGCAGAACAGAAAATTCTAAAGGGCAGCTCAAGGAGACAAAGTCAAATATTATAATGAAATGTGAAAAGACGTACAGTTAGAAAACCAAAAAAAAAGGAGAACGTGGTCTGTATATCTTAACCTGAAAGAAAGCAAGAAAAAAAATTAAGCCTCAAGTTTCAATGTTGCAAGATTCTATGGGTAGAATACTGAATGATGTAGGAAGCATCAAACGAAGATGGAAATAATGCACAAAATCAATGTACCAAAAAGAAGCAGTCAACAATCAAGCATTTGAAGTAGTAGCATATGAGCAAGAACCAATGGTACTGAAGGAAGAAGAAGTTCAAGCTGCACTGAAAAGCATTGAAAATCCTTGCAAACACAGCTCCAGGAATTGATGGAATACTAAATCAAATGTTTCAACAAGCTGATGAAGCACAGGAAGCACTCACTCCTCTCTGCAAGGAACTGTAACTACTTGGCCAACTGAATGGGAGAGATCCCTATTTATACTCATTTCAAATATAAGTAACCCAATAGAATGCAACAATTAGGGGATATCATTGTCATCACATGCAATAAAATTTCACTGAAGATGATCCAGCAATAGTTACAGAAGTACATGTACAGGGAGCTACCAGAGATTCATTTATTATATCAAGTGGATCTTGGCTGAAGTGAAATATGCTTACTTATTTTTTTATTGACTATGACAAATCATTCAACTGTGTGGATCATAACAAACTATGGATAAGCTTGAGAAGAATGAGAATTCCAGAACACGTCAGTGTGCTCACGGGGATTTTGTACATGGATCAAGAGGTAGTTGTGCGAACAGAACAAAGTAATACAGCATGATTAAAAATCAAGAAAGGTCTGGGTCAGGGTTGTATCCTCTCACCACACTTATTCAATCTGTATGTTGATTGAAATACTAATCAGAGAAGCTGGCTTTTATAAAGGAGAATTCAGCATCAGGATTGGAAGAAGGCTTCTTAACAACCTGCAGTATGCAGATGACACAACCTTTCTTGATGAAAGCGAAGAGGATTTGAAGCACTTGCTGATGAAGTTCAAAGATTGCAACCTTTAATATGGATTAGAACTCAATGTAAAGAAACTCAAAATTTTCACAACCAGACCGATAGGTGACATCATGATAAATGGAAAGAAGGTTGAAGTTGTCGCGGATTTTGTTTTGCTTGATCCACAATCGATGCTTATGGGAATCACTGCCAAGAGATTAACTGACCCATTGAACTGGGTAAACCAGCTGCACAAGTTCTCTTTGAAGATATGAAAAGCAAAAATGTTATTCTTAGGACTGGTGGGCCTGACTGAAGCCTTAGTATTTTCAAATGCCTCATATGAATGTGAAAGTTGGACAATGAATAATAAAGACCAAAGAACATTTGATGTATTTGGATCATGGTGGTGACAAAGAATATTGAAAGTATAATGGACTGCCAAAAAACCAAAACAAGCAGACAAATCCATCTTGGAAGAAGTACCACTAGAATTTTCATCAGATGTACAGATAGGGAAACTTCACCTCATATAATTTGGACATTTTGTCAGGTCAGACCAATCCCTGAATCCTTGGAGGAGGGCATCCTAGTTGGTAAACTGAGGGAAGCAAAAAATTGCCCAGCATCTTTTGCTGCCCAGTCTTGCATCATTCTCACATTAGCTCTGCTTGCGCCCAGTGTTGCAGGCACTGTGTCACATCATCCCCTTGGGGATCCACCTCCTTTTTTATTGACCTTCTACTTCAAATGAAATGAAAGAGTTGTGCAAAGGTTAGTACGTAGAATTTTCTTTGCTTTATTTTTCTTATATTGTTTAGGTATCTCAATGGAAGATAAAAGTTTTATTAAGACAAATAGAAAATTCCTCAAAAGTCTCCTGCTAGAGACTACTCATCCTAAACAATTTTTTCTCCACTGACACAGCCTTCAATACTGTGTTTCTGCCCCCTACAATATTGACGGATACACTGGCCGCTTCAATGAGCTCACATTTAAGAACAATTTTGAGGACGGCATAGGGCCAGCAAGTGTTTCAGTCTGTTATACTTAGGGCTGCTTTGAGTGGGTACCAACTTGAAGGCACCTAACAGCAACGATATTTAAATGGAGATGCAGAACAGCTTATTGAATATATAGCCTCACATTTCAGACTGGAAATCAAGGTTAGAAATATGAAGTTGAAAGTCTTTTTTCATAGAGACAATAAAAGATCATGAGATTAGATAAGGTCATTGAGAGACTCACAATAGAAGTCTATGCACTGACTCCTTGAAAAACCAATATTAAGAAGTACAAGAGGGAATAAACTAGTAAAAGAGGCTAAGATATCATCCAATAAGTAGAGAGTGATGTCCTCCAAACCAGAAGAGATGCTAAAAATTAGAAGGTTATCAAGTATAAAATACTGCTAGAGTTTGGTTGTTGTTAAGTGTTTTGTTGTTAAGTAAGTTTCAACCCCTGTGAAAAATAGAACAAAATACTACTCAGTCGAGTACCATCCTCACATTAGCAATGCTTGGGAGCCCTAGTGATGTAGTGGTTAAACGTTGGGCTGCAATCTGCATGGTCAGCAGTTCAAAACCACTAGCAGCTCCATTGGAGAAAGACTGAGTTTTCTACTCCTGTAAACAGTTACAGTCTTGGAAACCCACGGGGGTGGGGGGTGGGGTTGTCACTATAAGTCAGCATTGGCTCAATGGCAATCAGTTTGGTTTTGAGTTTCAAACCAGTGGTTGCAGACCCTGTGCAACTCCATCTCCTTGGGGGTCCTCCTCTTTTTGTTGACCTTCTACTTGACCAAGCATGATGCCACATACTAAGAATAAAACTATAAAAAAAAAAAAGAATAAAACTATCAAACTTCAGGAAGAAAAAATCTTCAGAGATCTATAGCAAGAGTGTGAATTTTGTGATTATGAATTTTGCATACACAGGATTTATCTTACCCTAATATCTTCATTTGTCTAATTATGTAACGGAACGGAGAAAAACTCTTTGAGTGTTGTTAGTGCACACATTCCAAAATGCTTCTCATATTGGGAAATATTTAAGTATTGTCATTACAACTTAACTATAATTCATATGTTTACAAAGGCAGGTGAGTACATGTTCTCAAGGAAGCCAAGTTTGATAAAGTTTACTATCAGCAGAGATAGCCATTCCTTGTTCAAATGAAATTAAGCAATTGTTCAAAGGATAGTAACTTTGCTTTTAACAGCTTTATTTTTCTTTTATTATCTAGCTCTACCCATCGGAAGATAATCATTTTCTTTAGGCAAATAGAAAAGTCCTGAAAGTTCTCCTGTTAGAGACTCACCATCCTAAACCATTTTGGGCTCCATTGACACTCTTAAATACTACATTATATTCTGCCAGAGGAGGGGGCGGCTATTAAAAACCTTAAACCTACTCTATATTCAGACATCCTTTTACTTTGAAAGCTTCCTTGCCATTAGAATGACAGGGTTATTTTAGTGGTTCTCCCACTAATTTAGTGTTTGGGGCAAGTTGCCTTGTGGGAAAACATTCAATTTAGTGGCTAATGAGAAATCTACTTTAAAGTAACTCCTGAAGGAAACCTTAAAAAAGAACAACTGAAGTTTTGTTTTGTTTTCTCTTCCCATGGTATCACAGACATACTTACCTACTAATACCCTAGTACCTCATAGTACTTTGTGGTCCTTACGTACGTCAGCAGACAAAAAGACCTAATATTGAGTTAAGATAGTTCCCCCTATAAGGGTCTACATGGATTAATCAAGAATATTAAGACTTAGCCTTTTCTGGAAGGCCCTGTATTATATAAAAAGACATAAAAGTCAAGGGTCTGATTTCTAGATTATCCTATAAATCCACAGACACAACACAAAATAATGATCTTTCCCCCAAGCTTTAGGAATTTTAAAAGTGACTATATACACATTGTTAAAGCCACATCCTAAAGATTCTGTACTATATTTGGAGCACTTTTTAAGCATGACTACTTGTTTAAGGTTAAAAAATGCCCATCCTCAAATCACTATTATATTAGAGACTTTTGAACAAAGCAAGACATTTGAAACAAAAGAGGATAAAACCTGTGGTTCATTGCATGTCTCCAACCCATACAGGAAATCTTGGGTTGGATTATTTTAACAGATTTTTATAGTTTCACTTTACTTTTTAAATTAACTTTAGCTAAAGTGTCCTTGAGTTTATATAGGTCTATGACTACTTTGTACTCCAAATTTTGACAGGTTATCAAGAAACAAGACAATTCATTGGAAAGTAGTTGAAAAACTCTGAAGTTTTGAGAACTTATCTTTAGTGATCTAGAAAAGAATACTTGTTTAAACCTGAATAAGTAGATTTGAACTGGAATTGTCTGTATTCTTATGTCATTGAAGTAAAACAAATAAAAAAAATAACAAAAATTCATAGAAGCCAATTCCATATGTAGCCTATCAACCCTGCCAGAGGAAGCAGAAATGCCCCATATGGTTTAGAAAGGTCCCATCTTTAGCCAGTGGAGCAGCTAGTGAGTTCAAACTGCCAGACTTTCTGTTAGCTGAGTGTTTAACCACTGCACCATAAGTGCTTATTTTAACTTCATGCTAAGAATCAGCAGTACTTATAGATCAGCTTGTTTTTAATCCATAAACTAAAAATAACCCAATGTTAAAATTCACCAAGGTTTCAAATATTTTCCTAAAACAATCATACCCATGCAACTTTGCAAAATCTCCTCTCTGTTATCTATCTACAGGACTAGTCTGAATTCTAGCTGTTTTCAGTGTGCTGATAATGCTGTCTTATGTTGACTAC
>NW_022103911.1:12802980-12804553 GCF_000313985.2 Echinops telfairi
CGCATCATTTATGGAGGTTCTGTGACAGGGGCCACCTGCAAGGAACTGGCCAGCCAGCCTGACGTGGGTGGCTTCCTGGTTGGTGGCGCTTCCCTCAAGCCCGAATTTGTGGATATCATCAATGCCAAACAATAAGCCCCTTCCTTCCATCTCCCTGGCCCCCTTCCTGCCGAGTCAGAGACTAGGCAGCCCAGAAGCCCATCAACTGCCACCCCGCCACATGCTTCTGATGATGTCACCTGCCCCCTCTCGTGGCCTAATCCAAACTGTACTGTGTGCACCTTCCCCTGTCATGGTTGGGACCAGGCCAGTCACTTCACCCAGGACTATAATGGTTGGAACTTTACATGTCACCAAGGTGGCTTCTTGTAAGATGAGAGGTGGAAGGGGTGTTGGGGCTTGCCCCTGGGTGCCCTTAGCCTCGGTCCCCAGTGAAGGCAGGAGAGAGAAAGCACCCTCCTCTTCCCCTCCCGCATATCTTGAGGTCAGCAGCTGAGGTCCTGTCTGCCCCTCAGGGCCCAGGGGTGGTACTGTCTCCCATGATTCCATTGCCTGTGTCCTGTGTGTGAGCTGTCGCAGTTGTGGGAGAAATAAATATCTGGCACTATGCAAAAAAAAAAAAAAAAAAATGAAATTTCAAGGACAGTGCTATGGGAAAAACTCAAGTGTACAAGTAGTTTTCTTGTAAAAAAAAAGGTGAAATGTCAATTGATGACAAACCTCATTCTGGACGTCTCTCACCTTCCTGAATGGATGAAAATGGTGAGGACACTCATGCACTTGTGCTTCAAGACCAACAAAGGGTCATTGAGGGGATGGGGAAGCTATCTGGACTATCTTGGAACTGGGTGCAGTGAATTTTAACAGAAGATTTAGGAATGAGAAGGGTCACTGTGAAATTTGTGCCTCAGGTTCTGACTGACCAGGAAAGATAGCGTCTAGTGGAAACTGTCTGTGCTTTGAAAGGACCATTTGAAATGAACCAGACTTTTCCCCCAAGGTTCTTACTGCTGAAAAGACGTGGTGCTATTCTTACAAACCCTGAAACCAAACATCAATTGAGCTCGTGGAATATACCATCATCACCTCACCCCAAAGAAACTCATATGTGAAATCAAAGATCAAGACAATGCTCTTTTGTTTGGTTTTTATGTGAGGAGGATCGCCCATTTGGAGTTCTTTCCACCATGTCAGACTGTTAATCAAGCTTTCTATTTAGAGGTCCTGAAAAGATCATGTAAGAGTATGTAACAAAAGAGCCCTCATTTGTGGCAGACGGAGGATTGATTTTGCCACCATGACAATGCATCTGCTCATGCACCATCTTAGTGCTTCAGTTTGAGGCAAAAACAAAAAAAAACAAAGCAGAATGCCTCTCTTGCTCCGTGCACCTTACTCACTGGACCTCACTCTGTGCAACTTCTTTTGTTTCCGCGAATGAAGAGGGACATGAAAGCACAGAGATTTGAAGATGTAGAAGATCTATTTTCCCATCCTCATATATAAATATATTTGCATATGTACATGCCTTTATCTAGACCTAAATAAATGCCTTTTGCCTCCCAGCTCTTTC
>NW_022103911.1:12806109-12808233 GCF_000313985.2 Echinops telfairi
GAAGGATATGTCCACACAGAAGCCTCATTGGCTATGATTTGATTGACAGGCTAGACTCCACCCCTACATGCTTAATCCTTAAGTTGACAATTATATAACTACCACACACTTCTATAAATCATTTGCCCTTAAATTTATTATTTTATGTTTACCTGGCATCACAATAGTTTATATAATATTTCATATGTTAATAGCAGTGTATAAGAAGCTGAGGTCTGAAGCCTAGCTTGGAAGCAGTGACAGGAACGTTGGTTTCCTTGCCCTAAATGAGTGGGTTCCATGTATGTGCAGATACATGTTAAGAGCAAAGTTGAACCTTACACAGAGTTTTAGTTTACTAATAATTGTGAGTAAAATGGTGAAGAGAGAAATGAAGGCCAGCCACTTCCGGATATCTACTTAATATGGTGCCGGTGTCTTACTTGCTGATGTATACTGCCGCCCCACTGTGAGCAACCTTCACGATTCCCCTTCTATCTATTTGCTGAAAGTAACATTATTAAAAACTGGTAATTCTTATGTCAAATGTTTCTAGTCTCCAAGAGATACTACAGTATAGTTTATATTTTCCCTTTGTTCCATGTATGTATGTGTGTGTAAGTGTGGGTATGTATGTGATATATATTATCATTCCCATGAATCTAATACTTTTAGGGTGGGTATGAACCATAAAAAAATAATTTTATCCTTAATTTTAGAAGGAATTGATAAGACATTTCAAGATGTTAACCCAGGAAAATTTCCATTTTCACTACTGAGCAATTTATATGCTATTTATTTACCTGTAGTATTTAAGACAGAAAATGGAAGAAACATAAAATTATCTATCACTAGTTAAGGTGTAATTCTAAGATTGCTTTCAGTTTTAAAATCCTGATTTAAATATTATATAAACTGCTTAGTCAATATTATGCTTTTCCTGATGTATCTTATTTAACATAATTTTAAAAAGTATTTTATCACATTCCATTTGAAATACTTTATAAAAGGACCATTTCATCTGAGGAAGCTTATTAGATGTTTTTAGGTTAACAGCAAAAAAGAAGAGGTAATAACCAGGGTGCTAAAATGAAAATAAGACTATATATAAAATTCTTAACTAACTGAAAAATCTCCCAACTACCTGCAGTAACACATGGAATTTAGCTGTGTATACTGCCACCTACAATTCATTGAAATATAACACAGTCTTCTCAGAATAAAGGAAGAAATTCACAAATGCTCCTAGCATAATAAAAATTGAGTTGGGAGAATGTAAACATCAGCAATTTAAGACAACAGTACCATATCAAATGGAAGTCCTTAAATACCATGGCCTTTTATTTTCTCTTAACTATGTTATTCACAATTATTAGTAAATTAAAACTCTGTTTAAAGCTTATAATATTTCTGCTCTCATATCTGAAATGTGCCTGCATTTATGGAACTGAAGATCCTGTGACAATGCCCGAGCTAAGATTCAGATCTCAACTTCTTGTATGCTGCCATTAACATCCAAAATATTATATAAGCTATTATGGTGCCAGGTAAATCTAAAATATTAACTTTAAGAGCAAAGGAGGGTAAGAATTTTTTCTAACACATGGGATTCGTTTTAAAATATCAACTGAGTTTTCCCACCTAAACACACCTTAATCCTGACATCATTTAAAAAATAATGATAAATATCAATAAACTCACTGCCATTGAGTCGATGCAATCTCATAGCAACCCTATAGGACAAGGTAGAACTGCCCATTTGAATTTCCAAGATTAAAACTGTTAATGGGAGTTAAAAACCCCGTCTTTCTCCTGTGGAGTGGCTGGTGGTTTTGAACTGTTGGCCTTGTGGATTGAAGTTCATCGCATAACCAGCAAGCCACTAAGGTTCCTAAATATCAATAGTTTATTTTAAATTGATTCATTTATATAAATCCATCTCTTATTCCAGATTATCTACTTATTCTATGCTTCTCTGTAACTTCCTGGGTGGTATAAATGGTTAACACATTCAGTTGTTAACTAAAAGGTTAGGAATTCCAAGTTTACCCAGAAGTTCCTCAAAATAAGGTCCTGAAAATTTATTTATGAAAAATTACCCACAGAAAACTCTATCAAAACCCCTCAGACACTAATATCTCCCTT